>NC_141081.1:24080926-24611180 GCF_041138505.1 Cibotium barometz | reverse complement strand
CAGTAGACTCAAGAGTAAAAGGGAAGCAACCTAGCAAAGGCAGAAGTCAAAAACAGGTGGGTGCAAAAAAAGCAATCGTTTTTTATGCTGAACAGAGGAAAGGATCAAAGGTATGGCATAATGGCATATTAAGTTGTAACCAGAGCAAGCCACCTAGTTGTGACCAGGAGGACAATGCTTGGAACCCAATCTTGGAAATTCCACTATGTCAAGTGCATGTGTGCACATTACATGCAAGACTTAGGATTTTGGATAAGCTATTGATGCTCCACATAAACTATGTCTGGAACATGGAGCCCGAAGATCGACGAGAGGAGTCAATACGTGCACTAGAGGGTGTACTTTCCTCTATGGGATTACATGCTGGAGCAGTGGTCTTGACAAAGGACAGAAAATCAAACCCTACACAAGACAACCCTAATAAAATTTGCATGGGTGGATCAAAGGCAAGACACTTGCTATCAAACCACTTGGGTTCTCATAGCCACACTGACTTTGAAATTTGGAAGAAGATATGTGATGTCACAACATATCGAGGAAATGATGCCAGGCTTGGCCTAAAACGTGCACATGTATGGGAGGTGTGTAATAAAATGGTCGATCTTCTAGAGCGACCTCACCTCGATGACCATGGTATTGAGGCACTTAAACAAGCCACTTGTAGATTTACAGAAGAAATGGTCGAGGCATGGGGAGAAACACACATTACTCAGTACATGGTAATGTTGTATTTCTTGTGTCCTTGTAGTATGTTCTTCATACTGTTTGTTGACTTTTTGTAATTTTCTATGCAGCATATATTGTATGCACATGGGCCATACTTTCTCGATAGATATGGCTCTTTAGCACTTTGGAGCAATCAAGGCATGGAGAAATCACATTACCAAGCAAAGGCCGTGTATTTTAAGGGCACTCGTCGCCATGGTGGTGGCAAAGTCAAGAGTAATGCACTCCATGAAATGTTCAACTGGTTCTATCGCGTTTTGGTTGGCAAAAAAAGGCAGAAAACTCGCGGTAATTTGTCTCTTAGGCGTCAAATAATGAAAACTGTTAATGCAAGAAGAACTAAAGGATACAACAGATCAAATGCTAGGGAGAGACTACGGCAGTGGGTAGCAAGCAAGCGTCGGTGTGGTTCCTCATGGGCTTAAACTCTCTGATTATAATCTTTTTGTGTTTTTAAATTTTCTAAAAGTTTTAAAAAATTATATTTATAGACATATTTAAGTCATTTTTCATTTATAGCGACCACATTTCAATTTCTTCTTTGTGCTCTACTCTCTCTTGCCCTCCCACTATCTCTTGCACTCGTACATACCTAGGCCATGCCAGAAGAACAGGAGCAAGACTTGCGGTTTTTCGATCAACTCGGCCCACTACCTGCTACAGCAAAAAGGTCAAGTCTACCTATCGTAACAGAGCAAGAGGCAAAGGAGATGAGAGAAGAAGAGCGCAGGAAGGAGGCCGAAGAAGCGCAACGCAGGAAGGAAGCTGAAGAAGCAGAGCCTAGTAGAGAAGCAGAAGAAGAGCGGCGTCGAAAAGAAGCCGAGGAAGGTCAAGGGCAACCACCGGAGATTGTTATTGAGGCCAACACCCTAGAACAGCTAGAGGTTATCTTACAGAACAGGGAGGTCGAGCTCTTGTCCTATGGCATCACTAAAGATACAATTGACAAAGAGTTTGCTCTTGTGAGGGCAGCTTGGGAGACAGAAATGCAAAAGAGACAGCAGCCCAAAGAGGACGCAAGGAGGGCAAGCCAAGCACAGCCACAAGCAGCCACAACATCCAGACGACCAGTCAAGAAGTGTGGTAAAAGAATGGAGGGCAAGTTTCAGGACCAACAAGAAGAGGAAGAGCGTGCACAAAAGAAAAAGAAGTTCAGGTCTGAACGACCACCCGTGGGAGAATCAAAGACCACCACCGCCTCCACCAGTTACAAAGAAGAAGAGAAAATGGAGGCCAGGGATAGTCGCGCTACGAGAGATTAGGAAATATCAGAAAAGCACAGATCTTCTCATCCCCAAGGCACCATTCTCTCGACTGGTGAGAGAAACAATGGAAAAATATTCTGACAGGGTTGACCGCATACAGAGCACAGCTCTTGAAGCTCTTCAAGAAGCTGCTGAAGATATTGTAGTTTCTGTTTTTGAAGACTCAGTGCTGGCTATGGTACATGCCAAGAGAGTTACTTTGAAGCCTGTAGATATGTCCCTAGCCCTACGTCTACGTTTAGAGCGTAGCCTTCTACCTCAATAGGCTAACCCACTTTGTAATTCTCCCTACAAAATTTTGTAATGTTCCCAAATTCCTTTGTAGCATTTTCACACATTAATGAAAGCTTTTTGAGTTGTGTTACATTCTTTGTTGAGTCCATTTTTTTTTGTATGCTCAGTGCCAATGAACATTTCATTTAAAAAATATAAAAGCACTATACACACAGGAAAAAACACACACAAACACACACACACACACACACACACACACATATATATATATACACACACAAACATATATACACACATATATATATACATATACAAATATATATACATATACACACACACACACACACATATATATATATATATATATATGTACACACACACACACACACACATATATATTTATATATACAAAAAAGGTAGATCCTATAAAGTCACCTAGAGACCCTTATAGAGTGCCTTATGAGCCTCAAGGCCAAAAAAATAAAAAAACATGCCATGTGCGCTACGACGCGTATCGCTAGTTTGACCAGGTCAAAATGTCGATTTACGCGCCGTAGCGCACATGGTATTTTTTTTATTTTTATTTTGATATCTTTGGTCTGGTGAGGCTCATAAGACCCTTTAGGTACCCTAACAGCCCCAAAATCTTATATATTTATATAAGATATTATATATATTTATATATATCTTATAATAGCCTTAAAATCTTATAATATCTTATGTCTTATATATATATATATATATCCTATATATCTTTTATATATATATATTATATATATATATATATATCTTTCAATAGCCCCAGAATCTGATATATATATATAGGTACACACACACACACACACATATATATATGTATATATATACATATATGTACATATATATATACATATATGTGAGTGTGTATACATCTATAAATACAATATTTTTTCATACCGCTCTAACCCAATCTCGATTACTTTTTTTAATCACGATCTCATTTAAAATGAATCCTAAATAATATTTTCTATGAACACATGAACAAAATCTTAAAATTGCGAGGCTTGAAATGGTATATCACAAGTACGCCAGGAAAAATCACAACTTACAATGCACAACAAAAAATTTTTATTAAACTTGGAAGAGAAGTTTGCATTACATCTTTTTAATAAGCTCTTGGAAGAGCTCAGGAGAGAGAGTTCTAGAGGCTGGTTTCTGGCCTAAGCTTTGGAATATATCACTCGGCTCATTGATTCCTTGAGCCTGAGAAAGGGCACAATGGCCTAAAACTGAGCCGGGATGGTTGCCCGTAAAGCAATACAAGGCAGCTTCCCTAGCTACCAAAATACATTTATTTATGTTCGAGGCTAAGGGGTTCTCCGATAAGACTGCACTAAGTGCTTTACATTTTAGGAGCTCGGCATAGGCGATCTCTGCATAGTCTAAATGAAAAACCCGCACTATGTCGGCTCTGAGGGCAGGTATGTAGTGCCAAAGAGATGCATCTCGACCCTCTGACTTTGGTCGCGTTCCTCCTACGCACATAGCAAACTTGTCCACTTCAAAAGCAGTCTGTCAACATGTCAATATAGAAGTTAGGAAGCGTGAAATGATACAACTAAAAATAATTTGCTTTACAACTAAGAAGTTAGGACATACCTCAGTTGCATCGTCACTTGCAACTAGTTGCTCATTTGTCAAGTTTATGCTTCCTTGGTCTTGAGCATCGCCAACAACCAAGGGCATGTGTGGTTCAAAGGCAGCTACGCTCTCATAGAATTGCACATCTTGCTTTATTTCAATGAGCGCTTTGGCCACTACAACTTCCAAGGTATTGCTACCAATATCGTATGCAAGCCCTTTTGTGAGGTTGTCATCTTCAAAAGAGATTTTGACTTTTCCTTTGTCTTGACCCCCAGCATTCACGGCAATAATAGAAAGTGCCTCATCCTCGCGAAACCCGAGTGTCTTGGCAATGTCATCCAAAAACAAAAACTCTTTCCCATCAATAATGATTGGATGCAAAGACATGATAACAAGGTCTGGGACCTCCTCAAGTACTTCATCGCCCTCTAGAACTAGGTCCGGAACCTCCTCGGGGACATTCTCTTGTAGAGCCACCAATGCCATTGAGGCCTCCCATTGTTCTGTAACATTCTCTTCCTCAGCATGGGCCTCTTGGACCTGCTCCATTAGCTTTACTTTGCCCTTTTCTTTGTCCTTGCCACTTTCTTTCGCCACACCCTCTTGTAACAGAAGGACCAAAACCACGTCCCAGCTCAGGAAAGAAGTGCCGATGTTGCCCATTTGTAGATCCAAGAGTAAGTCTTCCTCCTCATTTCTGTAGTCCTTTTCTGTGAGGGATTTTAAAAACCTGGATAGGCGAAATCTAAAATTCTTATCTTCCCTGAATATGTACTTGATGAGGTCAACTGGAACCCATAGGCCCTCATCACCCTCAAACATGATGGAGTACATGCTGATGTGTTCATCCATATACTGAATGACATCTGTAAAAGCATCCGCGTGTAGATGCATTGTTACACGCACATCAATTGCTCCCTCAAACATAGGGACGATCTCATCAACCCTATGAAGTAACTCAAGCTTTCCTAGCTGTGTAATAAGTGCGTCAAGTAGAGGTGCCATGACTATGAGTGATTGCAAGAAATAGAGAGTGTGTGATACAGAAAGGTGTGCGAAATTGAGAGCAAGTGTTAGGAGAGAACGATAATTGTCAATTGATGAAAATGAGTAAAGTATCGTTTATAAATGGGCGACCTTGTTATAAAATTTTTAAAAACTTTTAAAATTTTTAAGTACCAAAAAATTTTAAAAAAATGGTATGCGAAAGCAAGAACGTATCCTTCCATCGCAAGGTCATTTCCAATTTACTAGTGGCTCAAGCCACAGATGCTTGTGTGACCAACCTTACACTATCACAAAAAAATAAAACTTGCACAAGACAATTGAAAAACCTTAAGAAGACAGTGAGGCAAAAAAATTAAAATTGTATTTACTTCAATTCAAGATTACATATCCAGTGGTTATCTGATAGCTACACAGCCAGGGAAAGTAATTTCTCTACAAAGAAAAGATCGTTCCTGCCTTTTGCGCACTACTCTACCATTGATTATCAAAGCAAAATCACCACTCAGTGAGAATCGAAGAACTAAGTAGTCACGTAAGTTGGCAAGGGACCAGTCATCATTCACAGTAACATCTTCTACATCCCCACCTGGCATGGATATATGTAGCACACCCTGTTCTGTAGAGGTTGTGTCGGAGTCTAACGCCTCCCATTCTCCATTTGTAAGCTTCCATCGCCTGTAAGGAAACGCAATGGACAACTGTTGCTTGGCAATATGATAGCGCATCACAACCTTCTCAACTATTACTCCGCATCTGATGGTGTCTCCATTGTGTTGAACAACTTTTTTATCCCATGCAGGTGATAAGAAACAAGTCAGAGCTCTCTCCCCCTTTGCAATCCATAAAGTTGGGGTACGATGTGTGTCACTTGTACGGAACAGGTACACAAAGAGGTGTAGAGGTATGAAGCAGGTTATGGTTGCTTTGTGAGATCCATATGTGCACTTCATAGCATTTTGCACCTTGCTTTCGATCTGCAAACAAGCCTGGCCACTGAAGCATTGTCTGGAATTGGCCATTCAATAGATGTGAGAGTTGGCGTAGGTTTTGGAACTAATTTTCCAGTACCATTTGCTGTCATGGGAACCACATATGTATCCTCATAGAAGAAGATGTTTCGTGCAAGAAGTTGTGCAGCTGGACACCCTCCAAAGATTAAACTACCAAGCTCCACATGGTATGCTTCAAAGGTTCCTGAAATTGCCTCCATAGGCTCCCACTCACTATAGTTTGAGGGAAAAATATCTACGCACAGGAACCCAAGAACAATCAAAGCAGTGCTTAGTATACCATTATTAGCACACAATTGATTTAAAAACAAGAATATAAAGTGGTGAAATAACTTACAATTTGCAGGAAATCGTTGACGTTGGTCATGGTCTGCTAGTTTCAGCTCTGTTGCCTTGTAAACATGTTGGACCTTGGCTAGCCTTTTTCCATCACAATCTTGTTTGAGCTCCAATATCCGCCCTTTCCAATGGTGACTTTGTATATCAACGTATCGCTTTGACACCTTGTGGGTTCCTCTTGTACTAGGCTGCATCGTAATCCAATTCCACTTCTCGTACTATTTGATGTTCCAGTGCCCATCCTCATCTTGACCACTGCTACAAGAGAGAGATTGAATACTGATCGGAGGCCTTCGAGCTCTAGAAGAAGACATCAGATGTATATATTAGAGAGATTATAAACCTTGATGGCAAAGGAAAATAGAATGGTGAGAAAAAAACTTAGACTAGGGAGATGTACAAAAGAGAAGGAGTTGTAGAGCAAGTTCCAAGGGCTTGGCTGTGCTATTACTGCACTTTGAAAGAGGATATTGGAGGGGGTGAGAGGAGACAATGAGTAAGATTATGAGATGCAAAGCATTTGCAACTCAAGCTTCCATAGCTTGGCTCCACTGATACACTCTGTAAAAGGAGGTTGGACAAGGTAGAAGGATGAAGTAAGGAAATGTAAGTGAGGATCAAACTTCCATAGCTTCTGAGAGGAGGTTGCCATAGCTAAGCTCTGCTGTTACACTCTGTAAAAGGAGGTTGGACAAGGAAGAAGGATGAAGTAAGGAAATGTAAGTGAGGATCAAACTTCCATAGCTTCTGAGAGGAGGTTGCAGATCAAGCTTCCATAGCTAAGCTCTGCTGTTACACTCTGTAAAAGGAGGTTGGACAAGGAAGAAGGATGAAGGAAGGAAATGTAAGTGAGGATCAAACTTCCATAGCTTCTAAGAGGAGGTTGCAGATCAAGCTTCCATAGCTATAGATCTAGGTTTCTGAGTGAAGAGAGAGGTAGATCAAGAGGTAGATAGCTAAAAGAAGTAGTCTAGAGAGTGAAAAACGCCCTGCTACTATGAGAAAGGGGGAAGAGAGAGCATTTTGGAGGGAACATGGGAGAGAGGGATAGTGGAAAGTGAAGGGGAATGTGCATTGAATGCATGGGAACTCGTTTTTGGGCCTCTATCACTTTAGAGACCTTACTTAATGATGGCTGCAGGCTGCAGCTATCCTTTTCTATAAAAAATAGGGGAAAAATTCATATACGTTTTAAATTTTTGAGTTTTAGTTGATTTTGAAAATTTAAAAAGAGCCTATTTAGCCTATTATTCTAAGTTTGACCACTACCTTCTAGGCTCTTACAAACCATTGGTTTCAGTCCACATGTAATCTCCCTATTTGTCTATTTTTTAATCACCTCCATTAGGCAATGGCAAATTAAAGGGCCCAAAAAGACTCCATTGAGTTCCTAATGCGGTCTTTGATCAAGGTATTTTGCCTAATATAACTGAAAAGCTTATCTTTTTGTGCAAAATTGTGTTTATTTTGATGTACTTGCAAAGTAGAAAAGTGTAAAGTAGAAAAAATTTTAACAATTTTAATTTTGAAGTGTCATCCCCCGCCCCCCGTCCCCATTCCCTACTTTTGGCCATCCCCCGTCCCATTCTCGTCCCTATTCCCCGTCACCATCCCCCATCCCTGGTGACTATATAGATAGCCCTCTTGTTCGAGTGATGCACTATAGTAATAAGAGATGCTTGAGGATGTACTTACTAGACATGTGCCCACTGTGCCCACACAAAGAGGCCTTCATGCCCCCACATAGAGAGGAGGGGACAACAGGACCCCACACAAGCCATTATCACACTTTCTTTTTTTTAGTGTGACCCAATAGACGGCCACGAGAACCCACCCAACCTTTGGCAAACCACATAGAGCACATGAGATACACACGGCACTCTAGTCCCCGTGATCGATCCGGGAGGTTTTGGCTTGCACATGTGCAGTTATCAAAGATTGAGTTGCCTCCCTCTAGAAAGCTAGTCACTCTCACCCTCTTAAGTTTTGGGCCCTCCACCCTTCAGCTCCAGATTCAACATATTCTTCAATGTTGCAGGCACTGCCACACGAGTATGGTCCTATACTCCTTTGAGGACACATGACTTTCTACATTGTATACACAGGGATCTATGCAATACATAGACCTTGCTATTTTTCATTTCATGTTGTTTTGACACCTAGTTTGCACATGGATTACGTGTGACATCTTTTTGGTCTCATAGACTCTTTGGGTATCTAGTACCTCATGATGATGATGTATCAGTTGTTTCTAGTTTCTTATTACTCGGTTGTATTTTTCTTTCCTTAGTTCCATGGCAAGATAAAACATGGACTATGATGTAAATTTTTTGGTCTCATGAGCCCTATGGGTCTTTTGAAGACGTTTAATATAACTTTCTTTCTCAGATGCACTGTATACTATGAGATCCGAGGGTTATTCCATTGCCTCTTTCGAGAGGGCTTCGGACTCCAAATTCGCTACAGCAGCAGAGCAGGAGGAGGGAGGGATGGGAGAGTCACCATACACATGCTTGATGGAGGGGATTATGGAGTATTCTACATTAGGGGAAGTCTTCCTTATGGGGGACTTCAATGCCACGACCAGCAGACATCAGTGTGAGATGTATGATTTTGAGGACCCAGAGATTCTCCACACTCTAGAGCCCGACATTACACGGACATCAGCAGACACAGCCACCCCCACAGCCTATGGACGACATCTACTACGCCTAGGTTCTCAGCATCGTCTCGTTATTTATAACGGGATGGTACAGTGGCCAACCTCAGGCAGTCTTACATGCATACCACATGGAGTCCCCGAGGGCGGAGGGAGCACAGTGGACTACATTATGGGACCCTGAGAGGCTTCTCACCTGCTAAGCTCTTTTGTCATTCCGCCTAACCCATTGGAGTAGATCACACATACCTCTCTCTCTCTTTCAGGGGCGATGCTCCCTCACACACACCCTCCAGAGCCACACCCCACACCACTATTCATTTCACTCATGAGCTATCCACTATATACTCAGATACAGTAGAGTCTGGTCTTTGCCAACTACTACCCTCTGCACCTCTACCCACACTTGTATCCCAGATCTCATCCATCCTACACATCGCCGCCATTAGCTCCTTCCCACACACTACCCACTCAGGCCGCACCCCCGCCCCTGGGACTCCCCAGAACCGGTGGTATGATGATGAGTGCAAAGAGCTGTACCGCAATCTACGGGCACAGCGGGCTTTGGGAGCGATCACAGAGAGAGAGGCACGGAGACAGATCAAGGCTCTCACACGTCGCAAGCGACGAGTCTTCGAGGAGGCACAGGAGCTTGAGCTCTATCATCTCTTCATGAGTATGGACAGTGCCACAGCATGGCGCACTCTCAGAGAGCCCCGACCAGCCACACCCATTGAGGACCCACACATATGGCATGACTATGCAGAGCGGCTCTATGAGGTCCCAGAGCAGCCACCGATCCCCGAGCCACCAGATCCACGACCCATCAGCTCCACTTTCTTCACCACAGAGATGGTAGAGCGGGCCATCCGACGGCTACAGCATCACAGATCCACTGACCATACTGGCCTACAGAGTGAACACCTCATCTATGTAGCCGATACTATAGCCCCATTGATAGCCCTTGTTTTCAATCGGGCTATAGTGGAGGGCTTCCCAGAGAAGTGGACTAGGCACACCATAGTGCCTATCCACAAATCGGGTGATACCCTGGATCCAGGGAACTACAGGACCATCATGATAGGGCACACCATGGCCAAGCTCTATGGAGCTGTACTTGAGGCAGAGCTCAGTTCTTACACAGAGAGGGAGGGGCTTCGAGCCCCCGGGCAGGCAGGCTTCCGACGGGCTTTCTCCACCATAGACCACATCTTCGTTCTGCGCTGCCTCATTGATGGGGCAAAGGCGCAGAAGAAGAGATTATATTGCTGCTTTGTGGATTTCCGCAAAGCCTTTGACACAGTACCCACCAGGGAGCGACTCTTCAGACGACTTCAGAGCCTTGGAGTACCATCAGAGATGATATGGGCTATCTATGCTTTATATGAGAGGGTGACAGCGAGAGTACGATACCCGGGGGGCATCTCAGATCCTATTGCTAGCACCATTGGTGTGAAGCAAGGATGCCCACTCTCCCCAACTCTTTTTGGCCTCTACATCGACGAGATCTCAGACTACATCCTTCGAGCTGGCGGAGATGGAGCTGCCCTAGCAGGTACCCCTGTACATATCATGTTATATGCTGATGACATTATCTTGCTTTCAGAAACACAGGAGGGTTTGTAGTGCCACCTAGGCGCTCTAGATGATTTTTGTACACAGAGAGGGTTGACAGTGAACCTTGGGAAAACCAAGGTGATGATCTTCCACACTTCCAGGACCATACGGAGGGCCGCAGTTCCATCATTAGCAGGTGGGCAGGTGGAGGTGGGGTTGACTCCTATGTATACTTGGGGGTCACCTTTGCCAGTCCACCAGGACGCTTCACCATGGCAAAGGCGGCCATAGACCGACTCACACGAGGCTATGCAGCTCTAGCTACGCTAGAACGGAGATGTCACCAAGCACACTTCCAGGAGCCCCGCACCAGAGGATGGTTGTTTGACACTATGGTCACCCCAGCTTTGATGTATGCAACCCGCAGTATGGGCCCCCGGCTTGTCAGCCGCCTCTTGGGCACAGCTTGAGAGACCACAGGTATGTATGATCTCACGCTTGTTTCGCAGCAAGCCATCAGTACCCCATGACATTATTAGAGCAGAGCTAGCCACTCCACCCATGCTAGTTGAGGCACTCTTCCAGACAGTATGCTTCATACAGAGGATCAGAGAGTTACCACCAGACAGACTCACATGCAGAGCCTTTGAGGCATCTAGACAGCTAGCAGAGACAGGAGAGCAGGGATCGTGGTACTCACAGGTTACACAGTGGTTTGCTGCCCATGGGCTGGACATGGAGAGATTGCCACCCTTCCAGTATGATCCGGACTCACCCCACTTTCACCTCTCACGCAGTGAGAGGAACAGAGTTCTCAGGCAGGACATATGGCAGCTCTATATTAGAGAGACATGGATCACACCTACACAGCCTCTTCCCCCCAAGATGCTGTATTATAGAGACCAGTTCATGATCATACTGGCTGATGGCTTCATACAGAGACCAGGATACATGGACACATATATGCCACATAGTTTGCGAGTGGCGATTGGCCAGCTCAGGGTGTCATCCCACAGACTTGAGATTGAGATAGGGAGGGCCGCATCTATCCCCAGAGCAGAGCGGATTTGTCGGATATGCAGAGAGGAGGTGGAGAGCGAGGAGCATTTTGTCTGCAGATGTAGAGCATATGAGGACATCCGAGGCAGATATGGCACCCTTTTCACTGGACAGCCTTCCTTGGGAGAGCTCATGGAGTCTAGAGATCAGTGCCACTTCGGCCGCTTCCTATCAGAGATCCACAGACACAGAGACACCCTACTAGGCCCAGGGGCTACCACAACAGAGGGCGAGCGACAGTCCTGCCTCACGGACTTCTTCCAGCGTGTTATTACAGCACGAGGGCCCACTACAGTGACGGGGGTTACCCTCCAGCAGGCGGAGCACGTCCGGGCTAGGAGACGACCACGAGCCCCAGGATACAAAGCTCCCAGACTGTACCGCAAACACATCGAGGAGATCCAAACTCGACACCAGCAGACTCTCTAGGAGCGGCAGGCCCAGGTGATGGCGGACCCAGCGGCTTTCATACGAGCGGCTCTTACCCCCCATCCCCCCATGTATCATATACTGCACCCTCATATTAGTACAGGATGGAGCTAGCTAGTCTTATGCATCTCATACTTGTATTACCCTGAGCATTTAGACACCCCTAGAGATAGAGCTCCACCCCTCACTCTACCATGGATCATGTACCTCTGTTTCACGCATGGATCACTCACTGCTTCATTTTAGTTACTTTTTTATACCTTTTGTACCTTTGTCCTTTCATTGATGGGTGGAGGACACACATCATGTACTTTGATTTGTCTCATAGGCCGATTTCGGCCTCCAGTAGACGTTAATATATCTTTCTTTCTTTCTCTCTCCGGTGCCTGATTGACCAGGCAAAGGTGAGGAAGAGGAGGCTACACTGCTGCTTTGTGGATTTCCGCAAAGCTTTTGACACAGTACCCCGAGAGCGACTGTTCCAGCGACTATAGGCACTAGGAGTACCATCTCAGATGGCATGGGGCATTTATGCTTTGTATGAGCAGGTGATAGGGCGAGTACGATGCCCAGGAGGTCTCTCAGAGATTATTGCTAGCACCGTTTGTGTTAAGCAAGGCTGCCCCCTCTCCCCCACTCTCTTCGGAATCTACATAGATGAGGTAGCAGATTACATAGCTCAGAGCGGAGGAGATGGTATGGACCTAGCAGGTACACCTGTCCACATTATGTTGTATGTTGATGATGTTATCTTGATCTCTGAGTCACAGGCTGGACTACAGCAGCACCTCCACGCCCTCGATGATTTCTGCACACAGCGAGGTCTTACAGTGAACCTTGGTAAAACCAAGGTCATGATCTTCCATACCACCAGTGAGGAGGCATGCCCTTTTCACCCTAGCAGGAGGCCAGGTGGAGGTAGTGGACTCTTATGTATACTTGGGGGTCACTTTCACCAGCAGAACAGGACGATTCTCCATGGCGCAGGCAGCCAGAGACAGACTTACACGAGGATATGCAGCGCTCGCCATGCTAGAGAGGCAGTGCCACCAGGCACACTTCCAGGAGCCCCGTACGAAGGGGTGGTTGTTTGACACTCTGTGACTCCAGCACTGATGTATGCAACTGCAGTTTGGGCACCTGGACTACCGAGATCTTCATGGACACAGCTTGAGAGGCCATAGATCATGATGATCTCTCGGATGCTCCGTTAGCAAACCTTCAGTACCCCATGACATTATACAAGCTGAGTCTCCGATGGTAGTAGAGGCTCTCTTCCAGACAGTTTGCTTTATTCAGAGAGTCAGAGAGCTCAGCCCAGACAGACTCTCACGGAGAGCTTTTGAGGCCTCTATGCAGATAAATTTGTCTTTATTACAACCACATGACATTGGGAAAGTGCCATTATCTATGCAGGATGGTAAAATGATGTACCTTACAGATGTACTTCATGTTCCAAATATAATGAAGAACTTGGTCTCAGTTGGGAAAATGGTTGAGCAAGGTTTCCAAGTGAGGTTTAATCCTCAAGGTTGTTTTGTTGAAGACTTCAAGAATCAATGCCACTTGGTTGTAAAGGGCAACAGAAATGGAAGAATGTTTACCTTGGATGTGAGTATACCTCAGGTGAAGGCTGCAATGTTTGCGTATGGGATAGGTGTCATTGCGGATATTGACATTTGGCATAAGCGCATTGGACATGTGAATATGCAGCGGTTGAAGTCTTTGCAGACTAAAAATCTTGTGGATTATTTACCCAACTTTAAAGTTAATGGTATGCATAAGGTGTGTGAAGCATGCCAACTTGGTAAGCATTCCAAACATGTTTGGTAAGCATTCCAAACATGCTTTTCCACATGACAAGCATGTGAGTATAAGACCATTAGATGTTATACGTTGTGATGTTGTATGGGGACTGGCCAAGACTGCAACTATTTCTGGTTGCAGGTTTTATGTGACTTTCATTGATGACCACAATAAGAAAGTGTGGCTACTTTATGAAGGAGAAAAGTGAGTGTTCTCTCACTTTCAAAAATTTAAAGCAATGGTTGAAAAGGAGAAAGGCATGCAGATTAAATGCCTAAGGTCAGATGGTGGGGGAGAATATTTCTCCAATGAGTTTATAGATTTCTTGAGAGAGCAAGGAATCAAGAGGCAGTTCACATATGTAGGTACACTCCGCAACAAAATGGTGTTATAGAAAGGAAGAATTGGCACATTGCAGAAGTTGCTTGTGCCTTGATGAATGAGAAGGACATGCCTCATTATTTTTGGGCTGAAGAACTATCTTTTGTTGTTCCTGTTACTTCTTCTTCCTATAGTAGACATCTAAAAGATGTGTGATGTTAGAGATGAACATAGTCAATGGGTCACTACAACTTGAGGAAACATTGGACCACATGTAACCAAGCGCAAGTGGTCCACTTAGAGTTCATGACAGAGGCAATATTGCTCTCACCATTGGAAATGAAGAATACTTGGATTCAAGCAAACAACAGACCATGGTTTGTAAGCATCAATGCAACAAGTGTGTAGATTGCTACAAATGCAACTTGATTCGAATGAGGGGTGGGATGAGATTTCCTATCAATTGCAAGTGTCAGACCATTGATGTGTTGATAAATGGAATAGTTTCATTTTTTCTAAAATTTCTCTTCTATTTTGCAGATGTCTTTCCTTCCAATCTAGCGGAGGACCAACCTATATAAAGCTTTAAGTGGAATAGTTCCATTTATTTTGAAATTTATCTTTTGTTGCAGATGTCTTTCTTTCCAATCTATTGGAGGACCAACCTATATAAAGCTTTAACACTAGTTTGGTAGCTCAATAGGACATAAAAATGTCATTTTGATATTTTGAAAAAAAAAATACAACTTAGCATGTAGGCAGTTTCTTAAGACATCCCTTTTTGAGCTTAATATAGACCTATTAGGCTATCTAGAAAAAATATGAGAGGTCTCAAAAGGCATTAAACCTAAGTACAAGGTGGCCATAAAAGTATGGTACTACAGGTTTCAGCACATGGAGAACTGGATTTTGAATCTTGATGTACTATGTTAAAAAGTAGAAATTGTTTCAATGAGATTTTTTTAAAGATACTATTTACAAGTATTGGAAACATTTAACAACATTAAAAATTGCAAAAAAATTGATATTGATGTGATTTATTTATCAAATTAAGTATAGTGATACTCTAGTGATCTGGAAACTTATTCAAAAAGCTTGACTAATTGATTGTAAGAGTGTATATAACACCTTAGAACGCTATATTTTGATAGCACTAACATTCCTTTATAAAGGAAAATCATCACACCACTATAAATGAAAAAAAAAGAATACCCTTAGAATAGATGTCCCACGACACTTTTATGTCCTATTACCAAACTAGTATTAAGCAAAACATTTGAAGCATTTCATGCAAGTGTGGTAAGGTATTATTTCTTAACTTGACTACCTCTTCTTCTTTGTTGAGTGATAGGATGTCTCTATAAGTTCCTTTATGTGGCTTCGTTAAGCATGCTTATGGAAGATTGGAGTTTCTTATAACCCCTCCATTGGAATCTTCCGAGTAGCCTTTACTAGACATTTGGGTGGTTGATAGCTTGAAAAACAAGATGTGGCATGACATTCAAGCATTCTTAAGATTTTCAAGAGCTTTCCAAATGTATCATGATATTAGCACAATAAAGGTCGAATAAAAATCTTTCATAATTTTATCTTATTTATGCAATACTCCATTATCTCGTAGTACTCCATTATTTTTTAGTATCCATAGTAAATATTGTTATTTTATTTATGCAACACTCCATTATGTTGTAGTATTCATCTTACAATCTTCAATTGTAGTTGCAAAGCAAGATCACCATAACCCTTTCATCATTGATCACTCTTGATTCATACAAATTTAGATCTTGATTACATTTTGATATAGACCTACAAATCTCAAATCTTGATTACATTTAGATCTCAGATTTTGATATTGCAAGTGTGCACATGTTGATGTGTATTCAAGTCACTAGAAGTGACTGTGTAACTCGTGCACACAATGCAATTTGAACAATTGTTTGTAGTTTATAAACATTGAGCTTCTATAGAAAAGATTCAATTTACTACAGGTTAAGATGTCTACTTACGTAAATTGTGAATAAGAATCTAGACAAGGATAATTTCAAGGCATATACATTCCAAGTGATAAAAAAGAGCAAGAGCTAGATGAAGAAGCACCAACCCCATAATAGATGCAATAGTTTAAAGCTTGGCATAAAAAGGTCAGGAAAGTTATGTATTGGCTTTTTCAAGCAATGTTTCAAATTCTATGATTGGCCACATACATTATCTAAAAACACCCAAAGAGCGTGGGACACCTTAGTAAAGCTATCTAGCACAAATCCTAAGGCATGAAAGATGTAGCTAAAGTATGAGCCTCCTAATGTGAGGAAGAAAAATTTGAGCATCAATGAATATGCATTGAAGATCAAGGGGATCGTGGATTGTGAGTGTCGCTGACCAAGTCTGTAACAAACCTTACAAAAATATAATTATAGATTATAGTGGCTTGTGCACACAATCTTTGTAATAATAGAGTCAGTCAATTAGTCAAGATAGTCGGGTAGTTTTGCCTATTAGTATTAATGGGATAGTGTAACTGTTTTCATACTCGTTGCTCAACTAAGGTTGGATAACATAGGTAGAACATATAGAACACAGAGTAAGAGAGTTAGAGCAAGGAGTAAGAGTAGAGCTTGATTATAAGAGAGTCTTACATACAGTTTACAATATTGTACATATAGTTTTGAATATAGTGAAAACTTCAGAATATCTTATGTATGTCTATTTATGTTTATTGAGTGTTTACTTCTAAGTGAGATGAGAGAGTGAATGTTCAAGTGCTACACTTCCATGTGTTCAGACATTGACACAAGAGCTCGACTAGTTCGTGTCGGAGTCGAACTATCTTGTCATGTTGTTTAGCAAGCAACACTTTTGGCAATCCTATTGGTCTATCAAACTATTGATAATTTGGGAACAAACTTAGAGCTCCAAATCCTATCTCATTCCAAAGCTCTGCTTAGAATAGCATTTTTTTTCTTTTTAGAAAATTTAAAAAATCATTCTTAGCATCGTCTCACTGTTTGCACATTCTACACTCTAACAAGCTAGCATAGTAGAACATTCCAAATATCACACACTTTTATAACTCTGTTTCTAGCTTGGAACACTCTCACTCACGCTCTCTAACACAAGTACAATAGCAACATCCGCACGTGTTGGAAAAGCATTTTGCTTAATGCTCCACCCTCGTGATTGTACTACAGGTGATGGATGTGCTCAAGCGCTGTAAGGCCCCCATTATGAGGAGAAGCCATTTTTGGATAAGCACCTAGGCACTCGACAATTTTCAGTTCATATACTGATGGTGACCAAGTGTGGCCAAATGGTTAGGAGACAACTTGTGTAGACTTAGCATTTAGCTAAGTAGGACACATGTTTATGTGGGCTATTGATACCACAATTAGAGGGTGTTTGGTAGCAACTCGAGGATAACGAGTCCTTGAGTTCATAGTGGGCCTCCAGCAGCCCGATGTTAAAAGGAATATTCCTTGGAATATTTCCTCACTAACAATAGGCCTTGATACAGCTTGTTGGTGATGTGTCAGTTCGGTGCACAAGCACTCGACGTATGGTGGCCAATTGAGGCCGATCTATGTCCCGACCAATCCCGTGAGGCTATATAAAGGCAACGTGGGCAGCTATTGAGGCATCATAGTTCACTGTGTTCAAGCACCCTTTGCATGCAAGAAGTCCTCCATCTAGAGTCTGTTCAAATCGCCATTGAAGCTCCTTACCGGAGCACACGGGTGGATGGACAGCCATTTGAGTTGTAAAAAGTTTGCAATCAATAATCTTATTTACCCTCCATTTCTTTTTGTATTTCATTGCTTTGTGTTGAGAAGATTCTACTTCCATCATCGTTATATTTTCTTACAACATGTACCACAAGGATTAGGAGAGTTTAACTTTCACCACAGCCACCATAGCAAGCAATGGCACACCCAGAAGCTCATGTGAAGTGGTCGAAATTCAATGGAACCAAGAAAGGTGACCCCAACACATTGCTATGTTTGAATCAGCATGGAAAACAAAATTCACCAGCAGACGAAAGAATGATGAATACATTTCAGTCCACATTTGGAGATATTTTAATTGAATGGTATTCTCAGGATGAGGAGGACCACTTTTAGAACTATGTAGAACTCAAAGAAGCATTTTTGCGCACAGGTTCAATCCACATTTGTTGGAGATATTCTAACTGAATGGCATTCTTAGTAAGAGGAGGATCACTTTTAGAGCTATGCAGAACACAAAGAAGCAAGCATTCCTGTTTAGAAGAGTGAATACTTCTTCATAATTGCTTCACAAGATACGAAGGCTAAAACAAAAAGACCTTTCAATTGAGGATTGAAGCCTCATTTGTATGGTTGTAAGTATATGCAATAGAGTGCATTGTGTTGAGTGTGTAATGTCTCTCTCTCTAGCCGTGGAGTTCTTGGTGTGGTATAACTCTCCTTAGTTTATGTGTGCTTAATCTTGTGCAACACTATGATTAACCCCATATTTACTTTCTTAACATGGTATCAAAGCTAGGGTGGGCGCTTAATCATGGTTTTATGTATGTATCTTAGTTTGTGTTCATTTGATTAAGCATCTATTATGTTTTGATATTTTCATTATTATGAAAAATTTAGCACACTCATTATCATTTTCATTGCATTTTGAGAGGAGAGCTGTGAGATTTGAAGCTGCTAAGAAGTCTATGCAACAAGGAGGTTGCAATGAAGCTATCATTGGAGTGCAAGGAGAGTTCTTACAATATGAAGGAGATTTTGCATCAAGGAGGGTGCAAAATAAATGGTATTGTCAACACCATCAAAGAAGGAGATTTTATCAACACAAGGAGAGTTCTTGCAATATGAAGGAGATTTTGCATCAAGGAGGGTGCAAATGGTATTGTCAACACCATCAAAGAAGCTACCTACAAAGCTAAAAATGCAAATTTTAGCTTTATCAAGACTATGGAGTCTTGATCAACATAATGGAAGTTGCCAAAGTATGTTTGCGAAGGTAATTTGTGGAGTTTACCTCAATTTTTGGTGTTTATGGGCATAGAAAATGCTCATAGGTGTTTGAGCATGGAAGAATGGTCAAGTATTGTGTATGAAGGATAGCTATGTGTGGGATTTGTGGATCCCATGGTTCTTGCATCCGGGCAAGGAGCATTTGTGGAGGGGCATTAAGCTTGTTAGCATGCTCATTTGGGAATCCATGTGTGCATCAAGAGGAAGATGCACACATGTGTTGCTCATAGAAGATGTGTATGATGGGTGGAAGCACTAAGGCTTTCACAATGGTTTATGCACCTCGGGTTTCTTGTGGGAAATCCATGAAGAAGCAGCCTTGAAGAGATTATGCATACATAAAGGAGAAGCATGCACAATGTGGAGCTCATGTGAGAGCTCAAGATGTGGAGAACTTAGGCATAGAGCAAGTAAGAAGGCCCAAATGTAGCCAAGATTCAAGGAATCGACAAACGTAGCAAGAAGGAGAGATGCATATGGAGAGCTCAATTTGAAGCTCATGAAGGCAATTTTAATGGCTTGGAAACCTCTATTTATAGGACAAGGAAGCAAAACAATTTTGCAAAGTGTATTGCAGGAAGAAATCGTGAAGTTGCAATTTGGAGCTCAATTGAATTATGAGCTCAACATGGCTATATGAATGGCTGTGATAAAGACCTCAACATGGCTATATGAATGGTTGTGATGAATGAAAAGATAGGGGGAAGAAGGAGAGCTTGAGCTCTTGCAAGCATGCACATACACACAAACCCTAAAAGGCAACACACAATAATGGAAGATTGAAAGTCTTCTTCTTCTTCTTCATATAAAAAGAGGTCTACAAAAGATAAGTGATATCCAAACATAAGTACTAGACAGGGATTTTATATTCACGTGATCACAAATTTTTTTTTGTTAATAACATGTGTGAACATGTTATTAACATGTTCACATGTTAACATGTTCACAAAAAAGCCGGTGGCAAGCGACCTGGTAACCGGGAAAAATCCCGCCGGGCTTTTGCTATACCCCGGCGGGCCCGCCGGGAAAAGCAAAAGCCCGGCGGGTCCCGGAGGGGTCGTCACATATCCCGGCGGGGTACATTTTTCTATATATATGGGCCCGGGGGGCCCTTTGGGATTTCATTGCTGACAGCATACACAGGTAATAAAAACTTGTGTGTGTGTGTGTGTGTATGTGGGTGTGTTCGTGCGGGCAGCCGCCCACTGTCGCAATGCGCGGCAAGATGTGGGTGGTCCGCCACACGAGGGATGTGTGTGTGGGTGAGTTCGTGCGGGCAGCCGCCCATTGTCGCAATGCGCGGCAGGATTTGGGTGGCCCGCCACACGACTGGTGTGTGTGTGTAAGGCCATTCTTCGGAATGGTGCTTACCCTGGGGCACTTAGTCGGTAACGCGGCTAGTCTGTGTCCTATGGTAAGTATGGCACGCCGTAGCGGTACTAGTCGGTAACGCGGCAAGCATAGTATCGTTATGGCGATGTCACCTTCCCTTCCCTTCCCTTTGTCAAATGCGGACATATGGTCGGTAACGCGGCCAGTGTATGTTCGTATCCTATTGGTATTCCCATAGAATCGGGCGGCATTTTGTCGTTAACGTGGCAAGTTGGTGTCGTCCCCGCTAGTGCATAAATTGTTTTTTGCATATTGCGGCATTTGATCGTTAACGCGGTCGAAAAAGTGTCGTAAATTTGCTTGCGTATTTCGGCATATGATCGTTAACGCGGTCGAATAAATGTCGTAAATTTGTTTGATTTGACTTGTATTGTTTTTATTGTGTTTGATCCATGCGATACTTGGTTGCTAACGCGGCATGAGTATTTCATGGATCAAAGTTTACATCATATTGTCTAAACGTTTTATTTTATAATATCGTGATTCGTAACTCGAAAAATATGAATCTCTCTCTTCTTACCCCCTCTCTCTCTCTCATGATACACTTCACAACTCTTTCTCTATCTCTCTCATGATTCACTTCACAACACGATAGATGTGTAGATAATGATTTTTTTTTATTTCTCTTAAAATATACATAATTCTTAATAATTTCTTTTTTCTCCCTCTATTTACTTAAAAATTAAAACAGTACATTATTTTCCTCTTTAGGAACTCACAAAAACATTAAAAATGTCATCTAATATTTCTTCTCTCTATCTGTCACAACTCTCTCTTCCTCTCCTCTCTCTCTCTCTCTCATGATACACTTCCCAATTCTCTCCCTCTCTCTCTTGCAATGATACACTTCACAACTCTTTCTCTCTCTCTCTCATGATACACTTCACATCTCTCTCTATCACGATAGGTATGTAGATGAGGAGTGCTTTAGGATTACAAAATATTATTTTTCTCTCTTTAGGAACTCACAAAACTATAAAAAATGTCATTTAATTTTTCCTCTCTCTATCTGTCACACCTCTCTCTCTTCCTCCCCCTCTCTCTCTCTCTCTCATTCGATAATGTATACACTTCGTAAGTAATAATGCGCTTGTTGCGGTTGTCACGTTCGATAATGTATTGCATGATGTTGAGTTCAGTAATGTTGTTTGATATATTCTGTTTTTGTTTGATCATTGATAAGTAATGATACACTTATTGCTGTTTTCTTACGTTTGATGATGTATTGGATGATGTTGAGTTCATTAAAATTATTTAATATTCCGTTTTTGTATGAACATTGACGATATTGATATACTTGTTGCTGTTCTCTCACGTTTGCTTGATGTTTATTTCAGTAATGTTTGATATTCTGTTTTAGTGATATTTGCTAGATTTACGAAGACAATCAACATGCTTTCTCCCGAAGAGCGCAAAATTGTACTGCGAGCAATTCGCGTTGAAGCGGTCATCACGGTATCACAATGTACTGATGATGTCGTCAAAAAGATCAACGAGTCTGAGATACTCATGCGAGATCTCATAGACCAAATATGGGAAAATGCACAGCATCGGCTTCGAAGCGGAGGCAACGCTGAGCTGCTAGATAGACGGAAGATAGCAGATTTCAACCATCAGCACATAACACGAACCATTTTGGGGAGCATGCGAGTAGCGTGCAGTGATCTTAGAGATGCTACCCCGCCTGAAGCCAACATGCAACGTCTACAGTTATGGGACGTTGTATGGAGCGAGCAAAGGGCCAAGAGCAAGCGCATGAAGGCGTTGGATGCAGAGTCCCTCCCCAAAAGAGTGCGAATTGCCCAGGACGTCGCTGCAACGTCCAGTCAGGCAGATGCAAGTGGTACAGGTGTCATTAATCGTACCATCTACAATTCTATGTGCACACATCTTATTGGCATCCCGCACGAAGCTCTTCACAAAGGACGAACAATTGGCTCCGGTGTGTTTGGAACAGTAAAAGAGTATGCAATTAAAGGTATATCATTTTTACCGGAGCACATCACTTTTTGCGGAAAGCACTACAAAGGAGAAGGCAGCGCGAAGTTCGAGAGCTTCCAGGCAGAGCAGGGTATGCAAGTGCTACATCCATCGATTGTCCGATGCATTGCCTTTACAAAAGAGGCTCCTTGGATCACAATTTTCCCGTACTATAATGGCGGCGCTCTTGGTGATACTCTTCTGAAGGTTCCCTTCAGATTCAGTGAGTTCACCAGAGCCATTTTTCGTTTGGATCGAGGATGGAGACAACCCCCGCCTGATAATATCCCTTTAGGTCATCTAGAACTTTCAAAAATAAAAGAGGTAGTAATAAACATGCCACATATTATGCATGCCCTGGTGGAAGGTGTAGCGGCAGCGCATATGGCAGGTATTGTACATACCGACCTACATCCTTTTAATGTAGTGTTGGATTATACAAAAGAGCTAAAGCCACGCATAGGTATTATCGACTGGGGGTTGCTGCTGAGAGCACCCAAAAAACGGGTGTCTCTCAATTTTGTTTTTGAAGCAGACAAGAACCCGGAGAAGGTGGCACAGGCAGTCTCCTACGCAGACAGAGAGCGAAATAAACGGCCGTGGATAGCCCCAGAGCTTTATGATCCATTTTTGGCAGATGCATACACTCCTGCATCTGATGTTTTTGCCTTGGGATATTTATTACAAACTTTATATGACTTTTGGAAGAAAGTGCAAGAGTTGTGGATGGATAATAGTTCCCATGACAAAGTTACCATGGATACTATTATTCATAGAGTCAAAAATTGGATGTTTCTGCCTAATCGCGATGAGCGAAAATCAATTTTGCAAGTAGTTGAATTTTTTAGGTCACTAAATACTGACCCTACGAGGGCACAACGTCCTCTTGTAGAGCTATCGGTGGCATTCACCCCAACTTTGTAATGATACAATATCAAGAGATGAAGTTTCAGGAATTTGAAAATTTGATGTGTCCAATGTTTCAAAATTTTGTTCCTCTCTTCAAAATTTGATGTGTCCAATGTTTCAAAATTTTGTTTCTCTCTTCATTGAGTCTTTGCAATATCTCTCTCCTCTTGTGGTGTTTAAGTTTATGTTCTCTCTTCAAAATTTGATGTGCGAGCATTGTTTGAAGTGTTTTTGGAGTCAAGTGGATATTTCTCATCGAGTCTTTGCAATACATATCTCCTCTCGTTGTGTTTGACTTCAAGATTTTGAGAGTAATGGTCAATTTATCTTACGTTGATCTTTACATACTACCATGTGGACACTACTACCACTTAATATGTTTAGTGAGACAAATGCAAAAATACTTCCACATGTGCATTGTGCAATGTCCCAATAAATCAAGGTATTTATACAGTGTTCGGCATGGCTAGCGAATATAAACCACCAGGACCTTTAGATGCAACTCCTAGTGCAATTCGCAATTTATTTCAAGATGAGAGCTAAGAAAAACAAATTCTACTTTTGTATTGATAATTTCTCCAAATATGATCATTTGTACAAGTACTTTTTATTTAATTAATGAAGTGACTTCTTCCTCTATGTCAGTATCTTGCTCCAAAATTCTTTCACCGTTTACTCTCTCGTCTGCTAAATTAAGCTCATCTAAGTCAATGTCTAAATTGTCTTCTATCTCAAGGGTGGTGCACAACGTACGTCCAACATCAAAGTTCTCGTCTACTACATCTTCACAATTGTACATCCATCTGGGCATATCTTCTTCATACTCTTCGCTTTCGATGTCTCGCAAGATCTTTTCATTGCAGTACATGTAAACAAGTTTATCTGCTCGATCTGCAAGAAGTCGATTGCGAATAGTACTATGAATATATTTATACATGCTCCAGTTTCTTTCTGAGCCTGAGTTTGAAGAGCACTGACTTAGAACCTTCATCGCAAGGTTGCGCAATAAAGCATAATGCTCACCACCATTCATCATCCACCACTTCCATGCAGGTTGCTCTTTAGCCATTTGTTGAACAAGGGAGTTGGAAAATAAACCCTCTTTCAACCGAAATGAGGTCATCTCCTTTATGCACTGTACACGATCATCGTCATTATTATAGAAAGTGTTTACCACTTTATAAAAATCTTGCACCACCTCAACGTTGGACATCAAATCTATATTCCAATATTCAGGATCTAACATGTAAGCAGCACTGTGCAGTGGTGAATGCGCTCCAATCCATCTAGCATGAAAGTACTTCAACAGAACTTTTCTTTGTCTACTGGAGAATGGTACACGCCATTGCTTTTCCACCACTGAATGCTCTAATTTCTCAGGACACTCCAAACTCCGCTGGACAGTCCATCATTGCATCCATGCTTTTCCGAGATTAGGCGCTCTTTGATCAAGGCTTCGTACAGCATACATAACAGGCATCATTACATGGTATGCATCACACTGTTCCACCAACTTCTTCTCGTAAGCGCTCCCTTCAAGACTTTGATTTTCTCTTTCACTTTTTCAAGTTGAGTGTTCTCCCAGTCATGAAATGCCATGCATGTAAATGTTTCACAAACTGCATCTTTATTTCTAAGAAAAGACTCAAAAGTGTAAAAGTGAGTGCAAAACCTAGTCTCCGCTGGAAGCTTTAACATAACTGACATGCGAGGTCGAAACATATCCAAAACTCTCTGTCTCTTGAGCATGAATTTCACAAGCTGGCGAGCAGTGTCGACGATTGAGGCAAACCATTTGGTATCATCAGATTTATACCAATCTTTTAATACAAGATTCAAACTATGAGTATTACAGCCTACCGGAAAAATATGTGGATATTGTCGCTGTAGGATTCTGGATGCATTTTTACAATTTTTTGCATTGTCCATGACGACTTGGACTACATTTTTGGCACCCACTTCCTCTATCACAGAGCTAATGACGAGCAATGTAAGCCCCAGTTTTGATTGAACCAGCTGAATCCACGGCACGGATGAAAGTCTCACCTCTAGGTGAAATAACCATTACATTAATTAATGGTTTTCTTTGCACATTAGACCATCCATCACTTACTATACTACATCCAGAAAGCTCTATATTGCTAAGAATTATTCTTTGTACACGTTCTTTTACCTGCGCATAACATTTCTCTAATAGATCATTTCGCATAGCATGGTACGTAGGCGGTGAAAACCCTGGTCCAAACTCACCAATTTTCTTCCATGCTCTCTTCCAATGCTCACTGTCCACCATCATCATAGCACTCCCAGAAAAGTAAATCACTTCAGCAAGGACGAGTTGTGCATCATCGAGTTGACCTTGACGTAGGCTTTCTTGCAATGAAGTTTGACGCATGGGTATATTTCCTACGTCAAAGTTTTGCTTGCAAGAAGATGCACTGGGTAGATTACTTTCTGGCTGCATATTGCCGTTCGGGGTACAAGTAGGCGATGTAGCGGGAGTTTGATGATTAGAACAACAGTGTTCTTGCTGCCTTGATACATTAACGATAGGAGTGTCATGTTTTCTTGAATCTTTCTTTTGAATTTCTTCTCTTATGCGTTTGGCCACTATAGGTGCAGAGGGGTGGGTACATGACTTTTTCTTCGGTCCGCCTAAAAAGTGTTCTCTTAGTCGAGGCGCCCCACCTGATTTTACTGCATGGCATAGCTTACACTCCCAATCTATGAATCGATCACCAACGTTAATTGCATATTGCCACTCTATCCCAGGTGCCTTTTTTTTCCTGCTATTTGAAATTTGGACTCTATTGGAGGTATCACTGGATCCAACATTGTCCTCCATCTCAACAAATAACCTATTCAACCAAGCATATAACAATGAATACACAAATGAAAAAACAACAAATCACTCACGTATAACAAAACATACATCTGCAGACAAAGTACTTCGGAACTATCTTGACAAATACAAAAGATCATCACATAACACAAAACTATTTCAAACTATCTTGCAAGGTCTTACTACAAAACTACTTCGAAACTATCATGCACATTGCACCCCCAATGAAGGATGCCTTTTGTACCCAATTAAGGATACTTTACACAATCAAAGATCTATGCTTGCCCAATACTCTAGTATAGGACAATAGACCTTCTCTAACATTCACAAAAAAAATCAAAGATCTATGCTTGCCCAATACTCTAGTATAGGACAATAGACCCTTGTCTACTCTAAACTATATCAAGTATCAAGAACCAATACAAGCCCCTAAGCAGGACTCTTGGCTCCATCAAACCATTCATAAAGCAGAATGAGGTAGATTACGTACGTGGCTCAAATGCAAAGCTGAATGACTCCAAATTTGTCCCTAAATCTCCGCAAGTATTAGCTACGAACCACACCCTGCCCCCAGTTCAAAGAACTAAGGACGAGTGGCCCAATAGCCTTAGGAGTGCCTACAAGGAAAGACGACAGCTCCTAAAATAAGGACGTTCTTCCCAAGAGGACACTTCTAGCAACTCGAGAGCTCTACAAGTACTTTGAGGAGAGATATCACGCCCCGAAAACAAGGACTATCTTCCCAAAAGTTGTACGATGGGTGTCGGGCAGTGTTTATATACAGAATAATACCCCGCCGGTGTTTTTTATTTTCCCCGGCGGGCCCGCCGGGCTTCTATCATTCTCGGCGAGCCCGCCGAGAAAACTCTGTATCCCGGCGGGCCCGCCGGGCATGATAGAAGCCCGGAGGTGTTACTGGAATACTGGGTTCCGACAGGTCATTTCTCAGGTCATGTGAATATACAATGTGATCACAAGTTTTAATATGTTAACAATAGGTTTTGTTAACGTGATCACGAAATTGTGAAGACGTTAATGAAATCCCTGGTACTAGAGTACTATATACATGTGGTCCATAATGTGAACACACTAGGTAGATGAGCTGGCTGTTAGAGTTCATGGATCTATTCTCTCCATGGCTATGGAGCGGAACAAGAAGGGTTAATCTACACTAATCCTATAGGATTATATTAAACATAAATTAACTTAACTAACCTACGGTGGATGATGCCTAAGTGTACTCATGATGTGTGTTACTCAAGTCAATTAGGTTTCAAGATGAGATTAGCTTGAACTCATAAAAAGACTCTTGAGTTATGGAATTGTATGTTTTTTTCATTGATTGGAATGGCCCCCTTTTATATGAGGCAAGTACACTTTTTTCATGTTCCCTCATGTGGGATAGATACAACTAGGTGCTCCTGGCACTTTAGCATCATAATTTCAACACTCCCCCTTGATGCTACATTGGGTACAATTTTAGAGATTTTGATACTTTCCACTCTCCCGCTTTGTGCTAGGCCCCCTTTGGCCTTTCCTATGCTACTTTGGCTCTTCACCTTGGGTACATCATGTGGTCCCAAAGACTGGATTACAACACACTCTTTGTGAAGACGAGAGGCGTGAACATATACATTTCATACTCCTTTAGAAGAGTTGATCTTTGTCAGGTCTCGAGACTTCTTTTACCTCGGTGTAGTTTGCTTGTTGATTCTTTTTGTGGTAACATTGCTCTTCTACATGTCCGACTTTCTACTATTAGGTCACATACAAGCTTTGGCTTGTCTTTGTTTCGGCATTCATTATTTGTATGCCCAAGTTTCCCACAGTGAAAACACCTTGGAGTTTGTTGATTGTGTTGAATTTTCCTTTGAAATCTCCCACTTTTTGTGAATAGTACTTGCTCCCCAGATTGTGAAGAAAAAGAACCCTTTTCTCTAACCTTTGACTCATGCTCAAGTAGTGAAGACTCTATGTCTTGAAGCTTGATGTTAGGTCCATTTTTAAGATTTGCAACAATAGATTCATATGGTTCGTTATCAACGCTTTTAAGCAAGACTGCCATAGATTCATCTTCTTCAATCACCTTTTTGAGTGCACTGAGTTGTTACTTTATACCTTTGAATTTGATGATGTGTTGAACCATGGTTTCTAACTCTTTCTTGTCGAGTTTGTAAAACTACATCAAGAGGATGGTTTTAGAGCTCTTTGAGTCAGTGCCGAATAGTCCCAAAGCTTTGTGATTGTTGAGTGATTCCATCTTCACATCATCATCTTCAATGAGATGCCATAGACCCTTTCGCATAAGCAAGTACATGGTCTTACTTTGCCATGTAAAAAATCCATCCCCATTGAACTTTATATCCATGATTTCCATTTTGATGAGGGGTCTTACCAAGTACTACTTGTTGGCAGTGTCTACCTCTTGATACAATGAATGATTTGAAGCAAAAAAGATGTAATGCAATCCCTTGACCAAAAAACTAGAAAATGTAGTGTGATTTGCGATGAAGTTTTGGGCAATGGATTTAAGGAACAATGCGATATGAGAGCATATTAATAAACTAAGATTAGTAAAAAAATGGGGTTAGGAGAGCTATGGCCAAGCTCTAATACCATGTTAGAGTTCATGGATCAAGCTCTCCATGGCTATGGAGCAGAAGAAAAAGGCCTAATCTACACTAATCCTGTAGGATTATGTTAAACAC
Source organism: Cibotium barometz (assembly GCF_041138505.1). Classification (NCBI taxonomy): domain Eukaryota; kingdom Viridiplantae; phylum Streptophyta; class Polypodiopsida; order Cyatheales; family Cibotiaceae; genus Cibotium; species Cibotium barometz. Next base: position 24,582,304 of record NC_141081.1, on the reverse strand, counting down.
AAATTAACTTAACTAACCTACAATGGATGGTGCCTAAGTGTACTCATGATGTGTGTTACTCAAGTCAATTAGGTCTCAAGATAAGATTGGCTTGAACTCATAAAAAGACTCTTGAGTTGTGGAATTGTATGTTTTTTTCATTGATTGGAATGGCCCCCTTTTATATGAGGCAAGTACACTTTTTCCATGTTCCCTCATGTGGGATAGATACAACTAGGTGCTCCTGGCACTCTAGCATCATAATTTCAACACTGGCATGATAAGTATGCCATAACTCGGTGGGTGGACTTGGTAGTGCAGTCCATCCGATGTAAATGACGAACGATCACCCAAGCACATCGTGAGTGTCAGCTCTAGTTGAGCTTGATAGCTCAATACTCCCACTCAAGCTCAACTCCATCTCCATCACTCCAAGCATGTCATGGAATCTACGAAGGCCTTGGTGAAAGTGTCAACAACGTGATCCTCTGTGCTAACATACACAAGATCTATCTCACTTGCCAAGACCTTCTCTATAATGAAGTGGTAACGCACCTCAACATGTTTGGTCTATACATGAAACATTGGCCAACTCTATGCTGCTAAGGTTATTGCAATACAATCTTCCTGTCCACATGTAGCCCCAATTCTCCAAGCAACTACCTCATATGCTACCATTGTAGGACCCATGTACTCTGCCTCTGTACTCGACAAGGCAACTGTCAACTACTTCTTATTGCTCCATGTAACAGCGCTCCCAAAAGGAAACATAAATCCACTAGTAGATCTTCTGTTTGAGATGCTACTAGCTCAATCTGCATCCGTGTATCCATACACCTGTAGCTCTACATCAGCCTAATAAAAGAGACCATACACCTGTAGCTCTACATCAGCCTAATAAAAGAGACCATACACTTGTAGCTCTACATCAGCCTAATAAAAGAGACCATAATCAATTGTGAACCTCACATAACATAGTGTGGACCTCCTCACACCATCCAAATGTGGCTTTCGAGGAACCTATATAAATTGGCTCTCCAATCCAACTATGTAGTTCAAATCCATCCTGGTGATTGTCATGCAGATAAGGCTACCCACTATCTTCCTGTACATAGTGGCATCCTCTAAAATCTCACCCGCATCTGCACTTAGCTTGCCATTCGAATCCAATGGTACAAAGATGGGCTTATAGCCAGCCATACCACATGTCCAAGGCATATTGTTCACTGTGACAACCATATGCCCTTAGGCACCCTAGTGACCTCAATGCCAAGAAAGTATCTCAGCTCACCCAAGTCCTTCATGTCGAATTTTTGCTTGAGGAGACTTTGCACATGCTCAACTTCCTCTTCATTGTCACCGCCATAATTAAGTCATCCACAATGGTGATGTCCACAATTCCCCTATCACTCTTAAGCACATAGAGTGAATGATTTGAATCTGCCATATGAAAGCCAATGGTGACAAGATACTCTACAATTTTTTCATGCCATGCCCATACAAGGCTTTACGCAGCCTGCACATATAGTCTAGGTGACTCAAATCCTCATAGCCGGGTGGTTGGTCCAAATACACCTCTTCTTGTAGCTCACCATGCAAGAACACATTCTTTACATCCATCTAATGTGAAATCCAACCCTTTGACCCAGCATTACAATCATAGCTCACACAGTTGCCATCTTTGTAATAGGTGCAAATGTCTCCTCATAATCAATCCCATGTGTCTGTGCATATCCTTTGGTTACCAATCTAGCCTTGTACGTGCATATACTTTCATTTGAGTTGTGCTTCACCTTGTACACCTGCTTATAACCAATAGCCCTTTTTCTTCTTATAAAGGCACCAATTCCTATGTCATATTTGCTTCCAACGTAACCATTTCCTCATCCATGGCTTTATCCCAAAGTGTATGGCTAACAACATCCTCAAAATATGTGGGTTTAACATCCTACACAACCTTTGCCGTATATGCATAATGGCTAGCTACATAGCTATCATACATCAATCTCTGAAATGGTTTGTTTACCCTATTAGACTTGCGTGGTCCTGGATATATCTATGGTGTCCTAGTAGCTACATTAGCTCTTCTCACACTAGGTGTCCTGATTGCTAGAATCCCAAACTCCTCATCATCAAGGCTCTGCTCTGAGCCTCTAGACTCTCCATCTATACATGAATGCCCTACTGAAACATCAAGCATACCAAGGGGCTCAACAATCTTCTCTTTACCTTTATATGATGCATCTCTTGTATTCGCAAAATCAGTATTTTGGCATAGCCTGCCACTCCATGGTCTATTAGTAGACCCACTACTAGAGGACTCTCCTGGTCGACTCAATGTTTGTGATTGTTGCCCTGCATTATTTGCAACCACATGCTCGTGTGCATCAACCCCAATGGAGTCTTTTACATCAACATACCAACTGCTCATCTCATCAAACACAACATAACAACTCCTCATCTCATCAAACACAACATCCATGCTCACTCTCATCTCACATGTGACAGGGTCATAGCATATGTACCCTGCTCACCCTCATCTGTGCTCACCCTCATCTCACGTGTGACACGATTATAGCATATGTACCCTTTTTTCTCAAGTGAGTATCCAATGAAAATACATTTTTCAACCTTTGGATCTAGCTTAGTTCATAGCTCATCAGGGACATGTACATATGCAATGCATCCAAACACTTTCAAGTGTGACAAATCTGGTTTTCTACCAATGTACTTCTCCTCTGGAGTCACACCATGCACTGCTGCTACTATGGGGGTCCTATTCATGATGTAAATTATAGTCACAACTACTTCAGCCCAATAATAATGAGGTGTGCTCTTCTCAACCACCATCAATGCACGAGAAACCTCTCCAATGTGCCTATTCTTCCTCTTTTAGTAACCCCATTTTGTTGCAAAGTGTAGCTACATATAAATTGCCTCTGAATTCCATGTTGTTTTAGGTACATCATAAACTCATTGGAGAAGTATTCTCCCCCTCCATCTAACCTTAGGCACTTAACCTGCAAACCTATTTGCTTTTCAGCCCCAACATTCTAAAATTTTGAAAGTGAGTAGACACTTCACTTCTCTCCTTCATGAAGTACACCCACACTTTCCTTGTGTGGTCATCAATGAACAATACATAGTAGTGACATCCTCCCATTGACGTCGTCTTGGTCACCCCCCACACATCAAAGTGCACCACATCAAGTGCCCTCTTGCTTAAATTTCTGTCATGTGGAAACACATTCTTTGTTTGCTTCCCAAACTGACATGCTCACAAGAGTAGACAAGCACACACAAGAGAGAGGGATGGCTGAATTTTCTTCTATCTTCTTCTTCACTCAACAATGCATAATACCTAAAAGATAAGAGTACATACAATAATATAAAGTACTCCACTACTAACATACAAAGGTTGGTCCATAGTGTGAACCCGACTATATGAGCTAGTGCTATAACTATGCCAATGCTATACTAGCTGTCACCCATGATGTATATCATAACCATAGTGTCTGCCAGCTATGCCAGTGACATAAGTGTGGAACGGTCACCCAAGTTGTCCATCAATGTCCGCACATGTAGAGCTTGATATCTCAACAGATGGCACATCTAGGATGGAAGTTGTAAAATACACCATTGTTGATAAGTGATGCAAGGTATTTTATGGAATTTGAAGGGCTTGAAGGACAAGCAAAAAAAGTTTAATTTTTTGGAATTCTGTCAGGGAAAAAAAGTGATATCTGGGGTATTCATGAACATAATCTTTTTGGTCCTAAAACTATTAGAGAGCGGAGGTTTGGCAAATATGTTATCTTTTAAACAACTACCGTGGAATATGTACTATTGTGAAAACAAGTCTCAAACCACTGGTGGTGGCTAATCACCCTAATGGGAGAATTCTTGTGGTGGAAATCATGCTTAAAGGATATATATTTTGGGTCAATATATATGGGGGGTCTTAATGCTAAATCTAGGAAAGAGTTATGGGAATGGCTATATGGTTTAAACATCAATCATAATTGTAGTTTGTTAGGGTGTTTTAACATGGTGGAAGAAGGAAAAGATAGGGTTGAGGATTACAACTATATTGTTTGTTCTCAGAAACAAATGTGGGTCAATATGGTCACTAAGTTTAATGATTGGAATTCTAACCCTGGTCATACCTATTTTAGCTTGCAATATCAAAATTCCTCCTCAAGAATTGATAGAGTTCTATCCAATGATAATGCTGCTTGGATACCTAACACTTTGAATGTCTGGGTGGATCACAGGTCCCTTTTATCTAGCCATGCTATGGTAAGGTGGAAATGGAATGAACCTGCTTGGTGGGGAGATAGACCTCTCCCTTTTCCAAAGAAATTATTGTGTTATAAATAACTCCCTACTCTAGGATCCTTTGATCAAATCTAAAGTGTTAAGTGTAGCCCTGAAATTGAAGTAAGACAAACTACTAGGCCACTTGTGATCCCTCCTCAATATAGATTAAGTGAGTATTTTGAGTAGGTAAAGATGGAGGTAACAAAGCATCTTTTTATTTCTGTGAATAAGAAGGGTTCCAAAGATAGCGAGGGCAATCCTAAGCCCTATCTCCTTGATCCCTCCTTGATGTTGCTTATAGATTGGTGTATAGTTACTTATATTTTTGCTTAAGGAACTTTTCTTTTGTTTAACTATTCTCCATTTTGTGGTGGAGAAAGCCATTAGTGATTTGGCTCCTTCCAAGTCAAATCAAGAGGTTGAAGACAATGCAGTAGATAGCGTGCATCATGAGGTTAGACATGACAAAATGCCGCCTATGTATGAAGTGAACAAAGGGAAACAAATGATGTCGTACTCTTCACATGGGGACAAGGGCAAGAAGCCTATGGGTGAATTTTCCCACGAAAGGTCAAATGCCAATGTTCCGAGGGCTACATCCTTTATGCAAGATGCAAGGAGAGGTTATGAGCATAGAGGATTAAAGGATGCATGTGATTGGGAACTGGATGATGAGCAAGTGCATCGACATTTTGGTGAATCACGGGGATTTGATGATCCAAGAGCACATCAAAGGGTGTCAAGAATGCATGGTGAAGTGAACACGTGTGAAAGACAAAATCATGTTCACCAAGTTCAAAGGAGAATCAAATTCCATCGAAGACTTTGAAGAGTGGGCAAATAAGATGGACCTCTACTTCGAGATCAGCCCAAGGAGTGAGATCTCCAAAGTCTATTTCGCTTCACTTCATCTTGAAGGTTTTGCTCATACGTGGTGGAGGAGGAAGCAATCACATGGATATGCCATTACCAGGTGGGAGAAGTTTAAAAATGACATGGCAGAGGAGTTCACTTCTCATATGCAAAGGGATAACCACATTGTGGAATGGGACAAGTTAGAGCAAGTCACTACAGTGAAGGCCTATTCCCACAAGTTTCTGAAGCTTTTATTATACTTGGACGACTTTGATGAGCATTATCTTGTTGTCAAGTATATTAGATGTTTGAAAGCTCCTATTGGTGGTGATGTCAAATCTCAAGAGCCTGCTACTTTGAAGAAGGCAATGATGCTTGCAAAAATTCATGAAGAGAAGTATGTGTCAAAGTGGGCTAGCAAAGGAAGCATCAAAGGAGAAGTGGTTACCCGAACAGATTTGGGTTCTCATACAAATGCAAGGCCTAACCTTCCAAGGTTTCCTACCGTGTATGGTAGAGGGTCTAGTAGACTTCCATTTCGGCCACCATTTGTGTCCAACAAAGCTACACATAATTAAACGAAGCTAGGGAATGGAGGTTCTAGAAGCAAGTTTGTCAAGGAGGACCGCATGCATGAGATGAGGCTCAAAGGTTTATGCTTTAAATGTGCAGAAAAATGGAATAAAGATCACTTCAAAGTATGCAAAGCCAAGGATGTTTCCATAAGCTACATCATCACTGACATGGCTAATGGTGGTGAGGACAAGGCTACACATGAGGAGGAATTCCTTGAGTGCAATGATGTCAATGGGTGGGGAGCTCCTCATGATGGTGGAGGTCCTTATGATGATGATCTTGAAGAGGGCAATTTTGAGTTTCCTTTTGATCCAGGTGGGAAACCAAAGAATGCTCATAAGAAAATTGATGATGGTATGCCTCTATGCATGTGGGATGAAAGCAACGTTGCAAATACTACCTTGTGTATGATCTCTCATGATTCTTATGCGGGAAGCAAAGGTGCCAACACATTGAGATTGAAGATCAAAGTGAATGGAAAGGTAGCATATGCACTCATTGATAGCGGAAGCACGCATAGTTTTGTCAATATAAGATCTTTGAACACTCTCAAGATGCAACCAGCTTCTTTGCCAAATATGCATATGGTGCAAGTGGCCAATGGTGATTCAATGGGTTGCAACATGGAGTGTCAAAATGTGGAGTTGGAGCTATCCAAGAACTACACTTGCAAAGTTGATCTATTGGTGCTAGAATTGGGGCCAATTGACATAGTACCTGGGTGTGATTGGCTATCCACTTTGAACTCATTTACCATGAACTTGCAGAAAAGTTTCATGAGTTTTGTGCATCATGGAAGGGTGATTACATTGAATGGAATGCAAGGGTCCAAGCTCTTCATGATCAATGCTACTCAAATGAAGAAAGAGTTCAAGAAAGCGGGCTATGTGTATGTACTATAGCTTTGCAAGGAGGATGAGAATGGACAAAAGGATTGCATCAAGAATGTGGACATGGTTAAGCTACTCAAGGAGTATGAAGATGTGTTTGCCATGCCAAAGTCACTACCGCCAAAGAGGAGTGTTGACCATGCTATTGAGTTGGAACCAAATGCCAAACCCATCAACAAACCTCCCTATCATTTGTCAAAGTATGAAAAGGAAGAGGTGGCAAAGCAAGTCAAAGAACTCATCGAGATGGGATGGGTTGAACCAAGTCAATCTCCTTTTGCTTCTCCGGTGTTACTTGTGAAGAAAAAGGATGGAACTTTCCGCATGTGCATTGATTACCGTGATGTGAATAAGATCACCATCAAGAATAGTTTCCAATACCAAGGGTGGATGATCTTTTGGATGCATTAGGGGAAGGTTGAGGTCTATAGGGGCCCTTTAAGCTGCCATATTATGATTTTAATGACTTTTTGTTAAAACGTTAAGTTTCTTTGACTTTAGATACCTTCTTGTTCTTCAAACGGCTAGAAGTTTGAATTTCAAAGTTTCCCGCCAAAATTGAATTTGAAATCGAGCGAGCAAAACTATATCATGTGACATATCTATGGAAAGAGCTCGACGAGTAGATTCTAGATCTATAATCTCCGACAAATTTTGAGCTCATATGTAGAAGTTATGGACATCCGAAATTTCAAAAACTTTCCCCCCCCACTTTTTGAAAATGAAAAGTACAAAAAGGCATTTTCTAGAGAATCTTTTGACCACCTTTGATCACCCAACATTTTTGTATACATGGCATCACACGATTGGCTCTTTTCCTTAATAACCTTTTAATCACATGGCATCTTAAAGGGCCCCTATAGACCTCAACCTTCCCCTAATGAGCTAAAGGGTGCCACATGCTTTTCAAAGATTGATTTGCGTTCTGGATACCATCAAATAAGGATGAAGAGTGTGGTGATGAGTTCAAAACGGCATTCCGGACAGAAAGAGGTCTTACCAATTCATGGTTATGCCATTTGGTTTATGCAATGCACCGACAACTTTTCAAGCATTGATGAACAAAGTGCTTCAACCTTTCCTCTACAAGTTTGTATTGGTCTTCTTTGATGACATACTCATTTATAGCAAGGATGAGGAAGTGCATTTGAAGCATGTGAAAGAGGTTTTGGAGGTTTTGAGGCAAAACAAATTGTATGCGAAGGAGACAAAGTGTACTTTCATGGCACACGAGGTGGAATATTTGGGTCACATTGTGAGCAAAGATGGCATTTGTGTGGATCCAAAGAAGGTGGAATGCATAAGGAATTGGCCGGTTCCTTCAAACACTACTCAATTGAGGGGATTTTTGGGGTTATCATCATTCTATAGGAGGTTTATTGCTCATTATGTAGAAATTGCAGTCCCAATGATGGATAAGTTGAAGAAGGAAACCTTCTTTTGGGATGCCATTACCAACAAAAGCTTTGAAGAAATGAAGAAGATGCTCACTTCAGCACCTATTTTGGTATGCTCGGACTTCTCCAAACCTTTTACAATAAGGGTGGATGCATGTGGAAGAGGGATTGGAGCGGTGCTTTACCAAGATCATGGAGTCATTGCCTATGAAAGTAGGAAGCTGAATGATAAAGAAAGGAAACTCCATGTGTATGAGCAAGAAATGATTGCTATACTCCATGCTATCAAGAAGTGGCACCATTACTTATATGGGAGTCATTTTTATGTGAGAAGTGATCATAGAGTGCTGAAATATTTCCTCACGCAACCCAACTTGTCTCCTAAGCAAAGAAGATGGGTAGAAACGCTTCAAAACTATGATTTTAAAATCACATACACAAAGGGCAAAGAGAATGTGTTTGCCGATGCTTTATCACGTATGTGGGCTTGTTCATTATATGCAATTTCTGTGGTGCATAAATATTGGATCATAGAGAATTAAATTAAAGTGACTCCTCCAATAAATTCAATGTTCATGACAATGAGTTTGATGTGTTCATTTTAAGGTGGTGACAAAGGTTGACTGCTGGAGAATTAAATTAAAGTGACTCCTCCAATAAATTCAATGTTCATGACAATGAGTTTGATGTGTTCATTTTAAGGTGGTGACAAAGGTTGACTGCTGGCTAAAGTACTTGTGTGTGTGTTGTTCTTAATTAATCCCAGTGATCATCTACCTGATATGATGTGACCAGTACTTGGTAGTGGTAAGTCATTGACCACATGGTAAATAATAAAAATAAATATCCAGTAAACAATTTTCATAATTCACATGCCTTGGGGTTGGAAAAGCAACTAACCTCAGTTGGTCATGAAGTTAGGAAGATGCCAATCAACGGTGGCAGTGAGTCTTCTTCTTGTTCTCATATTGCCTCAATTGGCGAGTCTAAACAACCATAATCGGTGAGTCTATACACATGAATGGATATCTATACATTACCACAATCGACGAGTCTGTGCACATAGTTTGTACACTTATATCTAGAATTAAGGCAATTGTGAATGGTAGGTAGTAATCATAGGTAAACAATGATGTTTTTGGTATCCATTATGCTTCCTTAGTAGAGTGATTCTTATATAGTACTTGTGTGAGTAGTAGTTTGATCATGGTCGAGTATCGATTCTTGAACCAAGATTTTTGAATCTTCTTATAACAGAGGTGGGTCATCTAGGATGGCATAAAGTGGAAGAGTACCCTTAAATGGTCATAGAAAATTGATGTGGAAGGAGTTGTGTATATACCATTGAGGTGGGATGTCCAATCTAAAAGCATCATCATTAATTTTCTTGAGAATATTGAAAGGTCCATAAAAACATGGAGCAAGTTTAAACTTGGGGTGCTTTTCAATTCTCTTAAGTCTATGTTTTTCTATTCTTAACTAAACAATGTCATTCTCTTGAAATTACATAGGTCTTTGCTTTCTGTTTGCTTGTTTTATATATCTTTCTTGAGCTTTTTGAATACATTGAGTTACTTCAGCCAAAATTTGGGTATGGTCATGAGAAAAATTATCAATAGATAGAACTTGTGTTCCTATTCTAGAAGTCGGTGTAGGTAACTTCTTACCATAGATAACTTCCAAGGGTGCCTTTCTTGTGGCACAGTGGGTGGTATTGTTGGTAAGTAAATTGTAAGATGTGTAAATGCTCATCCCAATTGGAGGGTTTATCAATGGTATAAGCTCTTAAAAGGTTCATAATAGTGCTATTAGTTGCTTCGATTTGGCCATGGCTCTTTGGGTGGAAAGGTGAATCGAATTCCATTTTAGATCCCAGATTTGAAAACAAAGCTATCCAAAAGTGATTGCAAAGACAAGAGTCTCTATCAGAAACAATGAGTCTAGGAAAACCATGATGAGTGAAAATAGTTTTAATAAACAATTTTGTAACAAGTGCTAATAATGAACCAGGAAACTTTTTCCCTCTTTAAGAGGTTTTATCCCCAAGCATGTGAGTGTGTAAGTGACTTATCATGTCACTTATCTTGTACTTCACTTATTCTTCATTATTATTCTATCATTGGGTGAACTTGGGTGAAAGCAAGGTAAGGTGGACTCAAAAGTAGTGTCCTTGACATTTCTACTTTATAGTGCTTTTAAGCATCTTATAAGCTAACGTGCTTTATAGTTTTATACCACTCAAAAAGTACTAGAGGTAGTCTTCTTTAGTGTTTCTTACACCAGGTGTCTTGATTGTTAGAATCCCAAACTCCTCATCAAGGCTCTACTTTGAGCCACTAGACTCTCCATCTTAGATGTGAATGCCCTACTAAAACATCAGGCATACCAAGGGGCTCAATAATCTTCTCTTTACCTTTATATAATGCATCTCCTATATTTACAGGACCGTTATTTTGATGCAGCAGCTTGCCAGTCCATGGTCTATTAGTAGACCCACTACTGGAGGACTCTCTTGGTCCACTCAATGTTTATGATTGTTGCCTTGCATTATTTACAACCACATGCTCCTGTGCATCAGTCCCAACGGAGTCTTTTACATAAACATACCAACTAGTCATCTCATCAAACACAATATCTCTGCTCACCCTCATCTCACGTGTGACAAAGTTATAGCATCTCTGCTCACCCTCATCTCACGTGTGACAAAGTTATAGCATCTGTACCCTTTTTGCTCAATTGAGCACCCAATGAAAAGACATTTTCAGCCTTTGGATCTAGCTTAGTTCATAGCTCATCAAGGACATGTACATATGTAATGCACCTAAACACTTTCAAGTGTGACAAATCTAGTTTTATACCTATATATTTCTCCTCTAGAGTCACATTATGCATTGTTGCTATGGGCATCCTATTCATGATGTAAACTATAGTCGTAATTGCTTCAGCCCAATAATGATGAGGCATGCTCTTCTCAGCTATCAATGCATGAGAAACCTCTGTAATGTGCCTATTCTTCCTCTTAGTAATCCCATTTTGCTGCGAAGTGTACCTGCATCATGTAAACGACCTCTGAATTCCATGTTGTATTAGGTACATAGTAAACTCATTTGAGAAGTATTCTCCCCTCCATTTGACCTTAGGCACTTAACCTCCAAACCTGTTTTCTTTTCAGCTCTATAACATTCTAAAATTTTGAAAGTGATTGAACACTTCACTTTTCTCCTTCATGAAGTACACCCACACTTTCCTTGTGTGGTCATCAGTGAATGATACATAGGAGCAATATCCTCCCATTGATGTTGTCTTGGTTAGCCCCCATACATCTAAGTGCACTAAATCAAGTGCCCTCTTACTTACATTTTTGTCATGTGAAAACACATTCTTTGTTTGCTTTCCCAAACTAACATGCTTCACAAACTTTATGCATTCTATCCACTTTAAACTTTGGCAAACCTATAACAATTTTAGAATTCTGCATAGACGCTCATTCAGACACACACTTACCAAATCATCAACATTCACAGATACATTAATGGAGGTAAGGGATTCAACAATACCCTTGATTTTTAATGCATAGTTATTAATAGACATGTTCTTCTCCTCCACCGTATGTAGCTCTTGCTTTAGTTGTAGCTTCCTTGCCTTTGTGTTTGTTTGAAAAATTTGCACTAGGTTGTGCCATGCAATTGCTAGAGTATGAGCATCATGTATGTGCTCAATCATAGTGTTTGTGACACTAATTGAAAGCCAATACATGACTTTTTGTGCACCCTAGTTCCAGTCTTTGAATGCCTTTATTTCGGTTACAATGGCATTGTCCTCGTCCAATGGTGGAGGCTCTTCATTTTCTCCTTCCACATAGTCCCAAAATACTTTTCCCATCAATAAATTGGTCATTCTGAACTTCCAAGCATGGAACTTGTTCTTGTCAAGCTTCTCACAAACAATTTGGTTGATGCTATCAGACATCTTATCTGCAATTTCAAAGCAGACCAAAAAAACAACACTCTTATGTCACTTGCACAACTACTATTTTCTCACAGTGGTGGTCTATACTACACCCAATCTATCACAATTAATGTGACTCCACTTACATACATACACCCAATGGCCTCTGTACTTATGTGTAGTGCACACATTGTTGCATAATATCCACAGTTTCATCCTACAATAGAAAAATAGTATTTTGTAGAGAATTAAAACTTACCCCCACAGTGCATCAAAATGCCTATTTTTTGAAAAAAGTAGGTCTAAATGCACCCAAAACACGATTCTAGCTGTAAGAACTCCTTGGCTGCTTCTGGTCAGTGAAGATAGCTCCTCAATCGGAGATTGTTATTGGTGCCTCCCATAGAGCTCCCAACAAGGGTATAGTACTAAAGACAAAAGGGAAGAGATCATGAAGCTCTTTCCCTCGTGCTTGCTGCTGAGCTCCCTAGCTTGAACCAAGCTCTGATACTATGAAAAGATAGGGGGAAGAAGGAGAGCTTGAGCTCTTACAAGCACGCACATACACAAATCCTAGAAGACAACACACATTGATGGAAGGCTGAAAATCTTGTTTTTCTTCTTCACACAAAAAAGAGGTCTCCAAAAGATCAGTGATATAACCAAACATAAGTACTAGAGTACTATGTACATGTGGTCCATAATGTGAATACACTAGGTAGATGAGCTGGTATGATAAGTATGCCATAACTCGGCGGGTGGACTAAGTAGTGTAGTCTAGTTGTAGAATTGTTGGCAACGAAGACTATTGGTGTCAGAGCTACCAAACACACGAATTGATGTAAATGATGAATGATCACCCTGGCATGTCGTGAGTGTCAGCTCTAGTTGAGTTTGACATCTAAATACCATAAGCTTGACAAGTAGACAACTCATATAGGTAGAGGGAAAATACACCACAATAGAGAGAGAAGGCATGATCACAACTTATGTAGTCAAGAAGTTTTGCCACTATCTATACTCTCCTTATGCTTTATTAGTGAGCAAACCATATGCCATAGGAATGATAATGCTATGGTTTGGTGTGGCTGTTAATCATGATCACCTTCATTATGTGGTAGTAAGAAAAGACACATCACACTAGAGGGTAGATCATATGTCTTTCATGTTATATAGAGAGCACATTGTTGAGATATCGAGCTCCACATGTGCCAACATTGATGGACAGCCTGGGTGACAGTTCCGCACTTATGTCACTGGTGGCGTGGTTAGTAAACTTTATGGTTATGATATATGCCAGTGGACTACATCATGGGTGACAGCTAGTAGAGCGTTGGCATAGTTATAGCGCCAGCTCATATAGTCGGGTTCACACTATACTGACCTTTGTGTTGGGCGTAGAACACCCCGGCATCATATCTTGATTTCTACACACTTTTATTGTATCTTGAAGGATGTATACCTACATCCCTTCAAGGGGGAAGATAGGTGTTGTGTGTGGAAATACGCCTTGTATTGGGGAGATGGAACATCCATGGGAACACCCCTAGCATGTGGGAGATTAGCTTAGGCTAATGGGATGTGGAAACTTGTCATTAGGGGATGTCCATTCAAGAAATGGAGGTTACATGCACATGGGCTAGTGGGAGGTTACACTAGTGGGGGGTTACACACATGTGGGGAGTTATGGAAGTTGAAGGGTCACAAGCCCATGGCTATTTAAAGCCCCTTGTATGCACATTTTGAAGAGTTGGAATATACACCATGTGTTGAGTCTCTTTCTCTCTCTCTCTCCATGAGCATGTCTTTTGATGTCATGCGAGTAGTTATATATGCATGTGTGTATGTTCCATCCATCTGTTTGCATCCCCATGCCAACACTTTGGCACGCTCGGTAGTTAAAAATCCACACTACCCTTGTTTTGTGTATCCATGTTTTGTGATGTTTTTAGAGCCACACTGTTTGCTGCTGGCTATGGTAGTGGATTTCCCAAGGTTGGGCAAGCTGCTGTCTGCTGCTGCTGCTGTTCCACCCGCCTGGGCCTTGGAAGAGGCTCTGTTAGTTTTTGGGCCTTTGCGCGAGCATTCCCACGCACTTAAGCACATTTTTCTCTACTTCTAAGCATCTGGGCGAGCTCTTCTGCACTCCGGAGTACCTTTTCCGCAGTTGGACAAGCTCCTCAATCATCAATATAGGGGAGAACAGGGTTGGTTGGTACAGGTCTGTTTTTGCTTTTACGGCATTGGAGCAAGCTTAACTATCTAATTCAAGTGCGAAAGAAGGCTGCTTTTTGCTCCTGGACCAGGTGGGAAAGCTGGGGCAAAGCTTCACATCTGCGTGATGCTGGGTGCACTACCCACAGCTATTGGAGAGCCTCATGATCCCGGTCTTCAGTGAAAAGGGACAGCCCAAGGTCAGTACTAAACCAGAAGCCGACCTAAGTGCTTCCAGCTGCCATAGTGTTCCACAGCCGGTCCGATTTGCCAACTCCGCCGTGAGACAAGAGTCAGTGTTCGACATCCGGGGCTATCCGACGTCCGACCGTCCGACTGTCCGAGCGTCCGACTATCCGACTGTCCGACCGTCCGACTGTCTAAGCGTCCGACTATCCGACTGTCCGATTGTCCGACGTTAGAAGCTGTCCAACGTCCGAATCTTTCCGTCATCCGAAGCTGTTCAACATTTCTCTGAGGTAATCCCTCATGTGGTGTTGTCCAATCTGGAATAAGCAGTAAATTTTTGAAACATGGGGAAGAAAAAATACTGTGAAATCTGTCTGCACAAGGAGCATAAGTCCAAATACTATCCGTATCGGACTGAACCATGTCAAAAGGAGGATAAATGCAAGTATTGGTGCCTGCTCGACTTAGCAGAAGATCTCTATGGCATCATTAAAAGATTCCGCAAGGCGTCCAGCTCCGCCAAACTGGATAGAGCATGGGACAAACTCACAGGTTTTTTCGACGACCTGGACAATGCCTATGAATGGCATGAGGACCATGAAGGGAAAAAATGCAGGTCCTGTTCCAGCCTAAGGAAGATAAGGAGATTGCAGAAAGCTATGGAGAAACTACAAGAGAAGCATAAGGAAGAGTCAAAATCCGATAGTGATAGTGATGCTGAGTATTGTGTATCATACTGATGGGATGGATACGGTGAATGTTGAGGATGCATGGGAGAACCAGGAAGGCCAGCAGAGCCAGGAGGTGTTCTCGGATGATCCTAACCTTGCATCGAAAAAGTCCCAAGTATTATCACATGATCAAAACGTGCAAGTTGCTATACAGGAAGATGAAGCTAAGATTATACGGGAGGATTGGATAGGCCAGGAGAGCCAAGATGCATCCTCGCATATAACTAACTTCTTCACGTAGCAAACAGCAGGAGGACACTCCTCATAAAGATGCCCAGGAGTATGATTACCATTTCAATGATGGTAGATGGCACAAAAGCAATGAAACCATTGCTGATGATGAAACATCAGATGAACAGCAAGAAGACAGCCATGATGCGCTTCAAGAATGGTATGAATTCTCCCCTCCATGCGCAGTACAAATCATGAAAAATCTCATGGAGCAATTCCCAGCTGCAATTTTTGTACCTCCAACATATGGGCACCCATCTAATCACTCAGGAGTGGGGTACAGAGAGCTGCCCCAGATCAACCTATTGGATGCTCAGGTCAATCTAGTTGGTAACCCAGATCCGCCCAAAAAACCAGTTCCCTTGGATGGTCAGCCACATGAAAATACAGGGGCTGTTGAAGAGTACCCAACCACAAAGCAGAAAGAAGAGGCTGAAGAATACCCAGCCACATAGTAGCAAGAATCGGCTGAAGCCATCCAACAAAGCGAAGAAGGGGCTGATGATAACCAAACCATGCAGAGAGGAACAAAGGCTGCTGAAAATCCAGCCATACAGCATGAAGAACAGACTGCTGAAAATCCAGCCATACAGCATGAAGAACAGGCTGCTAAAAATCCAGCCATACAGCATGAAGAACAGGTTGCTGAAAATCCAGCCATACAACATGAAGAACAGGCTGCAGAAAATCAAGCCATGTAGAAATACGAAGGGATTACCAATGGAGCAGCAGATCACACAGCAAAAGGAAATGCTTGCCAAGTTCATATCAAGTATAACCAGTTACGAGCTGAAGATTACCCAGCTGTCCAGGATATGAAGGGGCATAAGAGGCTGATGCCAATCCAGCCATGCATAATGCATCTATACATGATGCAGCCAAAACGACAGAGTCCACCATGCATATACACCAACAGTCAGATGGGCTGGACTTCTCTTCTTCGGAACTCTACAGGGAATCTTCAATGTAAGAGTGTACAGAATGAGATGATGATACTAATGAGTATGCTGCTATTAGACAAGATCAAAGGGGGTGCAGAGGCAGCCACAGCACATAGGCAGCTGCGTAGTAACCTGAATGCTCTCTCTCTCATGTACACAACCTCCTTGCTCACCACTCACTCCTGTTTCCTTAAGGCTTGTAGCAAGCGTAAATACCTTACATTGCAGATCTCTATCCCATTGCCTTCTCTTACTATCTTCTCTGGGGGGACAAGCATCATCTCTGCTTCTAATAGGAATGGCAATAGCCTGATCAACTTGTATGACAATCATGGTAGTGCACTCATGGTGCTTGTCACATTGCCATGACAGCATGAGGGAACAACAAGACTCTCAGCTCATGATGTGCAGACAGCGCTATGGCTGTACACACCAATGCAAAAGCGGTGTGTGGAATTCAATCCTGGCTGTAGTACAAGTACAGATTTGGAAATGGGCAGCCAATTTCACTTTGCCATTGATTGGTTTCCCTCAGCGGTGGCAACCACTCTAACTCAAGCATCCAGGAGATGTGCAGACATGCAGTTTGCGCGGGCAGCCCCCGTGATGAACTGTCCAAGAAATCTTGCGCCATGGAACATATGGCTTGCTGACAATTCAGGGAAGGAAAAGCAAAATTGTCATACCATGATGTACTTTCTGATGATGATGATGATCATAATCATGTGGTCTTATATGCTATATTGGGCATATGATGCAGATGAAGGCTACATCGACATACCTTGTGCTGGTGATGTTCATATGCTGAACAAATGGTCCAGGTCATGTTATCAGAACATCAATATCATTCTGGATGCATGGTTTTACCAATTCATATTGTATAATATAGCATGGTACTGCATGTATCTCCTAGGATTCTTTTTTTGGCACATTGTATATAGGAGGATGTACACCTACAACCCTTCAAGGGGGAAGATAGGTGTTGGGCATAGAACCCCCCGGCATCATATCTTGATTTCTACACACTTTTATTGTATCTTGAAGGATGTATACCTACATCCCTTCAAGGGGGAAGATAGGTGTTGTGTGTGGAAATATGCCTTGTATTGGGGAGATGGAACATCCATGGGAACACCCCTAGCATGTGGGAGATTAGCTTAGGCTAATGGGATGTGGAAACTTGTCATTAGGGGATGTCCATTCAAGAAATGGAGGTTACATGCACATGGGCTAGTGGGAGGTTACACTAGTGGGGGGTTACACACATGTGGGGAGTTATGGAAGTTGAAGGGTCACAAGCCCATGGCTATTTAAAGCCCCTTGTATGCACATTTTGAAGAGTTGGAATATACACCATGTGTTGAGTCTCTTTCTCTCTCTCTCTCCATGAGCATGTCTTTTGATGTCATGCGAGTAGTTATATATGCATGTGTGTATGTTCCATCCATCTGTTTGCATCCCCATGCCAACACTTTGGCACGCTCGGTAGTTAAAAATCCACACTACCCTTGTTTTGTGTATCCATGTTTTGTGATGTTTTTAGAGCCACACTGTTTGCTGCTGGCTATGGTAGTGGATTTCCCAAGGTTGGGCAAGCTGTTGTCTGCTGCTGCTGCTGTTCCACCCGCCTGGGCCTTGGAAGAGGCTCTGTTAGTTTTTGGGCCTTTGCGCGAGCATTCCCACGCACTTAAGCACATTTTTCTCTACTTCTAAGCATCTGGGCGAGCTCTTCTGCACTCCGGAGTACCTTTTCCGCAGTTGGACAAGCTCCTCAATCATCAATATAGGGGAGAACAGGGTTGGTTGGTACAGGTCTGTTTTTGCTTTTACGGCATTGGAGCAAGCTTAACTATCTAATTCAAGTGCGAAAGAAGGCTGCTTTTTGCTCCTGGACCAGGTGGGAAAGCTGGGGCAAAGCTTCACATCTGCGTGATGCTGGGTGCACTACCCACAGCTATTGGAGAGCCTCATGATCCCGGTCTTCAGTGAAAAGGGACAGCCCAAGGTCAGTACTAAACCAGAAGCCGACCTAAGTGCTTCCAGCTGCCATAGTGTTCCACAGCCGGTCCGATTTGCCAACTCCGCCGTGAGACAAGAGTCAGTGTTCGACATCCGGGGCTATCCGACGTCCGACCGTCCGACTGTCCGAGCGTCCGACTATCCGACTGTCCGACCGTCCGACTGTCTAAGCGTCCGACTATCCGACTGTCCGATTGTCCGACGTTAGAAGCTGTCCAACGTCCGAATCTTTCCGTCGTCCGAAGCTGTTCAACATTTCTCTGAGGTAATCCCTCATGTGGTGTTGTCCAATCTGGAATAAGCAGTAAATTTTTGAAACATGGGGAAGAAAAAATACTGTGAAATCTGTCTGCACAAGGAGCATAAGTCCAAATACTATCCGTATCGGACTGAACCATGTCAAAAGGAGGATAAATGCAAGTATTGGTGCCTGCTCGACTTAGCAGAAGATCTCTATGGCATCATTAAAAGATTCCGCAAGGCGTCCAGCTCCGCCAAACTGGATAGAGCATGGGACAAACTCACAGGTTTTTTCGACGACCTGGACAATGCCTATGAATGGCATGAGGACCATGAAGGGAAAAAATGCAGGTCCTGTTCCAGCCTAAGGAAGATAAGGAGATTGCAGAAAGCTATGGAGAAACTACAAGAGAAGCATAAGGAAGAGTCAAAATCCGATAGTGATAGTGATGCTGAGTATTGTGTATCATACTGATGGGATGGATACGGTGAATGTTGAGGATGCATGGGAGAACCAGGAAGGCCAGCAGAGCCAGGAGGTGTTCTCGGATGATCCTAACCTTGCATCGAAAAAGTCCCAAGTATTATCACATGATCAAAACGTGCAAGTTGCTATACAGGAAGATGAAGCTAAGATTATACGGGAGGATTGGATAGGCCAGGAGAGCCAAGATGCATCCTCGCATATAACTAACTTCTTCACGTAGCAAACAGCAGGAGGACACTCCTCATAAAGATGCCCAGGAGTATGATTACCATTTCAATGATGGTAGATGGCACAAAAGCAATGAAACCATTGCTGATGATGAAACATCAGATGAACAGCAAGAAGACAGCCATGATGCGCTTCAAGAATGGTATGAATTCTCCCCTCCATGCGCAGTACAAATCATGAAAAATCTCATGGAGCAATTCCCAGCTGCAATTTTTGTACCTCCAACATATGGGCACCCATCTAATCACTCAGGAGTGGGGTACAGAGAGCTGCCCCAGATCAACCTATTGGATGCTCAGGTCAATCTAGTTGGTAACCCAGATCCGCCCAAAAAACCAGTTCCCTTGGATGGTCAGCCACATGAAAATACAGGGGCTGTTGAAGAGTACCCAACCACAAAGCAGAAAGAAGAGGCTGAAGAATACCCAGCCACATAGTAGCAAGAATCGGCTGAAGCCATCCAACAAAGCGAAGAAGGGGCTGATGATAACCAAACCATGCAGAGAGGAACAAAGGCTGCTGAAAATCCAGCCATACAGCATGAAGAACAGACTGCTGAAAATCCAGCCATACAGCATGAAGAACAGGCTGCTAAAAATCCAGCCATACAGCATGAAGAACAGGTTGCTGAAAATCCAGCCATACAACATGAAGAACAGGCTGCAGAAAATCAAGCCATGTAGAAATACGAAGGGATTACCAATGGAGCAGCAGATCACACAGCAAAAGGAAATGCTTGCCAAGTTCATATCAAGTATAACCAGTTACGAGCTGAAGATTACCCAGCTGTCCAGGATATGAAGGGGCATAAGAGGCTGATGCCAATCCAGCCATGCATAATGCATCTATACATGATGCAGCCAAAACGACAGAGTCCACCATGCATATACACCAACAGTCAGATGGGCTGGACTTCTCTTCTTCGGAACTCTACAGGGAATCTTCAATGTAAGAGTGTACAGAATGAGATGATGATACTAATGAGTATGCTGCTATTAGACAAGATCAAAGGGGGTGCAGAGGCAGCCACAGCACATAGGCAGCTGCGTAGTAACCTGAATGCTCTCTCTCTCATGTACACAACCTCCTTGCTCACCACTCACTCCTGTTTCCTTAAGGCTTGTAGCAAGCGTAAATACCTTACATTGCAGATCTCTATCCCATTGCCTTCTCTTACTATCTTCTCTGGGGGGACAAGCATCATCTCTGCTTCTGATAGGAATGGCAATAGCCTGATCAACTTGTATGACAATCATGGTAGTGCACTCATGGTGCTTGTCACATTGCCATGACAGCATGAGGGAACAACAAGACTCTCAGCTCATGATGTGCAGACAGCGCTATGGCTGTACACACCAATGCAAAAGCGGTGTGTGGAATTCAATCCTGGCTGTAGTACAAGTACAGATTTGGAAATGGGCAGCCAATTTCACTTTGCCATTGATTGGTTTCCCTCAGCGGTGGCAACCACTCTAACTCAAGCATCCAGGAGATGTGCAGACATGCAGTTTGCGCGGGCAGCCCCCGTGATGAACTGTCCAAGAAATCTTGCGCCATGGAACATATGGCTTGCTGACAATTCAGGGAAGGAAAAGCAAAATTGTCATACCATGATGTACTTTCTGATGATGATGATGATCATAATCATGTGGTCTTATATGCTATATTGGGCATATGATGCAGATGAAGGCTACATCGACATACCTTGTGCTGGTGATGTTCATATGCTGAACAAATGGTCCAGGTCATGTTATCAGAACATCAATATCATTCTGGATGCATGGTTTTACCAATTCATATTGTATAATATAGCATGGTACTGCATGTATCTCCTAGGATTCTTTTTTTGGCACATTGTATATAGGAGGATGTACACCTACAACCCTTCAAGGGGGAAGATAGGTGTTGGGCATAGAACCCCCCGGCATCATATCTTGATTTCTACACACTTTTATTGTATCTTGAAGGATGTATACCTACATCCCTTCAAGGGGGAAGATAGGTGTTGTGTGTGGAAATATGCCTTGTATTGGGGAGATGGAACATCCATGGGAACACCCCTAGCATGTGGGAGATTAGCTTAGGCTAATGGGATGTGGAAACTTGTCATTAGGGGATGTCCATTCAAGAAATGGAGGTTACATGCACATGGGCTAGTGGGAGGTTACACTAGTGGGGGGTTACACACATGTGGGGAGTTATGGAAGTTGAAGGGTCACAAGCCCATGGCTATTTAAAGCCCCTTGTATGCACATTTTGAAGAGTTGGAATATACACCATGTGTTGAGTCTCTTTCTCTCTCTCTCTCCATGAGCATGTCTTTTGATGTCATGCGAGTAGTTATATATGCATGTGTGTATGTTCCATCCATCTGTTTGCATCCCCATGCCAACACTTTGGCACGCTCGGTAGTTAAAAATCCACACTACCCTTGTTTTGTGTATCCATGTTTTGTGATGTTTTTAGAGCCACACTGTTTGCTGCTGGCTATGGTAGTGGATTTCCCAAGGTTGGGCAAGCTGCTGTCTGCTGCTGCTGCTGTTCCACCCGCCTGGGCCTTGGAAGAGGCTCTGTTAGTTTTTGGGCCTTTGCGCGAGCATTCCCACGCACTTAAGCACATTTTTCTCTACTTCTAAGCATCTGGGCGAGCTCTTCTGCACTCCGGAGTACCTTTTCCGCAGTTGGACAAGCTCCTCAATCATCAATATAGGGGAGAACAGGGTTGGTTGGTACAGGTCTGTTTTTGCTTTTACGGCATTGGAGCAAGCTTAACTATCTAATTCAAGTGCGAAAGAAGGCTGCTTTTTGCTCCTGGACCAGGTGGGAAAGCTGGGGCAAAGCTTCACATCTGCGTGATGCTGGGTGCACTACCCACAGCTATTGGAGAGCCTCATGATCCCGGTCTTCAGTGAAAAGGGACAGCCCAAGGTCAGTACTAAACCAGAAGCCGACCTAAGTGCTTCCAGCTGCCATAGTGTTCCACAGCCGGTCCGATTTGCCAACTCCGCCGTGAGACAAGAGTCAGTGTTCGACATCCGGGGCTATCCGACGTCCGACCGTCCGACTGTCCGAGCGTCCGACTATCCGACTGTCCGACCGTCCGACTGTCTAAGCGTCCGACTATCCGACTGTCCGATTGTCCGACGTTAGAAGCTGTCCAACGTCCGAATCTTTCCGTCGTCCGAAGCTGTTCAACATTTCTCTGAGGTAATCCCTCATGTGGTGTTGTCCAATCTGGAATAAGCAGTAAATTTTTGAAACATGGGGAAGAAAAAATACTGTGAAATCTGTCTGCACAAGGAGCATAAGTCCAAATACTATCCGTATCGGACTGAACCATGTCAAAAGGAGGATAAATGCAAGTATTGGTGCCTGCTCGACTTAGCAGAAGATCTCTATGGCATCATTAAAAGATTCCGCAAGGCGTCCAGCTCCGCCAAACTGGATAGAGCATGGGACAAACTCACAGGTTTTTTCGACGACCTGGACAATGCCTATGAATGGCATGAGGACCATGAAGGGAAAAAATGCAGGTCCTGTTCCAGCCTAAGGAAGATAAGGAGATTGCAGAAAGCTATGGAGAAACTACAAGAGAAGCATAAGGAAGAGTCAAAATCCGATAGTGATAGTGATGCTGAGTATTGTGTATCATACTGATGGGATGGATACGGTGAATGTTGAGGATGCATGGGAGAACCAGGAAGGCCAGCAGAGCCAGGAGGTGTTCTCGGATGATCCTAACCTTGCATCGAAAAAGTCCCAAGTATTATCACATGATCAAAACGTGCAAGTTGCTATACAGGAAGATGAAGCTAAGATTATACGGGAGGATTGGATAGGCCAGGAGAGCCAAGATGCATCCTCGCATATAACTAACTTCTTCACGTAGCAAACAGCAGGAGGACACTCCTCATAAAGATGCCCAGGAGTATGATTACCATTTCAATGATGGTAGATGGCACAAAAGCAATGAAACCATTGCTGATGATGAAACATCAGATGAACAGCAAGAAGACAGCCATGATGCGCTTCAAGAATGGTATGAATTCTCCCCTCCATGCGCAGTACAAATCATGAAAAATCTCATGGAGCAATTCCCAGCTGCAATTTTTGTACCTCCAACATATGGGCACCCATCTAATCACTCAGGAGTGGGGTACAGAGAGCTGCCCCAGATCAACCTATTGGATGCTCAGGTCAATCTAGTTGGTAACCCAGATCCGCCCAAAAAACCAGTTCCCTTGGATGGTCAGCCACATGAAAATACAGGGGCTGTTGAAGAGTACCCAACCACAAAGCAGAAAGAAGAGGCTGAAGAATACCCAGCCACATAGTAGCAAGAATCGGCTGAAGCCATCCAACAAAGCGAAGAAGGGGCTGATGATAACCAAACCATGCAGAGAGGAACAAAGGCTGCTGAAAATCCAGCCATACAGCATGAAGAACAGACTGCTGAAAATCCAGCCATACAGCATGAAGAACAGGCTGCTAAAAATCCAGCCATACAGCATGAAGAACAGGTTGCTGAAAATCCAGCCATACAACATGAAGAACAGGCTGCAGAAAATCAAGCCATGTAGAAATACGAAGGGATTACCAATGGAGCAGCAGATCACACAGCAAAAGGAAATGCTTGCCAAGTTCATATCAAGTATAACCAGTTACGAGCTGAAGATTACCCAGCTGTCCAGGATATGAAGGGGCATAAGAGGCTGATGCCAATCCAGCCATGCATAATGCATCTATACATGATGCAGCCAAAACGACAGAGTCCACCATGCATATACACCAACAGTCAGATGGGCTGGACTTCTCTTCTTCGGAACTCTACAGGGAATCTTCAATGTAAGAGTGTACAGAATGAGATGATGATACTAATGAGTATGCTGCTATTAGACAAGATCAAAGGGGGTGCAGAGGCAGCCACAGCACATAGGCAGCTGCGTAGTAACCTGAATGCTCTCTCTCTCATGTACACAACCTCCTTGCTCACCACTCACTCCTGTTTCCTTAAGGCTTGTAGCAAGCGTAAATACCTTACATTGCAGATCTCTATCCCATTGCCTTCTCTTACTATCTTCTCTGGGGGGACAAGCATCATCTCTGCTTCTGATAGGAATGGCAATAGCCTGATCAACTTGTATGACAATCATGGTAGTGCACTCATGGTGCTTGTCACATTGCCATGACAGCATGAGGGAACAACAAGACTCTCAGCTCATGATGTGCAGACAGCGCTATGGCTGTACACACCAATGCAAAAGCGGTGTGTGGAATTCAATCCTGGCTGTAGTACAAGTACAGATTTGGAAATGGGCAGCCAATTTCACTTTGCCATTGATTGGTTTCCCTCAGCGGTGGCAACCACTCTAACTCAAGCATCCAGGAGATGTGCAGACATGCAGTTTGCGCGGGCAGCCCCCGTGATGAACTGTCCAAGAAATCTTGCGCCATGGAACATATGGCTTGCTGACAATTCAGGGAAGGAAAAGCAAAATTGTCATACCATGATGTACTTTCTGATGATGATGATGATCATAATCATGTGGTCTTATATGCTATATTGGGCATATGATGCAGATGAAGGCTACATCGACATACCTTGTGCTGGTGATGTTCATATGCTGAACAAATGGTCCAGGTCATGTTATCAGAACATCAATATCATTCTGGATGCATGGTTTTACCAATTCATATTGTATAATATAGCATGGTACTGCATGTATCTCCTAGGATTCTTTTTTTGGCACATTGTATATAGGAGGATGTACACCTACAACCCTTCAAGGGGGAAGATAGGTGTTGGGCATAGAACCCCCCGGCATCATATCTTGATTTCTACACACTTTTATTGTATCTTGAAGGATGTATACCTACATCCCTTCAAGGGGGAAGATAGGTGTTGTGTGTGGAAATATGCCTTGTATTGGGGAGATGGAACATCCATGGGAACACCCCTAGCATGTGGGAGATTAGCTTAGGCTAATGGGATGTGGAAACTTGTCATTAGGGGATGTCCATTCAAGAAATGGAGGTTACATGCACATGGGCTAGTGGGAGGTTACACTAGTGGGGGATTACACACATGTGGGGAGTTATGGAAGTTGAAGGGTCACAAGCCCATGGCTATTTAAAGCCCCTTGTATGCACATTTTGAAGAGTTGGAATATACACCATGTGTTGAGTCTCTTTCTCTCTCTCTCCATGAGCATGTCTTTTGATGTCATGTGAGTAGTTATATATGCATGTGTGTATGTTCCATCCATCTGTTTGGCATCCCCATGCCAACACTTTGTATGTTAGTAGTGGAGTACTTTACATTATAGTGTGTAATCTTATCTTTTAGGTATTATGCATTGTTGAGTGAAGAAGAAGATAGAAGAAAATTCAGCCATCCCTCTCTCTTGTGTGTGCTTGCCTACTCTTGTGTTATGTGTGTGAGTAAGAAAGAAAGCAAGGATTTGAAGCTCTCCCTCTCCCCCCCACATTCTTCTCATGGTATCAGAGCTTGGTTCATGGTGAAGAGAGCTCAAGTGGCAAGTAAAGGAAGAGGTACATGGGTAAGGGTAGATCCATCTCTTCCCCTTTCATTTTGAAGCAATCTTTGCAGGTAGCTGCCAGGCAAGGGCAGCAAAGCAGTAGGCACAGCAGGTCTATCTTTGTCAGATTATTAGGTTATCCTTCTGGGAGAAGGAAGAACACCCTATAGTGTGTCGTCAATGTATTGACAAAATTTTGGCAGCCAAATTTGCATTTCGAGTGCGTCTCGGGCTCCATTTTTGACCTGCAAGATTTCCAAACAGTCTGCAGAAAACAGGCAAAATTGACTATTTTTGGTTGTGCAGTGTTTCTGTGCACATTTCGCACTAGTTGTGCAGTTTTCCAAAGTAAGTGAAGTGCCTATAGAGATTTGGGAAGCCTGGTATGTGTTGCAGGTTTATGTATTTGTGAAATGCAGAAGTTCGCACAGGTACTGCCTCTACAAGGAGCTCATTGCAGTTTGAGCTATTGTCTACAGTTTGCAGATTTTTTTGGTTACACTCAACAAAAGGGTAGGTGATAATGTTAGACACCTTATCATCCATTGTAAATGAGAAGCTGGACAAGAATAACTTCTAGGCATGGAAGTTCAGGATGACAAACTTCCTTAATGGAAAAGGCTACTGGGAGTTTATCTCAGGTGATGAGAAAGAGCCGGAACTTTCGAAAGAGAATCCCACTCCACAACAAGTGCAGGCCTTTAAGGCATGGCATGAAAGATCCAGTAAAGTGCTGTATTGGCTATTAATAAGTGTCACAAATGCAATGATTGGGTACATACAGGATGCAGCGACACCAAAGGATGCCTGGGATACCTTGGTTAAGCTATACAGCACGAACACCAAGGCAAGGAAAATGCAGTTAAAACAAGAGCTGCATAATGTAAAGAAGATGTAGCTATCGATCAGTGATTACTCATTGAAAGTAAAAGGGCTTGCAGATGCCCTTGCATCTATTGGATCACCTATCGAGGATGATGACTTGGTCTCAGTCACATTAAATGATCTAAGTAAGGAGTACGAACAGTTTCGGACATCTATCCGAACTCGAGAAAATTTTCCAAACTTTTAGGATCTTATATCTCTGTTGATTATAGAGGAGATGAATGTTGGGAGCAAGATGACTTCCAGAAATGTGCAGGAGCAGGCCTTCTACTCGTCGGATATAAGTAGAGGTAGAGGTAGATCGTCATCTCTAGAGGAGGACAAGGTGGTTGGTTTGGAAACCAAAATCAACAACAACAATCAAAAAACCAATCCAGCAATACAGGTGGAAGAGGTCAGCCTCGAGGTAGGGGGAGCCAGAGAGGCCGTGGAGGATGGCAAAGGAACCAACAAATAGATAGCAACATGGAATGCTATTATTGTGGAAAGCTAGGGCATATGGCAAGGAGCTGCTACTACAAGAAACAGAATGACATAAAGAGTGGAAAGTTGCAGCAGGTTAACTATGCATCTTTAAGCAAATAGGCTGAAGATAGAAGTGAGCAGCTATTTGTGATGCAGCACATGCTTAGCTCCATGATAAGGGATGTATTACAACCTAGTGATGTGTGGTATGTAGATTTTGGAGCATCTAACCATATGACAAGTCATGGTGAGTGGTTTCAAGATATGCAGAAATTGCAGAAACCAGGGTATGTGAAAACAGGAGATGATAGTGCGCATCCTATTGCGCATGTTAGGAAAGTGCCATTATCTATGCAGGATGGCAAAATGAAGTATTTTGCAGATGTACTTCATGTCCCAAACATAACGAAGAACTTGGTCTCAGTTGGGCAGTACATCTTGCAGATGTACTTCATGTCCCAAACATAACGAAGAACTTGGTCTCAGTTGGGCAGTACATCTTGTAGATGTACTTCATGTCCCAAACATAACGAAGAGCTTGGTCTCAGTTGGGCAGATGGTTGAGCAGGGTCTGCAAAGTGAGGTTTAATCCTCAAGGCTGTTTTGTTAAAGACTTCAAGGATCAATGCCGCTTGGTTGCAAAGGGCAACAGAAATGGAAGAATGTTTACCTTGGATGTCAGCATGCCTCAGGTGAAGGCTGCAATGTTTGCGCATGGGACAGGTGGTGTCATTGTAGATATTGACATTTGGCATAAGTGCATTGGACATGAGAATGTGCAGCGGTTGAAGTCTATGCAGACTAAAAATCTTGTGGATGGTTTGCCCAACTTTAAAGTTGATGGTATGCATAAGGTGTGTGAAGCATGCCAGCTTGGTAAGCAGTCCAAACATGCTTTTCCACATGACAAGCATGTGAGTATGAGACCATTAGATGTTATACATTCTGATGTATGGGGACCGGCCAAGACTACAACTATTTCTGGTTGGAGGTTTTATGTGACTTTCATTGATGACCCACACTAGGAAAGTGTGGGTCTACTTTATGAAGGAGAAAAGTGAGGTGTTCTCTCACTTTCATAAATTTAAAGCAATGGTTGAAAAGGAGAAAGGCATGCAGATTAAATGCCTAAGGTCGGATGGTGGGGGAGAATATTTCTCCAATGAGTTTATAGATTTCTTGAGAGAGGAGGGAATCAAAAGGTAGTTCACATGCAGGTACACTCCGCAACAAAATGGTGTTGCAGAAAGGAAGAATCGGCACATTGCAGAAGTTGCTCATGCCTTGATGAATGAGAAGAACATGCCTCATTATTTTTGGGCTGAAGCAGTATCAACTATTGTTTATATTATGAACATGACTCCCACTGCAGCTGTTCATGGCATGATGCCTGAATAAAAGTTTACAGGTACAAAATCGAATGTTGCACACTTGAAAGTGTTTGGTTGTGTTGCATATGTGCATGATGAAGTGAGAACAAAGTTGGATCCAAAGGCTGAAAAATGCATCTTCATTGGGTATTCCTTGGAGCAGAAAGGTTATAGATGTTATAACCCTATGACTCGTGATATGCGACTGAGCAGAGATGTGGTCTTTGATGAGATGAGTAGCTGGTATGCACTAGCAAACATAGACAAAGATGCAGATGTTAGAATGCAGATGCTGTTCCACAGGTACAGCAACAGTCACACAGGTCTTGAGTGGACCGAGAGAGTCCTCGAGTAGTGGATCCATTGTTAGTCCATGGTCAGGTAGGCTGAGGTCTGATGCATCACCTCGTGATGCACATCGTGATGCTACAGGTGCAGGTACACATGTGTCATGTAAAGGGAAGGAAAAGGTAGACCAACCTTTTATACTTGACGTGTCAGCAGGTCACTCATGAATGGTCACTATCTCTTACAATGCCTTACACACCTCAACAAAATGCTTAAAATGTAGAAACATTGAGGACTTTATTGATAGCAACACACACACAAGTACAGCAAGTAGAGATGGAGAGTAGTGTTGGGGTAAACGCCCCCGTGTGGGTAAAGGCCCCGTGTACATGTATGTACTTTAGACCATACCTTATATATATCATAAACATGATGAATAAGGTAGTACTTGCTACTACCACCAAACTGAGTGTCGAGCTCTCTCTCTCTCTCTCTTCCTCTCTCTACGTAGCTTCACGACCACTATGTGTGTGCGTATCTCTCACCCTGTTAAGATTCTTTCTTCATTGCGTTGTTCTCTTCGAACCCCACAACTGGTATCAGAGCTTCCAAAAAGCTCGCAGCATTGCTCGCACAGTCCGTGCGGAATGTGTTAGGGTTTTCAACAGAGTACGCAAGTTTTTTCACAATTCTTCGCGGCTACAGAACCAGCGCCGCACGAACACGAATACGGCTCTGCAGGCAAAATCCACAATCAGACTCCGTCTTGCCGAGTCAGTGTATTTTAATGTGGTGAATGAGCAGACCACACAGGAATTGTGGTTGAAGCTATGTGCCACGTATGAAAAGGAGACCGCATCGAATAAGGTCTACCTAATGAAGCGGCTATTTGAGCTGCCAGCAGATGAAAGAGGGAAGCTCTATTGCATCGCACCTGAATGAATTCAACATCATTTTCAGTCAGCTTCAAGCCCAAAAGCTGAAATTTGATGCGAAAATGAGAGCAATATTCCTCTTGTGTTCCCTACCCCAGTCTTGGGATATTTTCCGAACCGCAATCAGCAACTCCGCACCGGGGAGGAGTCCTCAATTTTGATGATGTGGTTGGAAGTCTGCTTGTTACAAAAGAAATCCGGAAGAAGTCCGTAGATCATGTGGCAAGCAAGATACGGCTCTAATCGTAGAACGCGGTAGACGCCAGTTCCGGGGGAAGTCTTCAGAGAAAGACAGGTCCCGCAGTCAATCTCGCAATCACAAGGATTTTAAGTGCCATCATTGCGGTAAAAAGGGGCACATCAAACGTGATTGTCGCACATGGAAAAAGGAAAACAAAGACAGCAAAAAGAAGGAAGACGGACCGAAAGATGCTGAAAAAAAAGAGCAGTGTCAAGATTGAAGAGATCAATGCGGTCACCACACAGCAGTCACCGCAAATGTATGCGAAGATGAAATACTCTTCATGTCTTGTCTACCCGCCCGCAGAAGCACTCACAACATCCGAGTATGGATATGCTCAGGATTGGATTCTGGATTCTGGTGCTTCATTACATGTAACCCCGCATAGGGAATGGTTCAGTACTTATGCCGGCGGAATGCAAGGTTCTGTACACCTTGGAAACAACTATGCATGCGACATAGTTGGAATGGGAGACATCAAACTCTCTTTTGCAAATGGTTCGTCCCTTACTTTGCAGAATGTACGGCACGTACCTCAGCTCACAAAAAGTCTGATTTTAGTCGGACAGCTGGATATGTAAGATTCCTCTTACTGGTCCTATGAGAGTAATAAGATGTATGCCTATGGTTCCTTCATCAGAAATTAAAGGGGAACCCCCTGCACATGCACATGCACATGCACATGCCTTATAAGTTACTTGGTCTCATGAGTACCCTTGCATGTGTTCATGATATTGTAAAGTCCAAAATATGAGTAGGATGTTAGAATTCATGCCCAGGCGCCATGGAGAATTGATACCATTGTACTTGGGAGCAATTCTAGTCCAAGCCAGTCAAAAATTGTCCAAGTATATGAAGGAAATACCTTAGATAAATTAAATTAATCCTAAGGAGAGACTAGGGTTAAGCTTGAACTCTTGAGTCTAAAGGTTATTCTTAATGAGAGAAAATAAATTAGATAAAACCTTGGTCCATGCCCTTGTCTTGTGAGACCAGTGTTCATGTGGAAATTATGTGTGGAAGATGACCAAAATAATAATAGGGTAGATCACTCATGGTCCCAACCTTTATTAAATTGGTCTAGGTGGAATTAGAATTCAATTGAATTCAAATTGGTTGGAATTGCCAATCCTAGACATTAGGAAGCCTTAGAAAAATTGAAGGTTATCCTAAGGTTAATATATGGTGAAATAAATCATTATAAATTTAAAGGTTTCATCTTGGTCAAAGAAAATATTTATTTTTGGGAGGAATAAAAGATTTTATAAAATGAAAAATGAATACTTGTTAAGACAAGCATTTATGTGGTGTAAGATGACTTGACAAGAGAAAATAGAGTAAAATAGTTGAAAAATATCCAACCTTCAATGGAGTGGGAGATTTTGAAAGGGAAGTTGTCATAAAGTATCTTAGGTACTCTTACAACATCCATCCATCCCTCTTGTCCTTTGGGTGGAGTAAATGGTGAAAATTGTCCCAATCTCATAGACTAAATCACCAAAAATTCCAATTAGTATGATAAAAAAATAGGGAAAAAATTCTAAAAATTATGGAAGATTGTCTTGATGTTCCCTTTAATGATATTCCCATCTCCCCCCTAGGAATAGGTGGGGGGAGGCTTGTAAGTGATGAAAATCACATTTTTTACATTAAAAAATGATTTTTTGGTTAAAATCTACTTTTTGACCCCTAGAGCTAGTTTTTTTTTGGGGGAAAAGGGTTGTCCCACCCCCCTAGGACCCTTGCGCTACATTTATGGGCTGCCCACAGCCCCCTAAGGGCTGGGGGTGATGGATGGACCCCCTTGGCCCTCCAATGCTATAAAAAGGGCCCAAAAAGACCCCTTTGGAAACATAGAGTGTTCCCCATTTGTTGAATTCTTGTAGTTTATCCCTCCCTTGCTTTTATCTCTCCCTTGAGCCTCCCTCTGAAGCTTTGGGCTGCCATCTCTCCCCCTTGAGTCATACTCCCAACCCTCTCAAGTGTTGAGCCCCTTTGGTGCATGTAATAGACCCAAACTTACTTGTTTGTGGCCCCTTGCTCCCATCATATTTTTGTCTAAACAAAGTAAGTTCTAAGCCTTAAATTTTAGGAGAAATCATAATGGCTAAGGTCATGGTTACCTTCCCCCAAGCTTGTATCATGAGCCCCATGAAGCATTTCCCCCATGTAGTTGAGTAATTGTCTCCATAATGGAGAGAGTAGTTTTATCTCTTGGAGAATGAGTGTATTGTTGATTTTAAACTCCTCATGTTTGGGGTGAGTCATTTGAATTGCAAGAATTACCTTGCTCTCCCCCCTTCATATTTTGGTGGTTTGAAACATAGTTTGACCCCCTTTCTAGTTAAAATGGTACCCTAACCCCCCCTTGCTTGTTGAGTATTGTTCTAGGGTTTCATACTCCAATTTTTGTGGATGATTCCTTTCAATTTTCAGCCAAGGCCTTATTGCTTGAGTGGTCTTAAGCCCTTACTCTTAGGAGAGAGTCCCTTGGCCTTTCTTTTTAGAGACAGAAAAATGGAAATTCTCCCCCATCTAGAGAGTGTTACCTCAAAGTAAAATCTAGAGTAAGGATGAATTAAATTCTTATTCGTGAGAGGTTCGGGAACCGGAAAGAAGGAGCTCCAAAAGAGACGACCGCTACGGTGTGGTGGAGCCACGGAGGGCCAACCCCTCTAACAAGCTTGATATATCTTGCAAATTACCTCATAGAAAGTGGTTTTACCTTTTCTAAGCATTTTTTATTGGCTCAATAAGCCTTTTAAAGTAAATTAATCAGGGTATGAATTAGTTATCAAATGGGATGTTAACCCTTATTAAAAAGAAAGATTTGAATTAAATAAAGAAAGGTGTTAAGGAGAGAAAAAGGCATTCTAATAGAATGAAACACATGCACATCTCAAGTCTCTTTATGCCTTCTAAGTTAATCAATCTTGGAGACTAATTGAACTTGAGTCCAGTCACATCTTTCCACATCAACATCATGATTAGTTTAAATGTTGGTCCATTAAGGAGTAAAATTGTACTCTTAAAATAGATCGGTCAATTTAAGCTTCCAAAGTGATCTAAATATGGAAGGAAGTAAGTGATGGGGTGTTGAAGGTAAGGTCTTCACACCTCTAAAAAGGAAATAAGAGTTAATTAAGATGTTGAATTCAATACGGAATATTTTCTTAGTTGATCCACTAAGGATAAAGAGGAATCTGAGATAGGCAATCCTAAACGGAATTAGAATTACTCTTAGATCCCTTAAAAGGAGAGAGAGAGAGAGAGAGAGAGAGAGAGAGAGAGAGAGAGAGAGAGAGAGAGAAGAGTTGGAATCCAACTAGAGCATGTCGAAATTCGTTAACACCAAGGTCAAGGGGATTCCATTGGAATGAATTAGAATGAGAAATTGGACGAGGTCTTACCCAAATAAGGGATAATCCTCCTCGTTACTCTTATGTCTATCATTTAAGATAGATTTGGGACTCCATCCAAGCTAGGATAAACCCCGTTAAGCCTAAGGTCGGACATGAAGGTCCATTGGGTTGAGATTAGGAGAGTGAGCCTGGAATGGGTCATACCTAAGATAAGGTATATCCCCTCCCTTATTCTTATGTTTACTATCTTCTAAGATAAGGATAACTTAGAGAGGAATAACCGTCTCGGATAAAGACGGGGATTCCTAAAAGATTATTTAATAGTGGAGGTCATGGCATAAATATCAAGGTCATATAACCTAAAGTTAATTCATGTGCAGTATGAAATATTGACTAGTGAATTATAAGTGGAAGAGTATTCCTACTTAATTTTTTTATTTTTTTTAAGGAATGGAGGAGTATTAGTTGTTATGTTGTATGAATACTTGTCTATGTGGTGAAAGAGTTTATGGCCCAGGTGACGAGGTATCATTCCGTCCCTGTGTGGTGATACCATGTGAGTGCCATCCACCGGGTGCCCTGTGTGAAGACGTTCCGAGGTAGTGACACCCCCTCGGGTAGAACGTGATAGGGTGTAGGTTGCCTAAAGCCAAGCTACGGGCTTTCATACTTGCATATTTTTATTTCGGTTACCTAGAGCCGGTTATGGGCTCGCATACATGCATACTTTTGGAGCCTGAGCCGGGCGAATGGGGCCGAGATATTGTTTTGAGCCTGAGCCGGGCGAATGGCCGAGATATTGCTTTGGACCTGAGCCGGGTGAATGGCCGAGATTGTGATACCTGAGCCGGGTAAAAAGGGCCGAGAACAGTGTGGAATTGGGCCAGGAACATCGGCCAGATTTTGATGAGATGAACCAGTATGGTCATATGTGAATATGAAAATCATGCATAGATATCTAATTCTTTTCAAAGGACTGTTTTTGGATGGGTGTGTGAGTAATGAAGGGTGAGTGAGTTTAGATAGTGGTGTGCCTTTTGATTGAATGCATGTGATCGTACCGGCTAGGGGGCCTTGAGGTATAACCTCGATACCCGGGTACACCCCCTTTTCCCCTACAAACAAAAATTGATCTTGGACTCCTTTGAGTGGAAGGGCGGTTGGCTAACCCTCGGGATGGATGGGGTTAGGCTCACTAGATCCAAGACAAAAACATAGTTTGAATCAGATCTGGGTGGTAGATTAATGACCTAGATTTAAATTAGTCTAGGAAATTACTTCAACCCTTCGAGAAAGGCGACCACGAGAGGTCTGGCCCTGGCATTCCCTTAGGGGAACTTGCCTTGGGGAGCTGCTATCGTAATGACTTGCATTTTTGAGTAGTAATTGGGGGAAGAGTAGTTAGAAAATAGAACCTTCTTGGAGGAATTGCTTGTACTTTTCCCAAAGGATCTCTCCCAACCAGCTCAAGGAGTTGCTTGGGTTAACTCGATGGGGAACATTACAATGCAAGGCCCCGAGTGTAGGGACCATCCGTGCTAGACTTAGAACTTCCACTGCATCTCTAACTAGGATAGGGCGGGTGGGACCTCACAGGATAATTGCGGCTACCATACTCTATTTGGATTGTAGAGTTGGAAAATCTAGAAAGGGTCTCTGGTGTTGGCACACGTGGTGTCAAATGCGGAACACTGTATCCGCTTCATGTATCAGAAATGTCTGATCACGTTGTCGCAATAACTGAGCAGTCGAACACAGCATTGTGGCATTGCCGATTAGGCCATATGAGCTAGAACGGAATGCGAAGCCTGTGTCATTCCGGATATGTATCGTGCCTAAGTTTTTCTGATTTTGAGTTTGGGAACACTGTGGGTGAGGATATTAGAAAAAGACTATTGGTCGAGGCACATGACAGCCCCATAGCTGGACACCCTGGTTACATAAAGACCTACATGTCAATCAAGAAGAGTTTCTTTTGGCCAGGTCTGAAAAGTGATGTATTGCATCATGTCCGCCAATGTCTTATATGCCAAAGGGTCAAAGCCGAAAGAGTTAAAATGCCTGGAATGTTGCAGCCTTTGGACATTCCGTTAATGAAATGGGAATGTATAAGCATGGACTTTGTCACAGGTTTGCCTACTGTTCAATTAGGGTATAATTCAATCTTTATTGTGGTGGACCACCTCACAAAGGTTGCACATTTAATCCCTATTAAGGTAACCTTCACTGCAATGGATATAGCCAAGGTCTTTATTAGAGAGATCTTTAGATTGCATGGTTTACCCAGAAGAATAGTCGGTGATAGGGATGCCAAATTCACATCAAGGTTTTGGACCGCCTTCTTTGAAGCTGTTGGTACATCCTTGAATCTCAGTATAGCCTATCACCCTGAGAGACAGACGGCCAAACCGAACAGGTCAACCAAGTGATCGAGGATATTCTACGGTCCTATTGCGGAAGGGAACCTCGTAAGTGGATGAGCTATCTCCATTTGGTTGAGTTTGCTTACAATGCTTCTTATCATCGCAGTATTGGGATGAGGCCATTTAAGGCACTCTATGGTCAAGACTGCCTCACCCCATTAACCTAGTCAGATCCAATGATCAGGGTAGAAGTGTCAAAGCAAATGCTGGATGAGATGGATCATGATGCAAGCTATCCGGAAGGATATAAAGGCAACACAAGATCGCCAGAAGCATTATGCAGATGCAAAGCGGTCTGTGAGGACCTTTGAGGAAGGAGATATGGTGTTTCTCCGTGTATGACCCAAGCGAAGTTCCATATCCTTGGGCAAGTACAAAAAGCTCTCTCCGAGATACTGTGGTCCATACACGATCACCCGAAAGATCAGAGATCAAGCTTATGAGCTACTGCTACCTCCTCAACTAAAGGTACATAATGTTTTTCATGTAAGTCTGCTAAAGAAGTATGTACCTGACCCTAGTCAAATCTTGGATGTGTAAAGAAAACAGGAGATAGAGGCAGCACACACACAAGAGAGTAAACCCTAGTTACTTCATTGCATCAACACACAAGAGGGAAGCCATATCCATTTCCCACAAAACTCACACAAAGAAGAACACTACATAGTGTAATGTTCACACTCCAAATAACCCTAGACATAATGTCCACACACATGACCAGCTGGACGCGGTCATTATTCCACACATGCTATCCACCTAATATGTCAGCACATCACGTGCTATCACCAGCTGTCTCCGAGCTTGCATTCTCAACACTCCCCCTCAAGCTCATAACATCCATCTCATGTACTCCAAGCCTGTCTCGGAAACACTCAAACTTCTCTTTACCTAATGCCTTGGTAAAGATATCTGCAACCTGCTCATCGGTCTTCACATAGACCAAGTCAATCTGTCCATCCAAAACCTTCTCACGCACAAAATGATAGTGGACCTCTATGTGTTTGGTCCTAGCATGATAAACAGGGTTGCTAGCCAGCTGTATACTGCTCATGTTGTCATAGAACATGACAACTTTCCCATCATGATGCTCACCAAGATCCTTGAGCATCTTCTTCAACCACATAATGTCACATGCAGCCATAGCTGCTCCTCTATACTCTGCTTCCTGCTAGACAAAGCAACGGTAGGGTGTTTCTTGCTACTCCAAGTAACCACTGCACTCCCAAGTGTAAATGCATAACCACTTGTGGATCTCCTGTCATAAGTGCTACCTGCCCAATCTGCGTCAGTGTAGCCATGAACATCCAAATCTCTCCCATGTTCATAAAACAATCCATAATGTGCCGTGGCTTTCACATATCTCAATATCCTTCTTACTGCATCCAAATGAGGCTTTCGTGGACTTTGCATAAATTGACTTACTAGTCCCACTGCATAGCTCAAATCTGGCCTCGTGAGATAGTCATGTATATGAGACTACCAACCATTTTCCTTGTACATTGTGATGTCTTCTAGCTCATCACCACAATCAGCCCGCAACTTCATGTTTTGCTCCAAGGGCGTACTCATTGGCTTGCATGCCATCATACCATATTTAGCCAACATTTCTAAGGCATAATGTCTTTGTACCAGCCATATGCCCTTTTCGGTCTTCACAATCTCAATGCCCAAAAAATACCTCAACTCTCTGAGATCTTTCATGTCAAATTTAGCACATAGCATCTCTTTCACACTGGCTATATCATGGCCAAAATCACCTGTGACTATCAAGTCATCCACATAGATGACTATGACAACAATTCCTCTTTCTGTCTTCTTCACAAACAATGAAGAATCTGAACTGGATACCTGAAAACCAATGCTTATGAGGTACTTGCTTATCTTATCACTCCAAGCACGTGGTGCTTGTTTCAACCCATATAAAGCTTTCTTCAACCTGCATACATGTGTAGGATACTTAGGGTGTACATACCCTTCTGGCTGTTCCATATACACTTCTTCTTGCAACTCACCATTCAAAAAAGCATTCTTGACATCCATTTGATGTAGTTTCCAACCTTTTGATGCTGCCATAGAAATGACCGATCTCACTGTGGCCATCTTGGCAACTGGACTAAATGTTTCCTCATAGTCAAGGCCCTGTGTCTGTGCATAACCCTTTGCGACCAGCCTTGCCTTATGCCTTTCTATTGATCCATCTGAGTTGCATTTCACTTTGAAAACCCATTTACAACCAATAACATTTCTCTCACTTGG
Source organism: Cibotium barometz (assembly GCF_041138505.1). NCBI lineage: Eukaryota > Viridiplantae > Streptophyta > Polypodiopsida > Cyatheales > Cibotiaceae > Cibotium > Cibotium barometz. Next base: position 24,544,295 of record NC_141081.1, on the reverse strand, counting down.
AGTAGGAACCAACTCCCAAGTATCATTGCTGACCAATGCATCCATCTCCTCATCCATTGCCTTTTCCCATACATGCTTGCCAATTGCTTCATCAAAGCATGATGGTTCCACATGCTTAATCATTGATGTCATGTATGCATAATGCATTGCATACCCTTTGTACGTTAACCTGTCCACTGGATATTTCACCCTTTGTGATCTTCTTATCACCTGTGGCTCACTATGAGTCCTTCTTGCATGTGGTGGCACATATCTTTCTTGCCTTACTCCTGGTGTGCGTACGGATGGAATGCCAAGTTCCTCATCAAGGCTTTCCGAGCCTGAGGACTCATAACCTGTTATGCCAATTCCTTCAACTTTCTTCTTGCCTTTATCCATAGCACTACTACTTGTGCTACCATGCTCATTTCTCAATCTCCCATTCCATGGGTTCACACTGCTACTATCACTTGATCCTGCAGGTCCTGTTAATGAAGTAGACACTTCATTTGGCAAATTTACATGAATATCTGAATCAATGTCATCAACCATGACATCTACCTTGTCCTTGTACCAACTTGCCAGTTCATCAAACACAACATCTCTTGATATAACCACCTACGTTGTGTTTGGATTGTAGCATTTGTAGGCCTTCCTGTCTTGTGCATAACCTATGAAAATGCACTTCTCTGCCTTAGGATCCAACTTCCTTCTTAGCTCATCTGGCACATGTACATAAGCAATGCACCCAAAAACTTTGAAATGGCCAATGTCCGGCCTATACCCTGTAAGTCTCATCTCCGGTGTACTCGCATGTATGGCAGCTGTGGGTGTCTTGTTCAATGTATACACCGCAGTGGCACATGCCTCGGCCCAATAGTAATTTGGCATGTTCTTTTCATTGAGCATAGCTCTAGCCACTTCACAAATCACACGATTCTTTCTCTCTGCTACTCCATTCTGCTGAGGAGTATACCTGCAAGTAAGCTGCCTTCTTATACCATGCTTTCTAAGATAGTCATCAAAAGCATTTGAGATGTACTCTCCACCACCATCTGATCTTAGACATTTAATCCAAGTCCCATATTGCTTTTCTGCAAAAGCCTTGAAAGTAATGAACTTTTCAAGAGCTTCACTCTTCTCCTTGAGAAAGTATATCCACATAAACCTTGAGTAGTCATCTACAAAGATGATGTAGTACCTGTTTCCATTCAAAGTTGGGGTTTGGGCTGGCCCCCAAATGTCACTGTGAATAATTTCCAATGGGTACTTGCTCATTTGATTCTCCCTTGAGAAGGGTAATCGTGCCTGCTTTCCAAACTGACAGGCATCACACATATGATTACTTCCATCATATTTAAATCTGGGTAATCCACCAACTATGCCATTAGCCTGCATATCCTTCAACTTCTGTATATTGACATGTCCAATCCTCTTATGCCAAATATCAATGTCTGGCACCACACCTTGTCCTTTAGAAAACATGGCTGTCTTCAATTCAGGTATTCCTGCATCAAGTTTGAATAACCTGCCATCCTTTTTACCCTTGGCTACCAACTTACAGCCATTCTTAAAGTCCTCAACAAAGCATCCATGCTTGTTAAACCTCACCTGCAAGCCTTGCTCAACCATTTGACCAACTGAAGCAAGATTCTTTGAGATAGATGGCACATACAACACATCTGACATGTTTTTGATTCTACCATCATGCATCCTGAGAGGAACACATGAATACCCATGATGTATTAGGTCAGTTTTGCTAAGGTGCCTATGATCTCAACGGAGCAAAGCCCTCTCCCTATAGCCCCTGGAAGCAACTAGCATATTTTTCCAAGGTCTTTGGGATAGCATTTAAACATTTTGATGTCATTTAAGCTTGGGGAGTTTAGAAAACATATGGTTGAGGCTTGGAGAAGCCTTTTGGTTCTCACTTGGAGGATTAGGAGCTCATTACAACACCATTCAAGCTTGGGGAGTTTAGAAAACATATGGTTGAGGCTTGGAGAAGCCTTTTGGTTCTCACTTGGAGGATTAGGAGCTCATTAAACTCAATAACCAGAGATTTGCAAGTTTTTAGAACTATCTTAGAGAAATAAAGCATCACTAATTATGCCATTAATCTCTATCTATATCAAATTGAGCTAATTTCTTTGGTACAAACAAGGATCAAGGAGTTATAAACTTTTTATTTAAAAATTTTTCAATTTGGATCAAATTTGAAGGAATTAGAGCACTTTAAGTGACTGTTGGTCTCTGACATAAGCAAAAATAGCATTTAAGAGAGTTGATAAAATTGATGGTTCTCTCTAACCTTGAAGAATTCGGTAAAACCCTCCTAGGGTATGTTGGAGTTATATGTTGGGAAGCTAATGATTGCTAAGTCATTGAAAATGAACAAGAGTTAAAGGAATTGGATCATAATCTCTAATTGGTTACTAGCAAGGAAAAAGACTAAAAAATTTAACTTTGGAGTAAAGATAAATCAAATAAAGTTCATATGCAACATTAAGCCTCATAGGATGTAAATTCATATGTATGACACATATGTAGCTTGATTCATAAGCATTTGGAGCTTTGGAAGGCATTAAAAAGTGTGCTACATCAAGATATTATTTTGACTTTGACTACTCAATGACACTCTCCTCAACAAGAGTGAGGTCTACTCTCAAGTGTGAGCTCATTGGAGCATGTGGAAGTAGTGAAGCATTGCTTGGAGAAAGTTGAGCTTTGGATAACTCATTTACAAGTTTAATAGGTACATTATAGGAATCCAAAGTGGGAGATAGCCCAATATAGATTGTGGGAGAGAATCTTGACAGAAACAACTTTCAATCTTGGAAGTATAAGATGCAGATTTTCTTAAAAGGAAAAGGCTTTTGGGGTTTAATTATAGGTGAAGATACAGAGCCATTGGTGCAACTCAATGTAACCCTAGTATAGGTACAAGCTCACAAGATTTGGATGAAGAGAGCTAACAAGGTATTCCATTATTTTGCCATATGTGTGACTGAGAGGAGGGAGACTGGCCATATGCCTCAATATCAAGACTAGAAGTCCAAACATAGACATACTTAACAACAAGTTTACATGCCATCTTCTCACTTGATAAGTCACCATAAGCACAAACAAACTTAAAGTTGCAAAAATACATAGAGAAACTATGCCAATGACTTCTATGCATGGCAAAAGGAGGCCTAACCAACCCATACCTCCATCATCTGTCTCCATTGAATTTCAATAATAATAGTATCATCTACATACATGTAAATTCACTCTTAAAAGGAGGATACCAAGAAAAAGACATAAAAATTAAATTAGAGAAACACTCATACTAGTTGAATGAAACAAAAATTATCACCAAAGCTTCATACCTTGCCTGTACATTGTCTGCTCCATGTCCAAGTAAAGAATCCCTGGCTAGGGCTAGGGTTTGCAGAAAAGCTCTCCACAACAAAAACGTTTTAATTAAGGAATACTAATCTAGATTAGTGGATTTCCCCTTTATTTGGTCCCAAACTTTTAAAATTTTTGGTCCATATGCTCAGATTTGGTCTAGAACCCCCACTTTAGCCATTTTCCCCCCTTTTCATGAATCAAATGAAGTAGAAATTTTTAGAAATTAGGGAAAGGAAAAATAATATTCAAAACATGGATCTAAAACCATGCTCTGATACCAATGCAAGCAAGAAGAAGAAGGGGTGGGTTAGTCCCTCACCAAGGGAGTGGCTCATGAAGCAGTCACCACTTAGCATCTCATGGGAGAAGCTCACCATGGTTTCTTGGAGCAAGTATCCAAAAGTTTGATTACCAAATGATTAGCCACTAATCACATTCTTACATTGGTATTTATACCAGTCTCATGGGTTCCCACCCACTTACTATTGGTATTTATACCAATCTCATGGGTTCCCACCCACTTACTATTTGTCCATGGCCTTGAGCCCATACTAAACTTACCATTTCATATTTACAATGGCCTTGGGCCCATTTTTACTTTCTTACAGAGAGAAAGATGAGAGATTGGTTACTTTGGAGAAGAAGGAAATTCTACACAATTCCCAAGGCAAATTTGGTTGATGCAAGAGGTGAAGAGGGAGAGCTTTGAAGAAGTAGGCGCCCACCTCTTCCCCCTAGCAGCCATATGGGACAAATCCTCCTTGCTTCCCCCTTCTTTGCAGAAATATTGAGTTTTTGTGTGTAACCCAAAAGAGGAAATTTTTCTTCAAAATTCCTACATGCTTTCACCTTGAAGTTGTGAATGAGTATGAATTTTTTTGTGAATGAAAATTTACAGAATTAAATTAATTTTAGGGATAAACTGATCTATTTTTATTTTTTATTTTTTTTAAAAACCATAGCTTACTCAAGAAATTGGGCATAATAAAGTGAAAAAAGGACAATTATTGTAATATTTATATCTAGTGTTTGGTTATATCTAGTGTTTTATGTCTTTTGGTTTACCAATTACGATGTAATGTTGATATGCATCCTCAAATAGCTAGAGGAGTTATTTTGGGATGCACTTGGAAATTTTAACCTCCTAAAGCATAATCATGCTAAGGATTATTGGTTAATGCTCCAAGTTCCTTAAGTGTATGGCATGAACCAAACTTAGTGTATGGTTTCACAACCTTCCTTAACTAGATAAAGGAATAGAATGTTAGATTCTTATGCGAGTTATAGTCCCTTAAGATTAAGATTAATTCATGAGAACCTCATACTTTATGACAGGATTTAGAATACCTATATAAATCCTTAAATCATAAGAAATCAACTAGACCTTAGAATACCTATATAAATCCTTAAATCATAAGAAATCAACTAGACCTTAGAATTCATAAATTCCTAAAGGATTCAGGCTTTAGGGTTATAGGAAAAATCCTCCTACGTGAATTTACCAATAATAGGAGTTCCCGTATCTCTAAGGTGCAAAACCCACCAAATTGGAAAAGTTAAGAAGTATTGAACATAGACCAAGGTTGGTACACCTTGTAAACAAATACTTTAAGATATCAAAGGTTAAGTGGGTCCAAAAACCAGTACTTGATTGCCCTTCATAATTGTAAAAACCCTTAAGATGAAGAGCATGTGTTTCTCGATGGTCTTAAGTACACAAATTAGAAGATGAGTACATTCTAAGATTAATCAAGACCGTGTTATGCTATGATCCTCAAGATAAAGGCGATAAATTTATTGATAGCCTCAAACCCTCAAACCAAGAGGATAAGAGCTTATTAGACTATGACAATAATTCTAAGGAGTCTATTGGATAAGGAAGTGACCCCAAGAAAGAATTTCTCTTCCTATCAAAGATGGGTACCCGCCAAGGGAACCCTACTTGCATAGAGCTAGATTTTCAATTGAATTAAGGGTTATTTTCTTGCATTCACTTGTTTGATGCATCTTGTCTTATACATGTATTTTGTCTATGCACAGCAATGGATCCTGGAGCCCGAGTGGTGCCCCGTAGACCGAAATTGTGTAAATGTGCAATGCAATTTTTCAAGTGGAGTATTGTGCATAGGTACCACCAAGACCGTGACCCTTCTCCAATGGTACTAGGGTGTGCTCCCAGTACGTCTGGGTGAGGATTTCTGCAGAAGCGGCCTAGAGTGGTGAGACTCATCGGTATTACTGATCAGGCCAGCAGAAGCAACTCTATGGTGTCAGGACTCACAAGCTGAGGACCCTAGAAACGCCTGGGAGATAGTTAGATCTGAGTCCATCTCTACTCATGCACGGGATAGGGCTGATCACCTGAGTCTCCTCTCCGAGCAAGTGGATAGGATATTAACATTACATGTTGTTTTATGAGTCGTGCAAGTGGTAGAGATGGATACTTGAGTCCACCTCTCATGGCGAAGTGGTAGAGGAGTCCATGCTTGAGTCCACCGCTCCGAACTCTTGTTGTGATGAATACTATTTTTTTTTAACAAATGTTGCTTTTCAATATTTAAGGAGAAAAGATACGTGTGTGTGTGTGTATCGAGGAGTGCATGAGTAATGTTAGACTAGCGGTATGACTGTTTTATTGAATTCATGTGATTAATCGATGTTGGCTAGGGGGCTTCGGTACCCGGGCACCAACCCATCGAATCCCTGTGTTGTGAGTGGTCGGGCGAATGGCTCTGGTTCGCTCGAAAATGGATGGGACTAGGCTCAACACTTGGGTTTGGTTGTTAAAAGAAAATGAGGAATGAAAAAAAAGGGGGGGAAATGGGGTTAATTTAAGTAATAGGTATTCAACATAAGGGATATGATTTCTAGTATTATTTTTGTGCGTTACCGAGGAGTGTGACCATGATAGGGTTGACCTTCGAGAAAATACCCTATTGTGATGCCTTGCACTTCTGAGAGATAATGGACAAAAATAGCTAAGGGTAGAAGAGTTTCTTGGTGGAATTGCTTGTATTCCTTGTGCTTGGGTTCTCTCGAAGAGAGAGTGAGGGCTTTCGGATAACCAAGTACTAGTCAATACAATGCAAGGCCCCTATGTGCTTAGGTTCTCTTAGACCTCGAAGAGAGAGTGAGGGCTTTCGGATAACCAAGTACCAGTCAATACAATGCAAGACCCCTATGTGTGTGGAACCATCTACCCGCAGCAGTTCGAGAAACTCCGTTGCACCTTTTAGACTAGCCAAGGTAGGTGGGATCTCACACGATATCATTACCTAGACTTACCACAGAGCATTTCATCCTCTTTCCAGCATCTTATGGGACTAAATCAAAATTTGAGGAGGCAGATTGTTGATAGGATTGCTGACTCATTCTTTCCTACCTTGGAGGAAAGGAGATTTAGATGGTATTTTGGGGATCGTTACATCCATGCTTATCTAGGACATGATGGTGGATTTCATAGGAACCTTATCTTAGTTATGATTTATCGGGAGCTTAGACTAGTTTGACGAATTATTTGTTATGATCTCCTAGACTTTGATTTGTCTAGATTCAGTAGATTTTTCCATGTTTTACTTCTGTATGTCCCTAGAACCTATGTTAGTTTACCCTCTACTTATTGGTTACCCTATGTTCAACTATATTAGAGTTTTCAGATGAGTCTTGAATTACAGTTGTACTTCCTCATTGAAGGATTGTGGTTATAAACCAGAGCTTTCTTCTTTTGTCTCTTTCAAAAGTTTGAATGAATAAAAAGTTCAATTTTGAAAAATGTGGGGTTTTTGTTAGGATGATGGGAACCAAGGAAATGTGCCATCCATATCTTTCAGGTGTACCTGATCTCTCACACGAAGTTGATATGCTCACTTTCGCTTTTGAACATATCAACCGGGGAGAAAAATCAACTCACCGAGCTTATGTTGATCATCTTATCGAGATATTGTTCCCTTCTTTTGCTGATATTAGTGGAAAATGGTCATTCAAAGCCAGAATTCATGCAAGAGTCTTTTACCCAAATCTTTGAGAAAACCTTATTATCTTGATGGTGTGTCTACGCCTAGGGCTAGTGTCAGAAGTTTTATTTTATAGATCTCTTGAACATAATGTAATCAAAGATCACCAAAATTATAAGTTACTTAAGCATTTTGTACCTCGTGGGATGTTAAAAATCCATGGATTTTCCCATAGAGCTATTTCCTCTAGAGTTTATCAGGGAATGCATAGAGGAACCTATCGGTTGTAATATTCAGAAAGGAAATGCTCCTAGATATTTTGTACTTGAAATAAAAAGCATGTTCATCTTTTACTCATAAATAAAGAAATCCTTGTGTTGTTGTGAAATGTTAATTAACCTCTTAGAAAACTTCTTATGGTATTTTGACCATCAGAGAATGGCTATTCAAAGAGAAACCACTGGAACATTCTTATCAGGGATCGAGGGACTCTCTGAAGAAGCTGATTGTATGGCTTTTGCTTTCGAGAACTTGGCCAAACGACCCCTTGAAGAGCGTAAACAGTTAGGATGCCACTCTCTATCAATAGGCTGTTGGTTGCCTTATTTATGTATGCATTTCGAGGCTTGACATTCAGTTTTTGTAGTCTCATAGGTGAGCAGGTTTATGCATAGCCCAGGCAGCACTAAGCATTGGCAGCACAGGCAATTAAGCGACTCTTTCACTACTTGAGTGGTACCAGGCACCTTGGGTTATTTTATCCTAAGGGGGGATCATTGCTGCCAGATTTACATGCTTTTTCAGATTCTGATTAGGCTGGTTACTACTATGACACTCACATGTCCACAAGTGGTTTTTACTTCATGCTTGGCACCTTGGGTTATTTTATCCTAAGGGGGGATCATTACTGCCAGATTTACATGCTTTTTCAGATTCTGATTAGGCTGGTTACTACTATGACACTCACATGTCCACAAGTGGTTTTTACTTCATGCTTGGCAACTCATGCATATCATGGTTGAGCAAGAAGCAGCCTACTGTGGCCACTTCCAGTTGTGAAGCTAAGTATAGGGGGCAACTTTCACAGCTACAGTTGAGTGTGTTTGGCTCATACGCCTTGTGGCTGATTTGGGTGTTGGACAGCCACCTGCCACCACCATCTTCACTGATAGTCAGAGTGCATTGGCAGTTGTGAGGAACCCAGTGTTCCATGCTTGCACTAAGTACATTGAGGTGCATTATCATTATGTTAGGGAGAGGCTCTCTCTACGAGCGAGATCAGTTTGGCATATGTGCCAACACAGGATAACCTTGCTGATCTTTTCACAAAGGCATTGTCTCGTGAGAAGTTCGAAGCTTTTCACAAAGCTTTGGGCTTACTTCCTTTTGTGGATTGATCATAGTCATATGTCCTGGCAGTTCCCTATACATTGAGTGCGAGCTCATGTTCACAGCATCACTCCTAGGGGGGATTTGTTGACATGTTATGGTAGTGATGTGTGTGAACACACTTAGGACTGCCAGGGACACTTTTTCCCTCACTAAGAGGTTTTTTTCCCCGTGCGTTGTATATACGCCCAACACTCTAGGGCTATCTTATCTTTGTTCTTGCACACTAAGCAATACTATTTTTGTGTTATGTGCTCTTGAGCTTCTTCTTCTCCAAGCTGTGTGTGCATTCCTGCAACCCTAGTTCCAACAAAGTTCTTTCTCACATTAAGTGACCCTTGACCTTATTCTACCATGTGTGAAAGCCTTGCCCATTGAATTTTTCTAGTGGTGGATGCCATTGTAAGATAGGACTTACTACCATTGAGATGCTTAGGGATGTGTTTATACCCTTTACAAGGTTGGCAAATAGTGAATCTATAAGTGCAAGGTTAAGCTTCTATAATCCATATTGGCTATAGATACAACCTCTCTTATCACAAATTGATTGAAGTGGTTCATTAACCTCTTGGTCGATGAACTGGTAGTAGCGGAGAGAAGTGATAGATAGACATTAGAAAGAGATTAGTGAGAGTAATCATCAAAGGCTTCATATTCGAAGATAATATAAGCTTTGTATAACAAGATTATGATGAAAAGAATGAGATTAAGCACTCAACTAAAGGCATAATTACCAAATTAATGTTTTTGATAGTTTCTAAAAACTAGACCACCTTTTGTAAATTTGCTCACACCATTGGGGATTTGTTGATCTATTTGCAAATCCCTTTTAGGGGCTTGAAGGGAACTTAGAGGCGACCATTCATGTAGGAGGAATTGAACTCATTGCTCACTAGTATAGAGAATGAATCTCTGGACTAGCTGCATGCTATTAAAAATCTATGTCAATTTGGGGATAGCCCCGATGCCAATCCATATGGTGATGAAATTGATCAATTGTTGTACCAGCCCCCCTCATTGCCACCATGAGTATGTCTATAACTTTTGTGAAGGCACATCATGAAGATGCTACATGTATGATGTGGTGGAAGGGCCTCCAAGTGAGGTGGGTACGTGTAGAAAAGGCCTCTAAGTGAGGTGGGTACTCAAAAAAGGTAATAACTAGATTATAGCTAGAATGTAGGGTAGATTATTGTTAATTAAGTGAAGATTGGGCTTAATGATGGCCTAAAGGATGTGGTGAGCTCTTATACCATGTTGAAATCATGGTGGAAATATTAAAGTAGCATTCATTAATGAAGGGAAACCTAGAAACTTGCATTAACAAATGTGTGAGTTGCATGGGCTTTTATAGGCTTTGGATTCAAGCTTTTATAGCCTTTGGATTCAAGCTTGGATGACATCATTGATGATGTAGATGAGCTAGATACTTCTCCTAAAGATGCCCCATGACTACATTGATTCAAGCTTTGGATTCAAGTTTTTATAGGCTTTGGATTCAAGCTTTTATAGCCTTTGGATTTAAGCTTGGATGACATCATTGATGATGTAGATGAGCTAGATACTTCTCCTAAAGATGCCCCATGACTACATTGATGTAGATGAGCTAGATACTTCTCCTAAAGATGCCCCATGACTACATTGATGTAGGGAGTCATTTACCAACTCTTGTGAGAGTGGATGGGTTTAATATACCATAGGTTATGACCTATATGCATATTTGGATTCTATGGCTAGGAGGGATAAGTGTATTTCTAATAGTGACTAGGAAGGGAATAAGACATCATGAAGAAAAAAAACCCTAAAATATCTTTGTCATCTTGTGAAGGTGAGCACAAAGCCATCACCACATGTGCATGTGAGGCCATAATGGCTGAGAAAGCCAAGTAAGGAGAAATTGGGTTCTTTGATGCTTCTACTCTAACCACTTTGCTTTGTGACAATGAATCAGCCCAAGGAGAAATCGGGTCCTTTGATGGTTCTACTCTAACCACTTTGCTTAGTGAGCATTAACTAAAAATCAATGCTTATTCAATGTAATACATAAAAATATCCTCATGAAACTTAGTAGTAAGCTTAAATCCAATAGCCCCAAAAAAGGACAGATAGCTTTAGTAATTGGCCCCTTCTCTCCGCATTTCATCAATCATGGATTGGATTTACAATCAAGGACTATGTTACAATTTACAATCAAGGACTATGTTACATCAACTAGGCATCTCAAGGTTAGCCACAACCACAAGTCCTATAGTCACATGGCCTTGGGTTTTTGCTGAGATTGCTCTATGCCTTACGTTGGTCTTCTAGAACTTAAAGCTCTATTCTCACATTGGGTAGGAAGTTCTACCTCCTGATCATGACACATAAAGTCACTAATCAATAACCAACTAAACATTAGACTATTACACTAGGAAAAGAGAAATTCAAAGTATTGCATGATATTATTGATCCTAAATCACCTCTCACAACGTAGTCCAAATCTCAATGATGCCTTCCATTTAATCATGTAATTCACCCAATTTCATTTGTTAAAATCCCAATTCAAACTTCTCTCCTTTTCCCAACAAACAATAAAACAAACAAACCTTTCAATTCCTTGTAAAATTCAACATTCTTTTCATTCTCTTTATCATAATATTCATTTTTTATTTCTCACCCTTCCACACTAATTTATTTCCATTATTTTCCCTACACTTCATTCCACCTTTTTTACAAGTTTAATAAAATATCCAGTAACAAACTCATTTTACAGCTCAACCATCATACATTAAATTGCCAACTAATTTTCAATATCCCATATAAATTAGCATTGAGGAAATCAAACATCCTTCATTTTCTTTTACTCTATCTTAAAATAACTTTTAACCATTCAAAATTACAAACATTTCATTTCTCATTTTTTTTTTGTTCATCACTGATCAATGCTTCCATCCCTTCAGGAATTCATTAAGTATGAAAATCTAACCAGTTTGATTAATAAGCGAATTTCTGAATTCAAAGCATGTATAAATTTCAAAGGGAAAAATTATATAAAGGTTATGGCCATTTTTTAATTGGCTTAAACATTGCACCTACTCCCTGAGTCTTGATTCCCACAGGCGCATCAACAATGGCGTTAAGCTCATGCCCATGCTGCCACATTTAGCCCCCAGGTTGTCATCCAAATCCTCTCCTTGGAGAATCCATCCAACGATGGCCAGAACAAAATGGCTAGCCCCCCTAATCTCCATGCTCAAGGCCCGCCCACAAGCCTACATAGGCATGTGCTTCCTCCTCAGAAACCTGCACATTGACCTTCTTCTTCTCCTACAAGCCTATGCTACCATGCTCTCTACATTCTCCTCCTCTTCCTCTCCTGGCTGGTGTGCTTGCTTGAGGAGACAGAGAAGTTATCTCCCTCCACCACCCACAACCTTTGGATTCTCCCGTGTTCAATCCCCACCATTGGATCAAGCCATCTAGATCGTGACATGTGGCTCCTTAATTCCACCCTTCCTTCAACCTCTTACTACAAACAAAAACCCTTTTAACCAAAATTTTGAACAAACTTTGATTGGCCATCCCCACCTCGAGTTGCAGTGCTTCCAAAAGCAAAATTGATCGACATTTCACCCAATCATCTCCACAACTTGAAAACACACAACCTATCATCCACACTAATCCAATGGTACATACCACCATTATCTTCGCCTCATTAGATCATCATCATATTTTTCCACTGAAAAATGGCATGAGATCCCTCTTACCTCACCTGTGCGCTTTAAATGCTAATAAGTACCTCGATAGTTACACAATTTTGCACACCTTCATGACCATGATACCACATTTTGCATAAAATAGCAAAAATTTGCATGCTAATTAGGACCCGAAATCACATATCATCAGATTTTGGGAATATATCAATCTTTTTCTCTCTCTCTCTCTCTCTCATTTGCTCTCTCTCAACAATCACTCAATGTGTCATTGTGTATATGAATCCACGCATCATCATTCTAACATGGTATCAGAGCTTCTAGATGGATGCAAGGGTTCACATGTTGATTTCTCTACATTGTTTGAGGACAATACATGCATTTTTGCATTATTTGAGTGGTGGATTTGAGTGGGGGGCATTTTAGGACAAACCCAAAGTTATCCACCACTACACATCCATCTATGTCTAGGGTTCCTTTTGGTGTGCCATATTCCTATGGTGCTTTGCTAGGAAGACTAGCCCCCTAGCCCCTATATACAAGATGGCTTCCCCTCCTCAAAAATCATCAACAAGCAAACCACAAGTGTTTTAGCTTCTGATCATCAGCCACCACCATTGCCTCTAAGGAGCCCACTCCTCACCTATGGGCTTGTAATCTTTGATTTTGGGAATATATCAACCTTTTTCTCTATCTCAATTGCTCAATGTTAGTGTGTCTATGCTTCTGCACATCATCATTCTGACATGGTATCAGAGCTTTCCTTGATCCAAGGGTGCACACTGATTTCTCTATGCTTTTCCAAAAGAGCACATACAATTTTGCATTATTTGGGGGGCCTTTTAGGTAGGCCGACCAAACCTATAGGAGTGGATGACTAACCCTATAGGACTAGTAGACAAACAACCCCCCAACCCCTATATAAGAGCTAGATTTCCATTTTGGGAATATATCAATCTCTCTCTCTCTCTTTCTCTCTCTCATCTACTCTCTCTCAATCTTTCATCTACTCTGTCTCAATCATTCACTATCAATGTGTATACATTTCTCGCACATTGTCATTTCGACATGGTATTAGAGCTTTTGGCTGGATCCAAGGGCATATGCTGATTTCTCTACATTTTCTAAGTAGAGTATATGCATTTTTGCATATACTCTACATTTTCTAAGTAGAGTATATGCATTTTTGCATATGCTAATTTATCTACATTTTCTAAGTAGAGTATATGCATTTTTGCATTATTTGAGTGGGGGGCTTTTAGGCAGGCCAACCATTCCTCCAACCCTATATAAGGGCTGGGATTCATCCCTCATAAATCATCAAGAAAACCTCAAGTATTTAACTTCTAATCATCAAGAAAACCTCAAGTGTTTAGCTTCTAATCATCCTCAACCCTTTCCTATGGAGCCTATTCCTCACCTATGGGCTTGTAATCTTTGATTTTGGGAATATATATCAACCTTTTTCTCTATCTATCATGTGCTCTCTCTTAATCACTTATTGTCAGTGTGTATACGCTTTTGCACATTGTCATTCTGAGACTATTCCTCACCTATGGGCTTGTAATCTTTGATTTTGGGAATATATCAACCTTTTTCTCTATCTATCATGTGCTCTCTCTTAATCACTCATTGTCAGTGTGTATACGCTTTTGCACATTGTCATTCTGACATGGTATTAGAGCTTCTAGTTGGATCCAAGGGTGTACACTAATTTTTGTACATTTCTTGAGGATAGTACATGCATTTTGCATTATTTGAATGTGGGTCTTTTTAGGTAGAGACTGCTCAGCCCCTAGCCCCCCTATATAAGGGCTGGTTCCCCCCCTTATAAATCATCAAGCAAATCTCAAGCATTTTAGCTTTTGATCCTCCTTGGCCCTTATGCACGGAGCCCAATCCTCACCTCTACGGGCTTGTAATCTCTCTGATTTTGGGAATATATCAACATTTTTCTCTCTTTGTCATCAATTGCTCAATCACTGTCATTGTGTATACACTTCCACACATTGTCATTCTGATGACATGGTATCAAAGCTTCTGCCTAGATCCAAGGGTGCACATTAATTTCTCTACCTTTTGTGAGGATAATAAATGTGGTTTTGCATTATTTGAGTGGGGCATTTTAGGCAAGTTGACTAGCCTTATAGGGTTACCCGATCACTATATAAGGCGGCTTATATTCCCCCTCTTAAATCATGTATATTAGGAGTTAAGATTAGGAGTTACATGCATATGGGCTAGTGTGGGGAGTTACACTAGTGGGGAGGAGTTACACACTAGTGGGGAGTTATACATATGTGGGCAGTTATGGAAGCCTAAAGGTCACATGGGTAGCCGAACAGTTACATGGTCTTTGATGTCTATTTAAATCCCATTATATGCACATTTTGGATGATGGAATATACACTATGTTTTCTCTCTCTCTCTCTCTCTCTCTCTCTCTCTCTCTCTCTCAGTGAATCTTTTTATGTCTTTTTGTGAGTGTATGTGTGTTTCATCCATGTTTGCATTCCCATGCCAACACTTTGGCATGCCCAGTCTTCAAAATCCACACTACCCTTGTGTGAACTTTGGATTCTTCATTTTTAAGAAAAATCTTGGCTTCTTAGTAAAACAAAGATACTTGAAATTCTTTATCTTACTCTGACTTACTTGGAGTCCAAGGATTGTCGACTATCCTTGAATCCTTGATAAGTTAGCAAGCCAATTCACCTTCTTACTTCAAGTAAGGGTTGGGTTCAATCAATTTGCTAGTGACTACACACTATAGTCACAACTTGTTATCTTGGTATTTGGGTTCGTTTGGATCTCACCAATGAGTACACACTATAGTCACAACTTGTTATCTTGGCATCTGGGTTTCTTGGTTGTTCAAAGCTATGAGCTTATCTTGGAAATCTAAAGATGGTTTATGAAAGGAAATGATATATACAAAGTAAAATGTATAGAGTATTGATGAGCATCCATTGCTTTGTATTAAAATTGGTTTAAGAAAAGTACATGTAAATTGTGTACAATGAATTACCAATAATTATCATACTAGTGAAAATTATCTAAAAATTCATCTATCCATCCCAACCATCCATCCATCCCCGGTAATATAAAATCCTCGGGTACATATACTTTTACAAAGAAGTTATGTGTATAATATTATTGGGCCCGCTACTAGACTTCTTGGAATTTATTCTGATTGTCTACATTCAACTTCCTTTTATAGTCCCTTGTGCTTCTTTACATCATCCTTTGTGCTTCTTTATGTGCTTCCTTGTATTTCTTCTTGGTCCTCATTTGCAATAGCTTCTTTACCTTAGGGGGTGTCACTATTCAAGGCCTATTTATTTCTCAAGATCTTAAAAAATGCCTCCTTTTGTAAGTATATTTTTACAAATTTTAGTAATTAAAAATTCTCTTATGCTGAACTCATGCGATAGGTTTACATATTCTTTAGTGACCCCCTAAGTTTTTTACAAGCTAAGATTAATGGGCCTTAGATATCTTTCACTAAAAGCTTTATTCACTACTAATGCTCTCCTTGTGCTGCTAGCCTAGATGTACTCCTTGCCTATGTTCAGCCATCCTCCTTTTGTTCAAGGGTCATTGGCCCTGATCCTTGCCAACATTATTTCTTTTGCTTCCTTATGGATGCTTTCACATATGCTATTATTGGAATAAGAAACATATTGCATGGTATTTCTACGTCTGTTACTCTTGAGCATTAATTGGCTGCTCGGGGTCACTAACTAGACTTGTGGTGCACTAACTAGTGAATGAGAGGTGCACTAGGTGATGACTTAGAATCACTAAAACTAGTGCTCTACCTGCACTAACTAGTGAATGAGAGGTGCACTAGGTGGTGACTTAGAATCACTAAAACTAGTGCTCTACCTGCATGTTTTGACTAGGTAGTGACTTTGGATCTACTACTACTAATTTGTGTGTAGCTACTATTGCACATAGATCACTAGTTAGTGCCTGATATCATGTTCACTAACTTGTTGCTATGATTGCATATTATTAAGTAGCATATTACTAATTTTCTAACCAATTGTGTGCAAAAGGGAGTCCAAGTGCAAGACACTCGAATCCATTACATGTTAAGTTGGAGTTCCCCACATCAACTACATTTTTTGAAGGTAACTCATTAGATACACACCTTATATGAGATCTTGAATTTTTGACTACAAGATCAATTTACTTTGTACTTGTAGACAATCAATTCTCCTAGGCAAGTTCCTCATAGAAGAAGAATAGTGAAATGGAGGATGATGATCTCGTGTTGCCAAAGGATAACTCTAACAAAGGTATGCACCAATATTGATCTTGGAATATGTGAAAACAACACTATGGAATATACTAAAATGAGATTTTGAATTGTGGTGAGACTAGAGGAGAGGAAATACACATTGAGACATTGCATGAGGATGTGGCATATCTAAGCAAGATCCCACCAATGTTGTGGGTGAAGATGGTGCTATATACTCTACAATTGACTACAATTGACAAGAAAGAGTGGGACATGACATTAGGAAGTCTTTTTATGAAGAAGGGCCTAAAGTGAAGGCTTGGTGTGTCTCCCATTCAAGTTGAGAGCAACTGGTTTTACTATTATACATTGTTGCTGCTCGAGATCCTTCCTTGAAAGATTCCTTACTAAAATCATATGTATGCACGATCTATAGAAGAGCCAAAGATGATGGTTAAGGGTCATCAAACATGGTAAAAAACCTCTACATGTGTAACAATTTCTATAAAGCAATTGAAAACTAACCTATCATCAACTTACGACTTGTAAAAATTTATAATAACCCCCTAAAGCACATTAGTGCACTAGTATCCTATGGTGGCTATGTAAGCACATTTCTACTTCTAAACTTGCCATTGTGTATGGTTGCATTCTCTCAAATGTAATGGAATCTTAAGCAAATTACTATCTTGGTGTGGCTCATTTTTGCACTTGTTCACTTGCAAATGAGAAAGTGTTAATTAATGTCACTAGTTGTTGATGTAATTGTGTCTTTAATGAGAAAGTGTCAATTAGTGTCACTAGTTGTTGATGTAATTATGTCTTTAATGATCTATCAATGGAGTCCCAATTGTGTCATTTATAATTCAATGTCTTTATGTGCATGCTATGTAGTTTGTAAAACAATGACTCATGGTCTCCCTCCCTTAACACCAAAAAGAAAATCTACTTGTTGAGGATGATGATATTCATGTTGCCATGGCACTGATGTTGATGCTAAAAAGCACAATGCAAAGCTGAGTGATGGGGCTAGTGGAATTTCTATTCTTAGTGATTTTGGGGCTATAGGACAATCAATTCATGTTGCCACCATTGATGTTGGTGTAGAGAACGATGCAAAGCAAAGTAAGGGGGATAGTGGAATTACTATTCCTAGTGATGTTGGGGCTGCAAGATAGTCAATTCATGTTGTCATCACTAATGTTGTTATCGAGCATGATGCAAAGCCTACTATGGGGGATGGTGGAACTATAGTTTCTAGTGAGGCTCCCATCAAGGATGATGGCCATAAAAAGTTTAAAGGGAGAAAAAAAGAACAAAAAATTCAAGAGAGGTATAGTAAGAGGTCTAAGAAGCACATGCAAATGCCTGAATATAATTTTTATTGGGTTGAGTTTAAAGAGGAGGAGATTGCTACATATATGAGATTGTATGCTGGAGTTGTTGATGACATGCATGTTGGAGGATTGGTGGAGGATGATGTTATGGGACTTAGACCTAAAGATTTTGGTGCTTTTGTTCTCCTTATGTACTAATGAAGGTGAAAGAGGAGGATGATGTACTCATGAAGGTGAAAGAGGAGGCTAAGAAAGAGGAAGTTGTACCAAGCCAGGAAGTGACCATGCCACCATAGTACAGACCAATCATGGAGGAGCGACTGAAGCAATGATACAAACTATCCCCCTTGATCCTCCAGACTATCTCACCACACTTTGCAAAGTTAATAAGAGTGGAAAGAGCACCTATGGTTGTTGGTGTGCAATAGGATGCAAATGCTTTTTTGGAATGGTGTTTTTTAGCACTTCGATATATTTATTTGGATGTGTTGTATGAGGTGGAAGGCCATTTCTTTGCTATTTTTCTAGTAATCTACAATGTTTTGTAAACATGTACACACAAGAGGGTTGTGTGAAAGAGAAAAAGTTTTCAATACTGCCACAAGAAAAACCAATCTTCTCTACAAGACTCTAGTTGTGTTTTTGTTAAGGTACCCACCATAGTCAACTATATTTTAATACTGATGTTGGATGATAGCTCTTACAAGATGGTGTGAAATGTTGTTAAGGTACCCACCATAGTTAACTATATTTTAATACTGATGTTGGATGATAGCTCTTACAAGATGGTGTGAAATGTGCATACTTGCTATGTTTGTGTTAACAAATTGCAAGCTCAAGGTGTAAACTATCTTACAATGGTTGTATGTGACTGGCTCACTACATGGCTACAAGCAAAGGATCACCATGGATTCATCGAGAATAATCCAAATATCACATTGGAAGATGAAGAGTCTATCTTAGTGAGAGAACAATGGTGGAAACACTATAAAAGGTAATCAAATACATTATTCAATTTGTAAAGGGACCTATAATCTAATAATGAATATGCCCATTGGTGTTGTACATAGAAAATATCGCTTTTGTGAACATGTCCTTTGGGGTTTTTGTAAATGACACATGATGAATGAAATATGGACTCTTTTTGGAGTAACTTGCTAGCTAAAGGTCATTTTGACTAAAGTTTTGAAGTGGTCTTGTGTCTACATTTCAATTGGCATGCTTAGGAGGACATTTCATATACTTTTGCATCCCCATTAATAAGCTACATAGGAATTTTGATGCTTCACACTAGATGTGACAAGTATATCAAGATTTCTAGTTTGTCTTTGACTACAATCCTAGGTATTTGCTACAATAGTGCCATCCCATCCATATCAAGTTACCCTTAAGGATTTATCTCTTTACTTCAGTGCATTTTATCACACGCATAGAAATCAACAACTTCTTCTGGGTGTGTGCATGGAGCGAGCATAGGTGAGTGAGTAGATTGATGGAATTGTTTTAAGAGTATGGGTGGTGGGCGAGTGAATTCTTACATTTTTTAAAATCTCCATTAAGTATATATAAGGGTCACATACCTCTCCACCAATGAATAAAAGTAGATAAAATCTTTGCAAAACTAGCTCTCTATTTACCATTTTACTTAAAGAATTGTTGAGATATCAAGCTCCTCGGCTACAACAGGATAGCATTATGGAGGTTTGGTAGTCTAGTCGTGTGACAATAATGGCTAGACACCCTGGCTGTGTGTGTGGACTTTATGGTTAGGGTTACTCATAGTGTGGACACTACACATATTGTGTGTCTTCTCTTTTGTGTGTATGAGAGTGAGAGACAATGGCTTCTCTCTATGGCTATGGTGAATGAAATACATTAGGGTTTGGGTCTTTGCTGGTGTGTGTGTTGCCTCTTCTTCTTCTTGTTTCTTTACATGGTATCAGAGCTTGGTGCTCTCATCTAGGGTTTTGTGAGTGAGTGAGTGAAGAGGAAGAGAAGACTCTTGCAAAACAGAGAACATATGCCCGGTGGAGGATCAAATGCAAAGGCTAGAAGAAAAATTGAGCTAAACCCTTCATACCCATGCTAGATTAGGTCATTCCTAAGGTGCTAATCATTTCATTTGGGTATTGGCCTCTCCCCAGAGCCCTAGAAAGCAGGCGGCGCTTTTTTGTAGCAATTTTGGGATAGCTTTCATGTTTTTTGCTCATACTTGATCAATATAGAGCCAATGCAAGTGGTTGAAGTCACTTGGAACTTAGAAAATATATGTTTGGAGCTGGCATTAACATTTGGGAAGCTTACTTGAAGGATTTGGAGCTCATTGAATCAAATAACCAGTCATTAGCAGAATTCCAGAATTGTGTTACAAAAATAGAGCATTACTAATCAAAGCATTAATCTCTACCTATAGAGAATTAAGCTAATTCCTTTGGTACAAGTAAGGAGCCATGAGTTTCTAAACTTTTGGTTCAAAAAGTTTTGCATTTGGATCAGAATTTAAGAAGCTAGAGCAATTTGATTGACAGAAGGTACCTGACATTTACAGAAAAAGTCAAACAAGAGAGTTGAGAAAATTGATGGTTCTCACTCATCTTAAGGAATTTGGTCAAACCCTCTTAGGGTATGTTGGAGCAACATGTTATGAAGCCAATGAATGCTTAACCATAGCATTTGAATAAGATTTAGAAGATTTAGAGCAGAATCATTGACTGGTTCTTTGGTGAGAAAAAACCAGAAAATATTTTTTTTAAAAAGTACCTCATGCATTCAACTTGATTTGAAGCCATATTGCAAATGGAACATTGTGGGATGTAAAGACACGTATTACAAATATTTGAGGTGATTTGAAGTGATTTGGAGGTTCACAGGTATTGCATACAAGCTTGTTCTCACTGGGTACATTCACTGCATAGAAACCATGGGTAACTGCATAGAAACCATGGGAGATGGTCCAGTGCAAATAGTGGGAGAGAAGCTTGATAGAACAAACTTTCAAGTGTGGAAGTTTCAAATGAAGAGTTTCCTCAAGGGTAAAGGCTTGTGGAGCCTTGGGTCAGATGAAGATCCGGAGCCACTCCTCCCTCATCAACCTACAAATGCTCAAGTGCTAGCTCATAAGCAATGGGTAGAGCGATCATCAAAGGTGTTGCATTATTTCTCTATTTGTGTAATAGATGCCTTGTTAATACACATTCAAGATGCCGATACACCAAGGGAATCCTGGAGTATACTATGTCAAATGTATGAAATAGATACAAGTGCTCGAAAGATTCAACTCAAGCAACAGATTCATAGTGTGACAAGGAGAAATCGAAGTATTCATGAGTATGTCCAGGAGATCAAAGGCTATGCAGATTCATTGTCCTCTATACATGCACCGATGGATGATGATGATTTAGTAGCTCTTACATTACATGGCTTAGGTCGGGAGTACAAGTCATTTGATACTTCTATCTCAGTCAGATTGGGAGGAATGCCAAACTTCAATGAGCTAGTGTCATTGCTCATTGTGGAAGAACTAAAGCTTGGACTTGGTGGAACAAGTAATACAGGTGGTGCATCATCATCGAGCAATGATGAGCATGCAAGAAACCAGGCATTCTATTCAGCTAGAGGCTCTCGAGAGGCAAGGGGAGATTTGCGGCTCGAGGCCGTGGAGGACGTGGTTGGAATGACAGGTTAGCTCGCTCAACCACAACAAAATCAGAATTTTCAGAATTCTCAGTCTTTCTTTGGATCATGCGAAGGTCGTGGATTTCAATCCCATAGGGGGAGAATAGCAACAGGTGCTCGTGGAAGAGGCCGATGGTAAGGCCCTCAACAAAATATGAATGGGATTGAATGCCACTACTGTGGCAAACTAGGACATATGGTGAAAGACTGTTACAAAAAGCAAAATGATGTCAGAAATGGGAGACCACAATAGGGTAACTATGCATCCACAAGTAACAATGATGGGAGTTCAAACCATCTTTTTGCAATGAAGCATATAATGGGTACGATGTATTCTCAGAATGCAGGAGATGAATCATGGTACATGGATTCAGGTGCCTTAAACCACATGACTTGTCATGGTGGTGAGTGGTTTGAAAGGATGCAACCATTGGAAACAAATGGTTATGTTGTCACAAGTGATGATACTCAGCATCCCATTACACATGTTGGGAGTGTTCCATTGAGGATGCATGATAGGAATGTTAAAAACATGTCAGAGGTACTGTATGTGCCTTCTATTACAAAGAACTTGGCATCAGTGGGTCAAATGGTAGAGCAAGGACTCCAAGTGAGGTTCAATGAAAATGGCTGTTTTGTGGAGGATTTCAAGCATGGCTCTGCAGGTTGATTGCCAAGGGCAAAAAGGAAGGTAGATTGTTCAAACTGGATGCAGGTTGATTGCCAAGGGCAAAAAGGAAGGTAGTTTGTTCAAACTGGATGCAGGTATACTAGAGTTTGAACTCAGCCATGTTTTCTAAGAGTCATGGGATTGTGCAAGACATTGATATGTGGCACAAAAGGATTGGGCATGTAAACATACAAAGGTTGAAGAACATGCAGGTGAAAGGCATAGTTGGAGGACTACCAAGGTTCAAGTATGATGGTAGCCATCATGCATGTGAAGCATGCTAGTTTGGAAAACAGGCAAGGTTGCCATTTCCTAAGGAAGGAAACATGAGTAGAAGACCATTGGAAATCATACATAGTGATATTTTGGGACCTGCACAAACCCCAACTATCAATGGAAACAAGTACTATATCACGTTCATTGATGACTACACCAGGTTTATTTGGGTGTACTTTCTCAAGGAGAAAAGTGAAGCACTTGGGAAGTTTATAGAGTTCAAAGCTTATGTGGAAAAGCAACATGGTAATTGGGTCAAATGCTTAAGGACAGATGGAGGTGGTGAATACATCTCTCATGCATTTGATGACTACTTGAGAAAGCATGACATACGAAGACAACTTACATGCAGGTACACCCCTCAGCAAAATGGAGTTGCTGAGAGGAAGAACAGGGTCATATGCGAAGTGGCAATGGCCATGCTAAATGAAAAAAATATGCCAAACTATTCTTGGGCTGAAGCATGTGCTACTGCAGTGTATGTGTTGAATAAGGCACCAACAGCAACCATACACAAGAGCACACTAGAAATGAAGCTGACAGGCTATAGGCCAGACATTGGTCATCTCAAAGCATTTTGCAGTATTGCATATGTGCATGTTCCAGATGAGAAGAGAAGGAAATTGGATCCGAAAGTAGAGAAGTGCATATTCATTGGCTATGCACAAGACAGAAAGGCTTACAAATGCTACAACCCAATCACTAGGTAGGTTCTTATTTCAGGAGATGTCGTGTTTGATGAGTTGGCAAGTTGGTACAAGGACAAAGAAGATGTTATGGTAGATGATATTGATGCAGATGTGTATGTAAACTTGCCTAACGAGGTCTCTACCTCATTATCAGGACCTGCAGGTTCATCCAGTGAAGCAAGTAATGTGAGTCCATGGTCTAGGAGACTTAGACATGAGAATGGTAGCACTAGTAGTAGTGCTGTGGATAAAGGAAAGAAGAAAGTTGAAGGTATTGGTGTTACAGGTTATGAATCTTTGAGTTCTAAAAGTCTTGATGAGGAACTTGGGATTCCAGTTTTGTGTACACCAGGTATTAGGCATGAAAGATATGTGCCTCCTCATGCTAGGAGAGTTCATAGTGAACCGTAGGTTGTGAGAAGATCACTAAGGATAAAGTATCCCATGGAAAGACTGACATACAGGGGTTATGCAATGCATTATGTATACATGACATCTATGCTGAAGCATGAGGAACCAACATGCTTTGAAGAAGCAAATGGAAAGCATGTATGGGACAAGGCCATGAGGGAAGAAATGGATGCATTGAGTCACAATGGAACATGGGATTTAGTTCCACTACCAAGTGGAAAGAATGCTATAGGTTGCAAATGGGTCTACAAGGTGAAATGTAACTCACAAGGATTGATTGAAAGGTATAAAACTGGTCGCAAAGGGATATGCACAGACACATGGAATTGATTATGATGAGACGTTTAGTCCCATTGCCAAGATGGCAACCGTGAGATCAGTCATCTCTATGGCAGCCTCAAAGGGCTGGGAGTTACATCAAATGGATGTCAAAAATGCATTCTTGAATGGTGAACTACAAGAGGAAGTTTATATGGAACAGCCAGAGGGGTTTGTACACCCTAACCATCCCACATATGTCTGCAAGTTAAAGAAAGCACTCTATGGATTGAAGCAAGCACCACGTGCTTGGAGTGACAAAATCAGCAAATACCTCATGAGCATTGGGTTTTCTGTTTGGTACTTGAGATTCTTCATTGTATGTGAAGAAGACAAAAAGAGGTATTGTGGTCATAGTCATCTATGTTGATGACTTGATTGTGACAGGTGATTCTGGCAAGGATATTGCCAAGGTCAAAGAGATGCTATGTACAGAATTTGACATGAAGGATTTGGGAGAATTGAGATACTTCTTGGACATTGAAGTTGTGAGAAGCAAAGATGGTATATGGCTGGTCCAAGGCAATATGCCTTGGAAATGTTGGCAAAGTATGGTATGACAGGTAGTAAGCCTATGAGTACACCTTTGGAACAAAATATAAAGCTACGGGCTGATTTGGGAGATGAGTTGGATGATGTTAAAAATGTACAAGAAAATGGTTGGTAGCTTGATCTACTTGACCATAACAAGACCGGACCTCAGTTATGCAGTTGGACTCATTATCCAGTTTATGCAGAGTCCAAGGAAGCCACATCTAGATGCAGTGAGGAGGATTATGAGATATGTGAAAGCCATAGCGCATTATGGTTTATTCTATGCACATGGCAAAGAGTTGGATGTGCATGGTTACACAGATGCAGATTGGGCAGGTAGCTCCTATGATAGGAGATCTACTAATGGTTATGCTTTCACTTTTGGGAGTGCAGTGGTTAGCTGGAGTAGCAAGAAGCAACCCACCGTTGCTTTGTTCAGCAAAGAGGCTGAGTATAGAGGAGCAGCTTTGGTTGCATGTGATGTTATGTGGCTAAAAAAGCTACTTGCAGATCTTGGTGAGCATCATGATGGGAAGGTTGTCATGTACTGTGACAACATGAGCAGCATACAGTTGGCTAGTAATCCGGTCTATCATGCGAGGACCAAGCACATAGAGGTTCACTATCATTATGTGCGAGAGAAAGTTCTTGATGGGCAGCTTGACTTAGCATATGTGAGAACTGAAGAGCAGGTTGTAGATATCTTTACCAAACCATTGGGTAAAGAGAAGTATGAGTACGTCAGAGACAGACTTGGAGTACTAGAGATGGACATGTTGAGCTTGAGGGGGAGTGTTGAGATATCAAGCTCCTCGGCTCTACATTAGGGTTTGGGTCTTTGCTGGTGTGTGTGTTGCTTCTTCTTCTTCTTGTTTCTTTACAAGAATAATGTCAATAGGATTTTGATGAACCAACCATAGTCTTAGTATCTTTTGGATCTTCTCATGAGTATTATACTAAGCAAAATATTATACAATTTAAAAAGTTTCAAAAATATTTTTTAAAATTTAAATTTAACTTCATATTTGAATAGAGCACAAAAAATTGAGCGTTTTTCCTTTTTATAGCTCATCAATCCAAGTTACGGTTTAAAAATTATGACCATTTTTTCATCTCTATCCAGAGCCGATTTTCAACTACGCTTAGCATGATTGATATCCAAGTCAAGATAAGGCCACGATCAAGACCTTTTTGAATTTTTTTTCCAAATAGGGTCTTGGTCATGTCCTTATGTGGACTTGGATATCAATCATGTTGAACATAGTTAAACATCAAGTCTGGATAGCGTTGGAAAAATGACCATAACTTTTAAACCGTAGCTCGAGGTTAATGAGCTCTAAAAAGCAAAAATGCTCATTTTTTCATGATCAATTAAAATAAAAAGTAAAAAATACTTTTATATAATCTTTTAAAATCTTATTTTAATTTTATAATATTTTGATTAATATAATAAAATAATTTTAAATTATACTTTTGATGAATGGGATATTAAAAGACTACTTATTTTTATATCTAATGTAGGTATGTGATTCAGATATTTGTGGGCATTATTCATGAGCTAATTTTGTAGTCTCCTTTGAACTTTATAAAAGATAACCAAATTGATGATAACCCAACCCACAATTCCTTTGCTCTAAACTTGTTCTCTCCACCACCGTGCCCTCTTTGATATCTTTGTAAGATATCCAACTACAGTGTGAGTACATATTTGAATTTAAGTTAAGGAATTCATGAATCTACTGCTTAGGGTAGGAAGAAAAATAAGAACATGAATTTGCTTGCTCAATTGTGCTCGTTGTTTAGCCACCCCATTCTTTATTTCCTAGCTCTGCATTCACAACAAAATTGTCATCAAGTAAAGTGCATCGCTTAGGGTGTTAGAAAGATCTTCATATGTAGCAATCTCCTCTTCTTCTTCCTCTTCCTCACTAGAATGGGAATGATTGTATAATAGATCCATGGCTTAACATGTGATTTGTTGATTATCTATTTCAGTCACCTTGCATGCAAACATTACAATAACAAGAGAGGCTCATTGTTCTAAGTGTCCTACCATCATCTTTTAAATACCCCTAAACATTGTGCAAGGAGCAAGTCTTCTCAATGTGTTTACTAATCCCATTTATTGCATTTATAGTCCCATTTATTGGATCTACCAACCTTGCCTTCTTTGATCTCCCAAAACACACTCTTATTACATCCCTCTCTTTGGATACATAGCTCAATTTGGCAATGTGAGACAAGTTATCTCTCAAGAAGGCCACAACATCTGCAACACTTTCTAATTTTGTTCCATCTATCTTTAGTTGTTCATGCATTAAAATTGTCTTTACAACAACACTAGCCTTATCATTCTCACCCTTACCATGCCAAGAACCAAAGAAATTCTAGCTAGGTCATCAACATCATGTTTGTGAGTCTTGCATATCTGGCTACAAAGTAGAATCACCTTTTGTCCTTGACTTGGGAAGTAGCACCATCAAACCAAACCCAATGCTACATCAATGAGAGTCCTTGCTCTCCTATAGCCATGCATAATGTAACATAAAGCAATGTTGAACATAAAAGCTATCATGGACTCTATCATTTGAAACAAAGAAATGGAAGGTATTTTGCACATCACCAGAATGCCACATATATGTGATGTGAACAAAAAAGGTAACTTGGCTTGATTGCCAATGCATGGATTGAATCTCATTCTGCTCTTTAAATCTATAGTTCTTTGCAATGATTGCTAATGCATGGAGGATTGAATCTCATTCTGCTCTTTAAATGTATAGTTCTTTGCAATGATTGCTAATGCATGGAGGATTGAATCTCATTCTGCTCTTTAAATGTATAGTTCTTTGCAAAGCCGACTACTACTGATACACCTATGCTCAAGGAACCATAGCACACACTCTTTAAATTAATTAGCCTACCATTTGTATATAAAATTATGTCATATAAATTTCCAAAGATAAGTATTTAATAGTTGTAATAACAAACCACTATAACTCATCTCTTTTGCATAAGAATATTCCTTTTCTTTATTTCTCTCTATGTCAGTCTTCTCTCTATGTCAGTCTTTTCATTATTTCTCTCTATGGCACTCTAACTCACACAGAGAATGGGGAAGGCTACAACAAAAAAGGTAAGGCAAGGGTGAGCTTTACTGTCTACTGTGAACATTCACAAGTGGGGAGAGCTTGTAGGTTTTTTTTTACCACCTTTTTACTACTGCTGTAGCAAGATGGAACTCTTCAACAAGCAATGGAGCTTCAATGCAAGAAGAAGGCAAAGAAATGCAACTAGGAGGGAGGTAGGGCTTCTCCTCCAACAAGGCTTCTCCACAGTAGGGAAGAAGCTTGAAGGGCTGGCCTCAGAGTGTCCAGCAGGAGAGAGCTTGCTCACAAGGCCAAGCACAAGCAAAATGCAGAGGGGCACCTATGAAGAGTGGGGGGGCTTCTCCTTCAGCCCACTATACCCCCTGGACCTTTTATAGGCCAGGGGAAGCCACTAGGGGGGGTGAAGCACCCCACTCCTCCTGGACAGAGGCGACCAGCAGGCGCATGCTGCCGCCTCTGTTCATGATGGGGGAGGGGGTTGAGTAACCCCCTCAAGTGACTTAAGTCACTCTTATAATAATATAATATTATTATATAGTATTTTTACTAACTATTCTAACCTATTGGCCCCACTAACTCATGCTCCTTCCAAGTGTTTGAAAGGGGTAAATATTGGAAAAAGTTTTATTTCAGAAATGATTAAAATAAGCAAACATCAAGTCTTACACCTCTACTTACACCTGTAAGTTTGATGTAGCTGAGACCTTTGATAAATTTTTGATGGGGGAATATCTTGCATGGGATTTTCTTTCACTTTCTTATCCCATCCCATCTATCAATGCCCCATCAGGTGTAAATGCTGGGGATCCATAATATCTAATTATTCTTATTAAGAAAAATATGCATTTTTCTCCCCAAAGGCTTCACCTTTGGGTTTGGTATTTAATTTGAAACCCATAATTCATCCTTAATTTTCCCATATTACTAAGGTGTTTCCAAGATTAATATTTATCCAACCTTAGGTTAAAATAATGGCCATAACATTCAATTATAATTTGCACAGGGTCAGGGACCATTTTATTGACAAGGCACCTCATTTTGGATTTAATTTCTCCTTACTCTTGATCACTGCACAAGGCCAAATATTTTGAACAATGTGCAGGCCCATTGTTAATTTTATTCATATCCTGGATAATTTTTATATGCACAATAATTATTACAATGTTCCCAGTATAGGGATCTTATAGCCTCAAAAGGCCGAGAGTTACATCAAATGGATGTTAAAAATGCATTCTTGAATGTGGAACTACAAGAGGAAGTCTATATGGAACATCCAAAGGGGTTTGTACACCCTCATCATCCTACATATGTTTGCAGGTTGAAGAAACTCTATGGATTGAAGCAAGCACCACGTGCTTGGAGTGACAAAATCAGTAAATACCTCATGAGCATTGGGTTTTCTATTGGTACTTCAGATTCTTCATTATATATGAAAAAGACAGAGAGAGGTATTGTGGTCATAGTCATCTATGTTGATGACTTGATTGTGTGACAGGTGATTCTGGCAAGGATATTGCCAAGGTCAAAGAGATGCTATATGCAGAATTTGATATGAAGGATTTGGAAGATTTGAGATACTTCTTGGGTATTGAAGTTGTGAGAAGCAAAGATGGTATATGGCTGGTCCAAAGGCAATATGCCTTGAAAATATTGGCAAAGTATGGCATGGTGACAGGTAGCAAGCCTATGATTATGCCTTTGGAACAAAATGTAAAGCCGCGGGCTGATTTGGGAGATGAGTTGGATGATGTTACAATGTACAAGAAAATGGTTGGTAGCTTGATCTACTTGACCATAACAAGATCGGATCTCAGTTATGCAGTTGGACTCATTATAGCCAGTTCATGTAGAGTCTAAGGAAGTCACATCTAGATGCAGTGAGGAGGATTATGATATATGTGAAAGCCACATCACATTATGGTTTATTCTATGTACATGGGAAAGAGTTGGATGTGCATGGCTACACAGATGCAGATTGGGTAGGTAGCTCCTATGATAGGAGATCTACTAGTGGTTATGCTTTTATTTTTGGGAGTGCAGTGGTTAGCTGGAGTAGCAAGAAGCAACCCACCGTTGCTTTGTCCAGCACACAGGCTGAGTATAGAGGAGCAGCTTTGGCTGCATGTGATGTTATGTGGCTGAAAAAGCTACTTATAGATCTTGATGAGCATCATGATGGGAAGGTTGTCATGTACTGTGACAACATGAGCAGTATATAGTTGGCTAGTAACCCGGTCTATCATGTGAGGACTATATCTACATGATAGACCGTGGGTGATGGCCTACGAGGGTCTTCATTACCACAACTCCCATCCTCCATTAGCTTATCATCCATACATAACTCGCTGTATGGGAGAGCGCACGCTCGATGACTCAACCCCACTCCGTATAGGATCCCACGGCCACTTCGACGGCCCTCAAAGTCCTTGTGGGTGGCGGGAGTACACCCCACGTTCCACCCGAGGGGGGTCTCTACCTCGGAACGTCTTCATGCGGGGCACCCGACGGGTGGCACCCACACGGCAACAAGTAGGGATGGCATAGCTCATCGTCACCTGATCCATGGATATCCAAATCTCAATGCATGTGGTCATGTGTGCAACATAAACACATGCTCATGAAAACCAAAAGATGCACAAACAATCTCTTCTCAAACTAGTGGTAATCCATAGCAAGTAGATTTTTCCCAACAAACAATAGAATACGCATGTCCACGGGGGACTCCTAATGTTAGGCTAGCCCCGTATTAGTTCACTTAGGGTCTTCTTTTACCCCGGAGGACGACTTGTCCACGATTAATTCCAAGGGGGCCCCACACTCCCACTGGGGTGGCTCCCTTTTCTCATTCAAGAGAGGTCCAATAATCACATTCTCCTATCAAGGAGAAGTGTTTAATTCATGGTCTAATTATCCTAGACTGGATAATTTATTTCCAGGTATCCATGACCTTCGCGGGGAAGGTTTTCCAATAATTAAATTACTCTTAATTTTGGGTCATCCGCTTGTATATTTCCCGCAAGGTCTATTTAGGATTTTGCCAGGGAAATACGGAAAAGAATACTTATTTTTACTTCTACTTACTCAAGGCGGGGTATAAGTTGGGGTAACCCCTTAGCCAATGGTGGCATCTTATTTCTGAGAGAGCACTTAATCCTAAATGACTCATGATTTACCCAAATGGGAAAAAGTCAATTTCTACTTAACCTTTCCGGATTTATTCAATACTGACAAATACTCTTATTATTTTATTGTCAGGGTAAGAAAGTTTCCACTTCCCTTCCTCTTCATTTTTTGACATAGCCATTTTTATTCCTATTTTAGACCAAAAGAGAATCACAACAAGGCTGGAGCACTGTAGACCTCTTCCCTCAACAAGGAGGCTCAAGCATGCATGAGGAGGAGAGGCTTGAAGTTGGCCAAATTTACTGCAGCAAGACCACTTTTTTCCAGGGAGTAGAAGAAGCAAGGGAACAAGCAAAAATACCATGGGCTTACGAGGGAGGCTTCATTTCTCCATTGGGGTTCAAACAGGAAAGAGATGTAGATGGGAACTTGGCTTGAAAATCTACAGCAGCAGCAGAGGGATTCTCCCAAAGAGCAAGGAAGCAAGGCACCAAGAAAAAAAACAAGGCTTTGGGGTGGGGGAGGGCTTCCTTCACCCCCAGCTCCCCCCCATGGCTTTTATAGGCCATGGGGCTCAAGGGGGGGGCCTTGGGTCCCCCTCCATCCTCTCTCTTACATCCTTCCCCCCTTGAAAAACTCAAGATGTCCTCATCTTGTGAATAGGGGATAATCCTTCCTTAGATCCTCCTCTTTTTCCCAAGTGGCATCCTCAACAGGATAAAACTTCCACTTGACCAAGTATTCACGGAGAATACGATTACGGAGCGACTTCTCGCGCACATCTAAGATTTCTTCAGGTTCTAGCTCGAGCTGACCTTGAGCTGCAAAAGTCATTTGATCTTCATCTAGGATGTGACTGGGATCAGGTACATACTTCTTTAACAAATTGACATGGAAAACATTATGTACCTTTAGCTGAGGTGGTAACAGTAGCTCATAAGCTTGATCTCCGATCTTTCGAGTGATTGCATAGGGACCACAATATCTTGGAGAGAGCTTTTTGTACTGGCCCAAGGATATGAAACTTTGCTTGGGTCGCACTCGGAGAAATACCATATCACCTTCCTCAAAGGTCCTCACAGACCGCTTTGCATCAGCATACTGCTTCTGACAATCTTGGGCTGCCTTAATATCCTTTCGGATAGCCTGCATCTGATGATCCATCTCATCAAGCATTTGCTTTGACACTTCTACTCTGATCATTGGATCTGACCAGGTTAAGGGGGTGAGGCAGTCTTGACCATAGAGTGCCTTGAATGGACTCATCCCAATGATGCGATGATAGGAAGCATTATAAGCAAACTCAACCAAATGAAGGTAACTTAGCCACTTACGAGGTTCCCGTCCATAGTAGGATCTGAGAATATCCTCGATCACTTGGTTGACCCGTTCAGTTTGACCATCAGTCTCTCAGGGTGATAGGCTATACTGAGATTCAAGGATGTACCGACAGCTTCAAAGAAGGTGGTCCAGAACCTCGATGTAAATTTGGCATCTCTACACTGACTATCCTCCTGGTAACCCATGTAGTCTAAAGATCTCTTTAATAAAGACCTTAGCTATATCCATTGCGGTAGAGGTCACCTTAACAAGGATCAAATGTGCAACCTTTGTGAGGCGATCAACCACCACGACAAAGATTGAATTATACCCAGACTGAACAGTAGGCAAACCCGTGACAAAATCCATACTTATACATTCCCATTTCATTGATGGAATGTCCAGAGGCTGCAACGTTCCAGGCATTTTAACTCTTTCGGCTTTGATCCTTTGGCATACAAGGCATTGGCGAACATGACGCAATACAACACTTTTCAGGCCTGGCCAGAAGAAACTCTTCTTGATTGACATGTAGGTCTTTATGTAACCAGGATGTCCAGCTATAGGACTGTCATGTGCCTCTACCAATAATCTTTTCCTGATATCCACATCCTTAGGAATGCATAGCCGATTATTGAAGTATAAGCAATCATTTGTCAGCATATACCCCTACACAATATTCAGTTCCTTGGGAGTCTTGCTCTCTTTAAGAAGCAAGGCGATGATTGGGGCAAAGAAACTGTCTTGGTTGATCTTCCCTTTGACTTCCTCTACCAGAGGGCTGGAGATCACCGAGATTGCTAGCAGGGACACTTTCCGACTTAAGTCATCAGCAACCACATTGGCCTTGCCTGGCCGGTACTTGATTTCAAAATCAAACTCTTGGAGAGTCTGCATCCATCTCCTTTGACGCATATTAATAAGGTTATCCTGGGTGAATATCCATTTCAGACTTTGATGATCAGTCACCAGGGTAAACCTTTGACCTAGAAGGTAATGTCTCCACAACTTTAATGCATAAATGACTGTAAGCAATTCCAAGTCATGGATGGCATAGTTCTTCTCATGTGTTCGGAGTTTTCTGGACTCATTGGCCACAGCATGACCTTCCTGCATCAGAACACCGCCTATGGCAAAACCACTGGCATCGGTAATCACCTGAAAAGGTATGCTGAAGTCTGGCAACTTTAAGATGGGATCAGACACTAGGACATTATCTTGGCCGCTGTGATAATCTCAAAGCTCATACACAAATTTGATGGAACCCAAGATCTCATCACATTTATCGAGACATTTAAATTGAAATGTGAGGCCATGGGAAACCTTAGTTGCCTGACCAAAGTATATGTTTTTAGCTTATGCTTAGAAGGTTGAGCAAGACAAGGGTTCCAAACATTAAAACCTTTGATAAAAGTGATCTTCAAAACATTGAGGTAATTCAAGGTACGGACCATGTTGGAGTGCAGAGCACATGAGCTCTATATGATAGAGTGAGAACCTGAGGAAACCATATAAGACTATATCGTACATATGAAAACCTTGAACTCACATTGAAGACTAGGAGAAATTGAATGAAAATCAAATGAGATATTATTTCCTCATGGGCTTAAAGAAAAACAAGTTGTACATCCTAATTATTATCACATTGAAGATTGGGAGAAATTGAATGAAAATCAAATGAGATGTTGTTTCCTCATGGGCTTAAAGAAAAACAAGTTGTACATCCTAATTATTATCTCAAACTTGGATACATTTAATTCATTTTGTAAATGAGGCAATCTAGTTAGATGATGGGTTATTGGATGAGCATTCTAAAATTGGATGAGCATTTTGAAATTGCCTCCCTCCCACTAAAGCATGTGCCAACACAAGCCACGTAGAGATAATTCTTTAAATCATGTAGCAAATAAGGCAATCTAGTTAGACGATGGGTTATTAGATGAGCATTCTGAAATAACCTCTCTCCTATTAAAACATGTGCCAACACAAGCCAAGGAGAGATCATTCTTTGAATCATACAAAATTGAACTTCAAAAGAGCATGCTAGAATGCTGTTAGGATTTAGGCATAGCACATCCATCTACATTTAGAATACAAACACCACCCCAGCTTCTAGATGCTTATGAACTATGTGCTCTAGCTACTTTTGAACTATGTGCTTCCATTCAAATCATACAAAATATGTGCCTTTAGGGTTTAGGAATAGCACATCCATATGCATTTAGTGTACAAACACCACCCTAGCTTTCAACTGCTTGACTACGTGCTCCAGTTGCTTGTGAACTATGTGCTCCAACTATTTGGTGAACTATGTGCTCTCATTGCTAAATCAACTAAGCATGATAGTTCACCAAGAAATTTTGACCAAAATAGTATTTACACATAAAGAAGTGCAATCCACATTGCAATACTTCTATTGTAGAGGACCCCAAGTCCACAAAGTAGTAGAGTGCCCAAGTTGGAATTCTCCAAATCTAGTAGCTCTATTGAACCTTCACAATCCCTATGGTCAAAATGTGTCATTAAGCATTTATTTAAGGACAAGATATTCTCTTATCCAAAATGTTTCTAACGTGATAGCTATCAATGTGGTAAGTGTGACATGATAGCCATCAATGTGGTAAGTGTGTAGGATGGACAATTGTCCATAGTGCCACTAAATGTGCTTATATGCTTATATGCTTGCAAGACAAAGAGTGAGCTAAGCTAAAAAGATCCCACCAATAGAAATATATGCTTGCAAGCCACAGAGGGAGCTAAGCTAAAAAGATCCCACCAATAGAAATAGTACAACAAGAGGAAGTGAGTTGTGAAACAACAAAAAATACTAAAAAGAGAAATAAAGGGAAAGAGTCAATAGAAAAAGTGTCGAGTTCAAAGGAAGCAATGGTTGTAGTAGAGGACAAAACATCGATCGTAGCTACAAAAGGAACTACAAAGACAATTACCATAGAAAGCACAAAAAAAGTCTGTTCATGTTGCATGGGCAAGAATGAAAAGAAACCAAATACCCAAGATAGGGAAGCAAGCAAAGCTATCATTGCTATCATGGGATGATGTGTTTGTGAATGAAAAATTGGTCCACATACATGAAATAGAAATCAAAGTTGTAAGCATAGAGAATGTATCATGCAAAGATGAGAAATTTCTCTTCCCCTTTGAAGATGAAATAAAAATCCCAAATGACATATCCTATAAAGAAAGAGAAAGACACAAGTCTTATGCATTAGAAAGGTTCGGTCACTAGGTGTGGTATCAACCTTGAATGTGTCCACATCAATGGATGCCAATGATGAGAAAGACCTAAATGAATATTTGGATCTCCTACTCCAAAATGTGTATATGAAACCAGTGCCTACAAAGTCCATGAACATGTGTAGTTTACCATCAATGAGCATATATTCATTGAGTGCTTATGAAGATGAGCATGAGCGTGAGCATGAGCATGAGCAGTAGCAATAGTCTTACAATCCTCAAGATCGAATCTACGCAACAATGCCTCAATGTACTTTGTCTAACATAAAGCAATACCTCCATCACATTGCTTACACTGAATGCCTAAGTAATGATGCAGTAGGCCCAAATTTGACATCTCAAATGCTGAATTTAATTCAACCTTGAAATTTACAATATGCATCTCATTAGGACCAGTGAGCAGTATGTCATCCGCATATAGCACAATGATCAAAAGTACATCACCTTCATGCTTTACATACAAGGTGCTCTCGGTTGGACTATTACAGAAACCATGTGCAATCAAATATGCATGTATCTTCTCATACCAAGCACGTGGCACTTGCTTTAAGCCATACAATGCTTTCTTTAATCTATATACCTTGGTTTCTTGCCCTTTTTGAACAAAACCATGAGGTTGTGTTACATACACCTCATCATGCAAATCACCATTCAAAAATGCAGTCTTGATGTCCAATTGATGTACATTCCAACCATGATGAGCTGCCAATGCACAAATGCTATGAATGGTTATCATATAGCAAGTGGAAGCAAAGGTCTCATCAAAATCAAAGCCCTTTTGCTAAGCATAACCCTTTGCTACAAGCCTGGCCTTATATCGATCAATGCTACCATCAGGCTTACGCTTTAGCTTATACACCCACTTAGTGCCAATTGCCTTTTTATCAAGAGGCAAATCACATAAAGACCATGTGCTATTCTTCACAATAGCATCATATTCAACATGCATAGCAGCCATCCAATTTTCTAAATTTTGTGCCTCTTCAAACAAAATAGGCTCTTCTTCATTATACATACTCGCAACAGCCAATGCAAAACAAGCTGATGCATATGATGCATGCTGAGAACCAAAATGAGTACGACTAGGCAAAGGCCAATTTGCTGTCATGCAAAGTTTGCACTAGCCATTTAGGCATTGACTTGGACTCTCATCAAGTGCATCATGAATATCTGCATCAGAAATGGGCTGATTTGTAGACTCATTAAAAACCTGTGTAGGCTGTATATTTGCCTCATTTGGTGCTACATATGACTAACCACAGCACTACCAAAACAAAGGCAACAATGTCTCATACACATCTTGTGAGCAAACATGTACATCTCTGGTACATGAAAGCAAAGGCTAAACTGCATCCTCAATAAAAACAACATCTTGACTGACCAAGATACATTTAGACTGCGGATGATACAAATGATAGCCTTTACTTTCTACACTGTAGCCAACAAAAATGCATTTAATAGCCTTATTATCCAATTTCCTGTGATGCTACTCTAGTACAAGAGCATAAGCCAGGCAACCAAATACACGCAAATAAGCCATAGATGGCTTGCAACCATGCCAAGACTCATATGGAGTGACAGACTTTAATGCTTTAGTGGGACATGTGTTAAGTACATATGCAGCACACATTATAGCGTCTAGCCAAAATGCATGTGGCAAGGCTTGGCTCTTAACCATACACCTTGCTATCTCCATGAGAGTAAGATTCTTTCTCTCAACAACGCCATTCTATTGTGGTGTATAAGGCACTGTACATTGATGTTTTATCTCACGATCTGCCAAGAATGCATTGAACTCTTTAGATATATACTCCCCCCCTCGATCAAAATGAAGGGCGCCCACTTTACAGCTGTTACCATATACATGAGGTAGTGATGTGTGTGAACACACTTAGGACCGCCGCCGGGGCACTTTTTCCCTCTTTAGGAGGTTTTTTCCCCCGTGCATTGTATATACGCCCATCATTCTAGGGCTATCTTATCTTTCTATTGCAACTCTCTATTGAGTGCCTTGTGCTACCTTTGTCTTCTCCAAGCTGTGTGTGTTTCCCTGCAACCCTAATTCCAACAATTGGTATCAGAGCAGGCAAGAGCTTCGTGGCAGCATCGCCAGGACCCTCCGCTTCATCTCCTCCGATTGAGACGAGTTTTTATACGCATTAATAGGTTGCGTCAGAATTTTGATTCGAGGTCGTTTCGGCCTCCGTTTTTGCATTGCAAGTTCTGCGTAGGCAGTTTCGTCATTTTGTGCAGAATTTTTGTCAGTGCTGTTTTCTGCGTAACAAGCCCCTTACAGTCTTCTAAGGTTCGTGCTATACAGCACGTATTGTTCCCACTTCGTTTCTCCTCTTTTCAAGCAGTTTTCACATCAGGTACAAGCATTTGTCATGGCTGACAACAACACAGATGTGTTCAAGATGTTTGCTACTGCTGCTGCTGAGGACAAATTGGATGGGGATAATTATCCTATGTGGGCTTATATGATGCAACATGTACTTGTGTCAAAGGGCGTCTGAAACATTGTGCAGGGCATTGATGTACGTCCTGGTTCTGCGGATTCAGGGGATGTTAAGGATGCTGCAGGTTTTGTTGCAAGGATTGCCCCTATTAGAGTTGTTTTGCCTACGGCTGAGCAAGCTCGTTGGGATGTAAGAGATGCGTAGGCTCATGCAGTGATTGCATTATCCGTGAAGCGCACTATTACTCCACACATTCGTTCAGCAAAATCTGCAAAGCAGGCTTGGGATATTCTAGCTGGTCTTTATGCAAGTCGCAATGAAGCTAAAATTGCACTACTGCGTAAAGAGCTAGAGTCGAAGATTATGCATGAGGAAGATGATATGGACACTTTCCTTGCTAGTGTCAAGGATATAAATGAGCAACTCATTTCTGCAGGTGAAGTCATTTCTGACAGCTCCCTTGTGCAAACTGTTCTTGATGCCTTGCCAGATTTTTGCTAGTACTTGGAGACTTATGACCCAAGGAAATCCTCCTATTGTCAAGTTCGATGCATTATGCACATTGCTATTGCAAGAGTTGCTTTCTAGAAAAAACAGGGCTAAACAGCGTGTAGTTGAACACGCCTTTGTTGCTGCTCAAAGAAAAGGTGGTAACAGTAATGTAGCCACTTCTCATGGTTCTTTTGCGAGTGGTAAATCTCCTGTTTCTAATGCTTCTGTTGGCAATAATTCATCTGGGAATTCTGGCGATAAGGGCAAAAAGAAGATGCGTTGCCATTATTGTAAAGCTAATGATCACTTGATCAAACAATGTCCGAAATTGAAGGCAAAAGAGGCTAAGAAGAAAGAGGGCGGATCCACCACAGGGTCCAATACCAGTGCAGCTATAGTAGAGTCTTCTATGAAAGGAGATTGTGATGCTGATGTAGATGCAGAGTGGGCATTTAGTGCAGAGTGTACATATGACCCTGCTATTCATGATGCATGTATGTCAGTTGTTGCTGCAGATTCACATGTGTGGTATTTCGATAGTGGTGCTACAAAGCACATTACCTCACATCATGATTTGTTTACCTCTCTTGAAGCTGTCCCTCATGGGAATACAGTAACTTGTGCCAACAATGCCTCTTATCCGGTCTAGGGAGTTGGAAAGATTGTGCTTACTGCTGCAAATGGCAGTTCCTTCACACTTATTGATGCATTGTATGTACCTGGGATCAAAAAGAACCTTTTGTCTGTATTTGCACTTGCTAGACTTGGCCTTGTGGTCAAATTTGTGGATGATAGATATACAGTACATGATCTCAGTTTTGGTGATGAAATTATTGCATCGGCCATTTTATGCCGTGGGCTATATAAGCTCACTTTGTATGACAAGTGTGTACAAAATTTTGCAAATGTTGTTGTGGATTCAAAGGCTGTTTCAGATGCAAAACTTTGGCATGCACGTTTTGGGCATCTGAATTTTGCCAGTTTGCTGCGTTTGCAGAAATCTGATATGGTTGTTTCTTTACCACTTCTTGAAGCACCTGTCAAGCATGTTTGTGAAGGTTGTATTTTGGGAAAAATGCAGCGTGCCAAATTTCCAAAGGATGGTTCAGTTCGGGCTACATCCAAGCTACAACTTGTGCATAGTGATGTTTGTGGGCCCATGCAAACTCCATCCTTGGGCAACTATCTTTACTTCGTGACTTTCATTGATGATTACTCCAGGCATGCATGGGTATATCCGCTTAAAGCGAAGTCCGAAGTGTTTATGTGCTTCAAGCAATTTCTGGCTTTGGCTGAAAATGTCTCGAAATGTACTATGGGCACCCTCCATTCTGATCGAGGGGGGGAGTATATGTCTCATGAATTCAATGCATTTCTGGCTAGTCGTGGGATAAAACACCAATGTACACTGCCATATACACCTCAGCAAAATGGTGTTGCTGAGAGGAAAAACAGGTCACTTACGGAAATGGCACGATGTATGGTCAAGAGTCAAGCTTTGCCGCATTCGTTTTGGCTTGAGGCTATCATGTGTGCCACTTATGTACTAAACAGGTGTCCTACGAAGGCTTTGCAGTCTATGACTCCATATGAAGCATGGCATGATAGAAAGCCATCTATTGAGCACATGCGTGTTTTTGGCTGTTTATCATATGCTTTGGTGCCACAAACACAGCGCAGGAAACTGGATGATAAGGCTGTCAAATGTATTTTTGTTGGTTATAGTACTGAAAGCAAAGGTTACAGGTTGTATCATCCGCAAACAAAGCATATCTTGGTTTCACGGGATGTTGTGTTTGTGGAGGATTCTGTTCAGCCCCTGCTGTCATGTACAAGAGACAGTAATGTAAGCTCACAGGACATTT
The DNA here is from genome assembly GCF_041138505.1 of Cibotium barometz. Taxonomy (NCBI): domain Eukaryota; kingdom Viridiplantae; phylum Streptophyta; class Polypodiopsida; order Cyatheales; family Cibotiaceae; genus Cibotium; species Cibotium barometz. The sequence continues at coordinate 24,504,109 of NC_141081.1, read as the reverse complement.
ATGACAGTTTGTTGCCTCTTTTCAGTGGTGGAAGTTCACATGTAGATTCCAATGAGGCAAATGTACAGCCTATGGGGGTTTCAGAAAATGTTATGAATCAACCTATCATCACTGATGCAGATGTACATGATGTACTTGATGAGGAAGTGGCAGAAAATGAGCAAGCTAGAGGTATGCCAAAATGGCTGGTGCATACTTTACGTGACAGTAAATTGGATGCACCTTTGTCTAGTTGTACTTGTTCAGGTTCTCGTCGCCATGCATCTTATGCATCAGATTGCTATGCTTTGGCTGTTTCTAACTTATGTGATGTTGAGGAACCTCTGTCTTTTGATGAAGCACAGAATTCAAAAAATTGGTTGGCTGCCATGCAATCTGAATATGCTGCACTTATAGAAAATGACACATGGACTTTATATGATTTGCCTCCTGGAAAAAAGGCCATTGGTACAAAGTGGGTTTACAAGTTGAAACGCAAGCCGGATGGTGAGATTGATCGCTATAAGGCTCGACTTGTTGCAAAGGGCTATGCACAGCAAAAAGGCATAGATTATGAAGAGACCTTTGCTCCCACTTGTCATATGACTACTGTTCATTTCTATGTGCATTGGCAGCTCATTTTGGTTGGAATGTACATCAATCCGACATTGTTACTGCTTTCTTGAATGGTGACATATTTGAGGAAGTTTATGTAACGCAGCCTCACGGTTTTGTCAAGAAAGGACAAGAAGATAAAGTGTGCAGATGTAAGAAAGCTTTGTATGGGTTAAAGCAATCTCCTCGTGCTTGGTATGAGAAAGCTGATACTCATTTGGTCAAATGAGGCTTTCATAATAGTCCAACAGAAAGCACACTATATGTAAAGCGTGAGGATGATGTACTTCTCATCGTCGTTCTCTATGTGGATGATTTGCTGATCACTGGACCAAATGAAAGGCATATTGCTGAATTTAAGGTTGATTTGAATGCTACTTTCAAGATGAAAGATTTGGGGCTGTTACATCATTACTTGGGAATACAGTTTAAGCAGTGTGATGGTGGTATTGACAAGTTACATAGAGACATTGCTATGTAAATTTGGACTTGAAGATTGCAAACCTATTGCCACTCCCATGGAAACAGGTTTAAAATTGAGTCTTCATGATGCAGGTGATCCTGCCAATGTCACTCTTTACCAAACTGTTGTTGGATGCCTCATTTATGTATGCAACACGAGGCCAGATATTCAGTTTGCAGTAAGTCAGATCAGCAGATTTATGCATAGCCCAGGGTCTAAGCATTGGCAGGATGTCAAGAGGATTTTCCGCTACTTGAGTGGCACTTTACATCTTGGCTTGTTTTATCCCAAGGGGGGATCATTGCCGCCAGATTTACATGCTTTTTCGGACTCAGATTGGGCTGGTTGTTTTGACACGCGAGTGTCCACGACGAGTGGTTTTTGTTTCATGCTCGGCAGCTCATGCATATCATGGTTGAGCAAGAAGAAACCTACTGTGGCCACTTCTAGTTGTGAGGCTGAGTACTGGGCAGTCTTCACAGCTACGGTTGAGTGTGTATGGCTCAGACACCTTATGGTGGCTGATTTAGGTGTTGGACAACAGGACACTGCCAACACAATCTACACTAACAGTTAGAGCGCATTGGCAGTTGCGAGGAATCCAATTTTTCATGCTCGCACAAAGCACATTGAGGTGCATTACCACTATGTCAGGGAGAGGCTCTCAGCAGGAGAGATCAGCTTGGCCTATGTGCCAACACAGGCCAACCTTGCAGATCTTTTCACAAAGGCATTGTCTCGTGAGAAGTTTGAAGCTTTCTGCAAAGGTTGTCCTGTTTGTGCCAACACAGGACAACCTTGCAGATCTTTTCACAAAGGCATTGTCTCGTGAGAAGTTTGAAGCTTTCTGCAAAGCTTTGGGCTTACTCCCCTTTGTGGACTGATCATGTCCTTAGGGCATGGCACTTCCCTATACTCTATGTGCCAGCTCATTCACCGCATCACTCCCAGGGGGGATTTGTGATGTGTGTGAGGTAGTGATGTGTGTGAACACACTTAGGACCGTCGGGGCACTTTTTCCCTCTTTAGGAGGTTTTTTCCCCCGTGCATTGTATATACGCCCATCATTCTAGGGCTATCTTATCTTTCTATTGCAACTCTCTATTGAGTGCCTTGTGCTACCTTTGTCTTCTCCAAGCTGTGTGTGTTTCCCTGCAACCCTAATTCCAACAACAGCCAGAAACATTTTCAGCCAAAGAGACAAACTATTTGAAGCACCTAAACACTTCGGACTTAGCTTTCATAGGATACACCCATGCATGCCTGGAAAAGTCATCAATGAAAGTCCCGAAGTATAAATGATTACCAAATGATGGTGATTGCATTGGACCACATACATCACATGTATAAGCTGCAATTTGCCAATAACTCGCATAGAACCATCCTTTGGAAATGAAGCACGCTGCATCTTGCCAAGAATACAGCCTTCACAAACATGCCTGGATGACGCTTGCAAAGTAGGTAACAAAGAAATTATCTCAGATTTTTGCAAACGCATCAAACTGGCAAAATTCAGATGCCCAAAACGTGCATGCCATAGTTTTGCATATGATACAGCTTGCTTGTCCAACTGCACATGTCACATCTTCCACACATCTGTCATAAGCATTGAGCTTATATAATCCACAACATGATGAACCTGATGCCACAATTGTATCACCTACACTAAGATCATGAACTGTGCATTTGTCATCAATGAACTTTATGGACTAGTCCAATCCTAGTCAATGCAAAAATAGACAATAAGTTCTTTCTGATCCTAGGCACATACAATACATCAAAAAGTGTGAAAGAGCTGCCATTAGCACTGGTCAACACAATTACCAATAGGCGCAGACTCAAGGCAAGTAAACATGTCACGCTTGCGAAGTGATGTGCTTAGTAGCACCACTGTCAAAATACTATACATATGAATCTACAGACATACATACATTGTGCAAAGATGGTCATAACTGCACTGCACAATAAATGCCCATTATAACTCTTGCACAACACTAGTAGATTCAACATTAGAGTTGGAGGCATCTACAATAGCCATACCAACCTCTTTCTTCTTTGCCTCTACAGCCACCTTAGGACATTCCTTAATCATATGACCAAGTTCCTTATAGTAGATTCAGCATTAGAGTTGGAGGCATCTACAACAGCCATACCAGCCTCTTTCTTCTTTGCCTCTATAGCCACCTTAGGACATTCCTTAATCATATGACCATATCTGCACCTATCATAGATTTTGGCTTAAATTTGCCTTTGCCTTTATGGCTAGCAGTAAAAGCTTGATCTATAACACGCATAATATTCCTATTCTTCTTGGATTGTTCTTCCTGTAGCAAAATAGAAACCAGATCCTCAAATAGAAGGGCATTTGGATTACCCAGGGTGGATGCAAAGCTCTCGTAAGAATCTGGAAGACCATTAAGAACGGTCTACGTAAGTGTACTATCTAGCAAAATCTCATCTACAGCTATCTCAAAACTGCTCCTTGAGATCCTTGATCTTTGTTAGGAAACTGTCCATTGGATCACCTTTATTCATATGCTCACTTTCTAACTACTTATGTAGATAAGCTACACGAGCTTCATTCCGAACTTGATACAATCTTGTAAGCATATCCCATGCATCCTTTGCAGTCTTACATCCACGAATGTGGGGAATGATGGTATGCTTAATAGATAGCGCAATTAAGGCATGAGCCTGCGCATCTTTAGCATCCCATTTAGCTTGCTCAGGAGTATATCTTGCATCATTAGAACCTGTAGAGCAGCAGCAGTAGAACTTGTAGCAGCACAACCTGCAGCATCATCTACCACTGCACCTTCTTTAACACCAGTAATAATGGTCCTTATCAAAGCAGGACGAGTATAATGACCCTGCACAATATTCCACAAGCCCTTTGTAACCACAATACATGGCGCATCATATAAGACCATAGTGGGTAGTTGGTCCCATCCTCAGTAGTAGATAACATACAAAATACATCACTGTTATCAGCCATGATAGTGATTGTACCTGATGTAACTGTTTCCTGTATAGAGAGTAACCTGCACAAAACCAACTTGTACTATCTAACACAACCCAAAATAGACTAAAAGGCACCTGTTCTGCAGATCTGAACCTTGATAAAAAATCTACACAAAAGGATGAAACTACTTGCGCAGTGCTTGAAATGCAAAAATGGACGAAACAACCTCATATTGAAATTCTGATGCAATTGAGCTCTTTGAACTTGCCCATAGAATATACTGCCCTCTTGATGCATGTGAAACCTTGTCTCAAATGGAGGAGATGAAGTGGAGGGTCTTGGCAATGCTACCTCAAAGCTCTTGCTGCTCTGATACCAAATGTTGGAACTAGGATTGCAGGAATGCACACACAGCTTGGAGAAGAAGAAGCTCTAGAGCACACAACACAAAAGTAGTATTACTAAGTGTGTAAGAACAAAGATAAGGTATCCCTAGAGTGTTACAATGCACGAGGGAAAAAACCTCCTAGTGAGGGAAAAAGTGCCCCGGTGGTCCTAAGTGTGTTCACACACATCACCACCATAACATGGTAGTGATGTGTTCACACACATCACTACCATAACATGGCAACATGCATTAGGGTTATTTCTCTTGTGAAGTGATGCCCATAAGTGAAGTGTTACTTAACAAGATTGCATTAGTCTTCATTTAGGGTTTCCATTGTTTTCCTCTTGCATTAGTAGAGAGCATTTTTCTCTATTCAAGATTAGGTCTCTCCACCATGTGTTATTAGGGTTACACTATAGCTTTCTCATTAGGTTTGCACTAGATCTTGAGAGAGAAAGAACATGAGAGAGTACCACTAGCCTTCAAAAATGGGAACTCCCAAGGATACTGAGTTATCTAAGTGCTTCAATCCTGCTGTAAGTCAAAGGAGCTTGCTTTGATCACTTTGAACTACAAGCTGCTTTGATCACTTTGAACTACAAGCTGCTTCAACCTCTAACGCTGCTCCCCTTGGCAACAACCCAGCCTCCCTCTATGTAGCTTCTCCTTCAACCAGCTGACTATGGCATCCATGGCCACCGCTGCCCTGTCCTCCACCTCCCGGGCTAGCCAGCCCGTGCTCAAGCCCCAGAGCGAGCTCGCCTCCAAGGTCGGCAACCTCGGTGAGGCCCGCGTCTCCATGAGGAAGACGGTGTCCAAGACGCCCGACAGCCCCTGGTATGGTCCCGACCGTTTGAAATACCTCGGCCCCTTCTCCGGTGAGGCCCCAAGGTACTTGAAGGGTGAATTCCCTAGCGACTACGGCTGGGACACCGCCGAACTCTCTGCTGACCCTGAGACCTTCGCCAAGAACCACGAGCTGGAGGTCATCCACTACCGGTGGGCTATGTTGGGTACTCTAGGGTGTGTGACCCCGGAGCTGCTATCCCAAAAGGGTGTGAAATTCGGAGAGGCACGTGTAGACAGCTTCAACACAGCTTCATCAGCACAGCAAAAAAGAAAATAGAAGGAAGACACCCCCATCACCAATCGTAGCCGATCGAGCAACAAGCACAAAAATCTTCTTATTTTTTGGTATGTGGTCTACATTAAGGTTAAAAATCTTATCCTCTCACAAAATTGTGGTTCACAACCAAACTTCCTTAAGGGGCATTCACATGACAAAAAGCATTTATATTAATTCCATGAACTTCATCAACATGGATTGTTATCAAATGCATCTATTAGGCATATCATGCACCCCACAAAGCAAAGCATGGAATTCATCATCAACAAAATGTGTTATTTGAAAGGTTGGATTTCAAGAGGTAGGAGCATTGCTCCAAAACTATGTGAGAGAAATGTTTTTTTTTTAAGCGGCCTTTTATGAGCACGCAAGTAAATTTCTTTGGAAAGAAGGATTCCACACCAAAGAGAAAACCCAAGATCATAGTTTCATATTTAGCCAGCAGTCAACCTTATGAATGTAGCTAAATTTAGGGCACAAGTTTCATGTCTTCGAGCAAAGATAACTAAATCATGAACATTGGCTGGTGAAAGAGGCAACATAAGGTGGTGAATGGTCAATAAACCCAGCAGTGGGTTGCAGCTTCCTATCCTTTTCTCCCCGCTCCCCCCACTCCCCTCCTCTATATTTCTCTCGTGTGCTCTTGGACCCCATCCTTTCTTGCTCTCACTCACCCTCTCTCATCCTCCATAACCACAATACTTTGACATGTTTCTCTCTCTGTTGGTCTTTTCCTTTGCTCTCTCCCCCTTCCTCTCCCACTCCCACTCCTCCGCCTCCCTCCTCTCTCTCTCTCCCCCTTTCCAACCTCCTCCATCTCTCTCTCCCCCCTCTTTCTCTATCCCTCTCTCTCTTTCCCCCTCCCCTCTCTACCCACCCCCTCCCCCCTCTCTCTCTGTCTCTCTTTATCTCTCTCTCTTCCTCCTCTCCTGTCCTCCCTCTCTTAGTCTCCCTCCACTCTCTCCGTCTCTCCCCTGCATCCTCTCTTTCTCCCTCTCTCCCCCCGCATCCTCTCTTTATCCCTCTCTCTCCCGCCTCTCTCTCTTTCTCTCTCTCCCCCCCCCTCTCTCTCTCTCTCCCGCCTCTCTCTCTTTCTCTCTCTCTCTCTCTCTCTCTCTCTCTCTCTCTCTCTCTCTCTCTCTCTCTCTCTCTCTCTCTCTTTCTCTCTCTCTTTCTCTCTCCCTCTCTCATTTCTCTCTCTCTCTCTTAGTCTCTCTCTCCCCCTTCTCTCCCTCTCTCAGTCTCTTTCTCCCCCTTCTCTCTCTCTCTCCCTCTCCACTCTCTCTAAGTGGGCATAAGGAGCATTTCTTCATTCTCATTTGTGATGATTCCATATGTTCTTAATTAACCCAGCAGTGATGTCCTAAATAAACCAACAGTCATAAGTCAAGAATCTCAAAAGAAAAAAAGAGTCAACTGCATGTGTTGCCAATAATGATATCTCTAGGGGAGAAGCCTTTGGGAGATTGAGCTTCAAAAATCACTTTGTCTCTGCTCTTACACCAAATCTTGATGTCAAGCCTCATACCAATAGGAATCACCCCAAGAGAGCAAAATGTGTAACATGGACTTACTTAGTCTTTTTATACCACCTGTGAGACTGATAGAAAAAAATTGGCATTAGCCAAATAGTGTAAGTCAACCTCCCTAGCCATGATGCTAATGGCATCATGATCCTGTACATTATTAGACTTGATAAATTTAAATAATTAAATCTGTAAATAATCTTAACAGTCTACAAGGAACAAGTCTGGCAATCAGATTTTTAGCAAAGAGAAGAGAGTTTCTGGAGGACCATAGCTCCCATAATATAGTGAATCTAAGGGTGGCAAGTATCAAGTTGTGGAGTGAAATGTTGACCCAAAATCCAGTGAGGCCAGCTGGGTTTGAACATAAAAGTTGAATGAATCTATCTTACTAGAGCATACCAAAGAGACCGAATTGTTGGGCACCATACATAAGGCACTTGGGACATTTCCCAAAGGCAAACCCTCTCTTCAACAATTTATTACCTAAGGGAAAGTCTTGTACACCACATCTCGTAGAAAAACTTTCATTTCAGGGGGATTTGAAGGGATCACAAACCTTTTCAGATGTACAGTCTCCAAATTTTGTTCATTGGAGACCAAAGAGGGGAAATAATAGAGGAAGTAAAGCAGGTGGGTAGAGGGTTGACGAAGCATTGTAGAAGATCCCCACTTCTAGTCATCCTACTAGGAAAGCTGGTTATATACAATGCTAACCATGAGTTCATTTATAGTAGATAGAACTTGAAACTTGGATCTTTCTCTAAGTAAAAATATTAGTATCAAAATTCACCACTATTCAACTAATTTGCATAGAAGAAAATAAAAACCAAAGCTTAGATAACCATATGGAACACTTAAAAAATACACATGAATGGTGCATAAAACTACTTTACCACACAAGACAAGCATTGTGGGTGCAATCTCCCCCCCAACATGAGTGGCCCCTTCTCAAATGGGTATTTTTTTAATAATATTCCAAAAGTAGGCCTTGAGCCCAAAAAATAGAGTACACATCCATATTTGAACTTTTACCATAGAATTAGCCTTAGTCCTTAAACCTTCTAAGGTTTTACAAACTTTCGAATACCATAAACTAGCTTGTGCACATATGCATGTTACAAAAATAAATCAACTAGTGCTCGCACACATGTAAAATAAATTGACTTGTCCACACATGCACAAGTGCTCGCACACATGTAAAATAAATTGACTTGTCCACACATGCATATCACAATAATGTCCAAATAACATATGAGTTAAATACTCAAACGAAGTCACACAGCCACAAAATATTGTGAATAAAATAATTAGATCTATCCACATGCCATGGCTCAATCCACCATTGATGCGTCACCTAAATCGATACCCTCACATTGTGCGTCACCTAAATTGATACCCTCGCATTGTGCAACACCCAAGTTTGGTACCTTTGCACAACTCATTACCTAAACTCATAAACATAAACCACATCAGTAATAATCAATTGACATTGCATCAATAAATCCCAAATGAGCTTATGAGAATTAGGCATCATAAAAATATAAATTTATCAAGTACCAAAATGTCAACACAAGAACACAGGGGAGTCCACCCACACATGGAAATTAAGGACCAAAATGTTAGCAAGCACACGTGTGAGTCCACCCACATGGAAATCCATCCATTAGTGATTCATAAAAATACACGAGCATCCCCACATGGAAATCCATCCATTAGTGATTCGTAAAAATACACAAGCATCCCCATCAAATAATAAAAGAGCATAACATTTCCCCTTGCTGGGAAAGCAACTATCCTCAGTTGTGTAAATCAATAAGTGGATGGCTTTATGATACATGTCACGTAGGCTGTAATGCCTGTGACCGACGGCAGACCGGATGGCCATGTCCGGGGTTCAGTGGGAGAGGACACCCATGCGGAGTCATGGGCGACCAGGCTAGTGTGGACGGCAGGCCACACACTATATAGCCTGGGGGATGAGGGGCAATCCTCATTCTTCCTCTATGGCTGGGTGGTGAGCCAGAGGCCGTCCCCTCTTGTGGTAATGCCCGTAGCGGCGTTATGGGAATGTAACACTGGTATCAGAGCATGGTTCGAGGGAATCGTGAGAGCCCGCGCGTGAACGGGGGATCGGAGCCCACTCGTCGATGGTTTTCATCCACAATCTTCTCACCCTTATCTCGAATGGAGGGTGTGGAGGGAGGCAGCCATGGAAGAATGGAGGGGAAGAACTCTCTCTCTCTCTCTCTCCCCGTCACACACACGAAGGAGTATCGCAGGTAAGCAATTTTTGTAAGCGATTGAATTTTTCTGAATTGAATATCTGCTTTGAAATTTGTTTCAACTGTGTGCGGGGGAAGTGGAAGGGGTGAAGAGCAGTCCCATTGTCTGCTAAAGATTCATTGAAGCTTGTGTGTGGGGGGGGCGAAGACCACCAGCCCACGATGCTGTGAATAGACCACGTCGTGGGGGCATAGAACCCTGAAGCTGCTGTTGAATGGCCGAATGGAGGGTTGACCTGCGCTATCTGCCCGTTGACCTGCGTGTGGGGGGCGAACGCAGCCCAGGCAAAGATATTACCACGGGCCAGGCGAAGACATTACGTAGCCTTGCGTCTGTGTAAAGGCTCGTTAGAGAGAGAGAAGTCTCCTTTATACTGCGTGTGGGGAAGGGGGGCGGGCGAAGACCAGCCCCACCATTGCAACTATGGGCTTGTTTTTTCCAAAGCGAACAGAACTTCGCTGGTGTCGTTGGCCGGGTAAATGGCGAGCGGGCGTGTGGACGAGGATGGCTTGGCCAGAGCCACGGGCCAGCCAGGCGGCGGCCGGCCTAGGCGGCCAGCCAGCCAGGCCAGCCAGGGGCGGCCAGCCCCACGGCGGCCAGCCCAGCGGCCGGACACTCCCCACGGGCGGGCGAGCGGCCACACCCAAGCGGCGAGGCGGCCCGTTATTTTTTTTAAATTAAAAAAAAGAGAGAAAAAAAAGGGGTTTAAAAAAAACCATTTATTTTTTAAATATATTTTTAATTATTCATTTTTATGAATAATGAAAATATAGGCGGCCAGCCCTTGATACCACATATAGGCATGCCCAGCGCACACCTGGCAACGGGCGGCCAGCCTGGACACTCCCCACGGGCGGGCGGCCACGCCCTCAGCGGCGAGGGCCGGCCCGGCCCGTTACTTTATTTTATTTTATTTATTTAAAAAAAAACACAGAACAACGGCACACTCCATGAAACCAACCCACATGGCCGTCGCGTCGTGTGGTCGTAGTGCCCGTTTTCCACGAAAGAGACCCACCGCACATGGCCGTAGCGTCGCGTGCTAAGAGAGAGACAAATCCCACGGCCGTAGTGCCGAGTGAGCCGTTCTATGGCCGTTGTGCCTAGTGAACACGTCTATGGCCATAGCGCCGCGAGAATAACACCTGTGGTGATCACACATTTGGTTCGGAGAGACTAAATGAAAGCGGAGCATACACTTAGTATTGACCATAAAAGTCACGTAGTTTGGCTAGTGTAAATCTAAAACTGCAATGTGTTTTAACTTGGGCTAAGAGGACCGGCAATGGCGTCAGTTGTGCCCAATTTAGACGAAGTGCTTATCACGAACAATCAAGGTAAGCCTAATTGAGCCGTAGTGCTCATAACCCTTCACAATCTTTTAACAGATGCTAGAAGATTGTGATAAACTTTGGCAAATGAGAACCATATACAAGCGTAGTCTTGATGTGGTTATGCCTCGTGTCCAAACAAGTTGCTTACTGTTTGTAGCAACAAACAGGCCTTGGCCCGTAGAGGCAAGCTGGCCCTTGTTGGTAGTAACAAAATAGTGTCACTACTTGGGCCTAGAGATTAGTGACTAGTTTAATTTAGTCACGTACATTGCCTGGTAAAAGTAATCCGTAAGATGTGTATTACTTGGGATTAAGGGGCTATATTCACCAATTAACTTCAATAGCACTTAAAAAACCATACCAATTAAACTTCTCAAGCTTGAGAGGGGTTGAGAAGAGAGAATCATTGAGTAATTATAGAAAAGATCAAAATTCAATATACTTACCTTATAATTTGCTTGATTCTTTATTCACGGTAGAGGCCCCCAACCAATCAATTGGTTTAGTATGTTGATGGAGCCACCAATGGGGATTGAAGAAAGAGAGAAGTATCAAAAACTAGTGAATTATTAAAGAATTCACAGTTCTTGGCTTAGGTAGAGTAGAGTAACAATGCATAAGACACTCTATATTTTGGCTTAGGTGGAGTAGAGTAACAAAGCATAAGACCCTATCTATTTTGGCTTGGGTGGAGTAGAGTAACAAAGCATAAGACACTATATATTTTGGCTTAGGTGGAGTAGAGTAACAAGGCATAAGACACTATGTATTTTGGCTTAGGTGGAGTAGAGTAACAAGGCATAAGACACTATATATTTTGGCTTAGGTGGAGTAGAGTAACAAGGCATAAGACACTATATTTTTTCAACAAGGGGAGGCTTCTATTTATAGGAAAAATTGAGCTCCTAATCAAACAAACTGATTCTACAATTTTCCAAGTCAGTTTGGTTGAATTTGGACTAGATTTGGACCTAGTTTGGTTACTTTTTGATTCGGTTTGGTTCCATTTTGATTTGGTTTGGTTCAAGAGAGGTGAGAGATAAAAATATCACATTATTTTTGAGTTTAAAACTCATTCAAGCATGTGAAATATGCACCTCCTTTAAAGAATTCCCCTTCCTTACATAGGTGTCAAAATTTTATTGCTCATAGTTTTTTTTACTAATAAACCTTGTACATTTTCAACTCTTCATCTTATGTGAAATATGCACCTCCTTTAAAGAACTTCTTTTCCTTACATATGTGTCATAGTTTTTTTTTACTAATAAACCTTGTACATTTTCAACTCTTCATCTTATGTGAAATATGCACCTCTTTAAAGAACTCCTTTTCCTTACATATGTGTCATAGTTTTTTTTTACTAATAAACCTTGTACATTTTCAACTCTTCATCTTATGTGAAATATGCACCTCTTTAAAGAACTCCCCTTCCTTACATATGTGTTTATTTACTAATAAACCTTGTACATTTTCAACTCTTCATCTTATGTGAGCATTTACTCATTTTTGGATACCCAAAATATCTCATATTTTTAATATTGCTCATAGTTTTTTACTAATAAACCTTGTACATTTTCAACTCTTCACCTTATGTGAGCATTTACTCATTTTTGGGTATCTTCTTTTTTACAAATTGGATTTATCTCCTCCCTACACATGTATTGATGTTATTGGCCCATAGGAACCTTAATTGGACCATAATCTAAAAATTTCTGAAAATCTAGACCCTTAGACTAAGGTTCTTTATACTTATTTCCAATTAATTCCAATTGCACACTGGAAAATTCTTTTTGAATTTTTGTTTCAGGGGAACTTATTTTAATAAGATGAGTTATTTTTCTATCCAAAAATATTCATAATCTGAATATTCTCTCTCTAGCATATTTTTCTCTCTCTAGGCTAAAACAGTTAGAAACAAGGCCTTTATATTTCTGAAGAGGGATTGATTACAGGAGAAGATACTAGACATCAAAAAGGGGTTGGGGGAGGAATCTTACACCCATGACCACGAGGTGAGCACTTCACGTGGATGATCACTCCTTTTCACATGCTTCACTCCCCAGGCTTTATCCTTGGCTCCTTTTGCCATTTTTTGAGCCTTTCCATGCATTGTATTTTGTAGCCCCTTTTCCTATTTTGTATCTATTATGAACGCCTTGGCCATTTGGTCTTTGATCAAGGTATTTTGCCTAATATAACTGAAAAGCTTATCTTTTTGTGCAAAATTGTGTTTATTTTGATGTACTTAGAAAAGTGTAAAGTAGAAAAAATTTTAACAATTTTAATTTTGAAGTGTCGTCCCCCGCCCCCCGTCCTCATTCCCTACTTTTGGCCATCCCCCGTCCCATTCTCGTCCCTATTCCCCGTCACCGTCCCCCATCCCTGGTGACTATGGATAGCACTCTTGTTCGAGTGATGCACTATAGTAATAAGAGATGCTTGAGGATGTACTTACTAGACATGTGCCCACTGTGCCCACACCAAGAGGCCTTCATGGCCCCACATAGAGAGGAGGGGACAACAGGACCCCACACAAGCCATTATCACACTTTCTTTTTTTTAGTGTGACCCAATAGACAGCCACGAGAACCCACCCAACCTTTGGCAAACCACATAGAGCACATGAGATACACACGGCACTCTAGTCCCCGTGATCGATCCGGGAGGTTTTGGCTTGCACATGTGTAGTTATCAAAGATTGAGTTGCCTCCCTCTAGAAAGCTAGACACTCTCACCCTCTTAAGTTTTGGGCCCTCCACCCTTCAGCTCCAGATTCAAGATATTCTTCAATGTTGCAGGCACTGCCACACGAGTATGGCCCTATACTCCTTTGAGGACACATGACTTTCTACATTGTATACACAGGGATCTATGCAATACATAGACCTTGCTATTTTTCATTTCATGTTGTTTTGACACCTAGTTTGCACATGGATTACGTGTGACATCTTTTTGGTCTCATAGACTCTTTGGGTATCTAGTACCTCATGATGATGATGTATCAGTTGTTTCTAGTTTCTTATTACTCGGTTGTATTTTTCTTTCCTTAGTTCCATGGCAAGATAAAACATGGACTATGATGTAAATTTTTTGGTCTCATGAGCCCTATGGGTCTTTTGAAGACGTTTAATATAACTTTCTTTCTCAGATGCACTGTATACTATGAGATCCGAGGGTTATTCCATTGCCTCTTTCGAGAGGGCTTCGGACTCCAAATTCGCTACAGCAGCAGAGCAGGAGGAGGGAGGGATGGGAGAGTCACCATACACATGCTTGATGGAGGGGATTATGGAGTATTCTACATTAGGGGAAGTCTTCCTTATGGGGGACTTCAATGCCACGACCAGCAGACATCAGTGTGAGATGTATGATTTTGAGGACCCAGAGATTCTCCACTCTAGAGGCATCCGACATTACACGGACATCAGCAGACACAGCCACCCCCACAGCCTATGGACGACATCTACTATGCCTAGGTTCTCAGCATCGTCTCGTTATTTATAACGGGATGGTACAGTGGCCAGCCTCAGGCAGTCTAACATGCATACCACATGGAGTCCCCGAGGGCGGAGGGAGCACAGTGGACTACATTATGGGACCCCGAGAGGCTTCTCACCTGCTAAGCTCTTTTGTCATTCTGCCTATACCCATTGGAGCAGATCACACATACCTCTCTCTCTCTTTCAGGGGCGATGCTCCTTCACACACACCCTCCAGAGCCACACCCCACACCACTATTCATTTCACTCATGAGCTATCCACTATATACTCAGATACAGTAGAGTCTGGTCTTTGCCGACTACTACCCTCTGCACCTCTACCCACACTTGTATCCCAGATCTCATCCGTCCTGCACATCGCCGCCATTAGCTCCTTCCCACACACTACCCACTCAGGCCGCACCCCCGCCCCCCTGGGACTCCCCAGAACCGGTGGTATGATGATGAGTGCAAAGAGCTGTACCGCAATCTACGGGCACAGCGGGCTTTGGGAGCGATCACAGAGAGAGAGGCACGGAGACAGATCAAGGCTCTCACACGCCGCAAGCGACGAGTCTTCGAGGAGACAGAAGAGCTTGAGCTGTATCATCTCTTCATGAGTATGGACAGTGCGACAGCATGGCGCACTCTCAGAGAGCCCCGACCAACCACACCCATTGAGGACCCACACATATGGCATGACTATGGAGAGCGGCTCTATGAGGTCCCAGAGCAGCCACCGATCCCCGAGCCACCAGATCCACGACCCATCAGCTCCACTTTCTTCACCACAGAGATGGTAGAGCGGGCCATCCGACGGCTATAGCATCACAGATCCACTGACCATACTGGCCTACAGAGTGAGCACCTCATCTATGCAGCCGATACTATAGCCCCATTGATAGCCCTTTTTCTCAATCGGGCTATAGTGGAGGGCTTCCCAGAGGAGTGGACTAGGCACACCATAGTGCCTATCCACAAATCGGGTGATACCCTGGATCCAGGGAACTACAGGACCATCATGATAGGGCACATCATGGCCAAGCTCTATGGAGCTGTACTTGAGGCAGAGCTCAGTTCTTACACAGAGAGGGAGGGGCTTCGAACCCCCGGGTAGGCAGGCTTCCGACGGGCTTTCTCCACCATAGACCACATCTTCGTTCTGCGCTGCCTCATTGATGGGGCAAAGGCGCGGAAGAAGAGATTATATTGCTGCTTTGTGGATTTCCGCAAAGCCTTTGATACAGTACCCAGGTAGCGACTCTTCAGACGACTTCAGAGCCTTGGAGTACCATCAGAGATGATATGGGCTATCTATGCTTTATATGAGAGGGTGACAGCGAGAGTACGATACCCGGGGGGCATCTCAGATCCTATTGCTAGCACCATTGGTGTGAAGCAAGGATGCCCACTCTCCCCGACTCTTTTTGGCCTCTACATCGACGAGATCTCAGACTACATCCTTCGAGCTGGCGGAGATGGAGCTGCCCTAGCAGGTACCCCTGTACATATCATGTTATATGCTGATGACATTATCTTGCTTTCAGAAACACAGGAGGGTCTGCAGTGCCACCTAGGCACTCTAGATGATTTCTGTACACAGAGAGGGTTGACAGTGAACCTTGGGAAAACCAAGGTGATGATCTTCCACACTTCCAGGACCATACGGAGGGCCGCAGTTCTATCATTAGCAGGTGGGCAGGTGGAGGTGGTTGACTCCTATGTATACTTGGGGGTCACCTTTGCCAGTCCACCAGGACGCTTCACCATGGCAAAGGCGGCCATTGACCGACTCACACGAGGCTATGCAGCTCTAGCTACGCTAGAACGGAGATGTCACCAGGCACACTTCCAGGAGACCTGCACCAGAGGATGGTTGTTTGACACTATGGTCACCCTAGCTTTGATGTATGCAGCCGCAGTATGGGCCCCCGGCTCGTCAGCCGCCTCTTGGGCACAGCTTGAGAGACCACAGGTATGTATGATCTCACGCTTGTTTCGCAGCAAGCCATCAGTACCCCATGACATTATCAGAGCAGAGCTAGCCACTCCACCCATGCTAGTTGAGGCACTCTTCCAGACAGTATGCTTCATACAGAGGATCAGAGAGTTACCACCAGACAGACTCACATGCAGAGCCTTTGAGGCATCTAGACAGCTAGCAGAGACAGGAGAGCAGGGATCATGGTACTCACAAGTTACACAGTGGTTTGCTGCCCATGGGCTGGACATGGAGAGATTGCCACCCTTCCAGTATGATCCGGACTCACCCCACTTTCACCTCTCACGCAGTGAGAGGAACAGAGTTCTCAGGCAGGACATATGGCAGCTCTATATTAGAGAGACATGGATCACACCTACACAGCCTCTTCCCCCGAAGATGCTGTATTATAGAGACCAGTTCATGATCATACTGGCTGATGGCTTCATACAGAGACCAGGATACATGGACACATATATGCCACATAGTTTACAAGTGGCGATTGGCCAGCTCAGGGTCTCATCCCACAGACTTGAGATTGAGATAGGGAGGGCCGCATCTATCCCCAGAGCAGAGCGGATTTGCCGGATATGCAGAGAGGAGGTGGAGAGCGAGGAGCATTTTGTCTGCAGATGTAGAGCATATGAGGACATCCGAGGCAGATATGGCACCCTTTTCACTGGACAGCCTTCCTTGCGAGAGCTCATGGAGTCTAGAGATGAGCGCCACTTCGGCCGCTTCCTATCAGAGATCCACAGACACAGAGACACCCTACTAGGCCCAGGGGCTACCACAACAGAGGGCGAGCGACAGTCCTGCCTCACAGACTTCTTCCAGCGTGTTATTACAGCACCAGGGCCCACTACAGTGACGGGGGTTACCCTCCAGCAGGCGGAGCAGGTATGGGCTAGGAGACGACCACGAGCCCCAGGATACAAAGCTTCCAGACTCTACCGCAAACAGATCGAGGAGATCCAAACTCGACACCAGCAGACTCTCCAGGAGCGGCAGGCCTAGGTGATGGCGGACCCAGCGGCTTTCATACGAGCGGCTCTTACCCCCCATCCACCCATGTATCATATACTGCACCCTCATATTAGTACAGGATGGAGCTAGCTAGTCTTATGCATCTCATACTTGTATTACCCTAAGCATTTAGACACCCCTAGAGATAGAGCTCCACCCCTCACTCTACCATGGATCATGTACCTCTGTTTCACGCATGGATCACTCACTGCTTCATTTCAGTTACTTTTTTGTACCTTTTGTACCTTTGTCCTTTCATTGATGGGCGGAGGACACACATCATGTACTTTGATTTGTCTCATAGGCCGATTTTGGCCTCCAGTAGACGTTAATATATCTTTCTTTCTTTCTTTCTTTCTTTCTCTCTCCGGTGCCTGATTGACCAGGCAAAGGTGAGGAAGAGGAGGCTACACTGCTGCTTTGTGGATTTCCGCAAAGCTTTTGACACAGTACCCCGAGAGCGACTGTTCCAGCGACTACAGGCATTAGGAGTACCATCTCAGATGGCATGGGGCATTTATGCTTTGTATGAGCAGGTGATAGGGCGAGTACGATGCCCAGGAGGTCTCTCAGAGATTATTGCTAGCACCGTTGGTGTGAAGCAAGGCTGCCCCCTCTCCCCCACTCTCTTTGGACTCTACATAGATGAGGTAGCAGATTACATAGCTCAGAGCGGAGGAGATGGTATGGACCTAGCAGGTACACCTGTCCACATTATGTTGTATGTTGATGATATTATCTTGATCTCTGAGTCACAGGCTGGACTACAGCAGCACCTCCACGCCCTCGATGATTTCTGCACACAGCGAGGTCTTACAGTGAACCTTGGTAAAACCAAGGTCATGATCTTCCATACCTCTGCACCAGTGAGGAGGCATGCCCTTTTCACCCTAGCAGGAGGCCAGGTGGAGGTAGTGGACTCTTATGTATACTTGGGGGTCACTTTCACCAGCAGAACAGGACGATTCTCCATGGCACAGGCAGCCAGAGATAGACTTACACGAGGATATGCAGCGCTCGCCATGCTAGAGAGGCAGTGCCACCAGGCACACTTCCAGGAGCCCCGTACGAAGGGGTGGTTGTTTGACACTCTGGTGACTCCAGCACTGATGTATGCAGCTGCAGTTTGGGCACCTAGACTACCGAGATCTTCATGGACACAGCTTGAGAGGCCACAGATCATGATGATCTCTCGGATGCTCCGTAGAAAACCTTCAGTACCCCATGACATTATACAAGCTGAGTCTGCTGCACCTCCGATGGTAGTAGAGGCTCTCTTCCAGACAGTTTGCTTTATTCAGAGAGTCAGAGAGCTCAGCCCAGACAGACTCTCACGGAGAGCTTTTGAGGCCTCTATGCAGATAAATTTGTCTTTATTACAACCACATGACATTGGGAACGTGCCATTATCTATGCAGGATGGTAAAATGATGTACCTTACAGATGTACTTCATGTTCCAAATATAATGAAGAACTTGGTCTCAGTTGGGAAAATGGTTGAGCAAGGTTTCCAAGTGAGGTTTAATCCTCAAGGTTGTTTTGTTGAAGACTTCAAGAATCAATGCCACTTGGTTGTAAAGGGCAACAGAAATGGAAGAATGTTTACCTTGGATGTGAGTATACCTCAGGTGAAGGCTGCAATGTTTGCGTATGGGATAGGTGTCATTGCGGATATTGACATTTGGCATAAGCGCATTGGACATGTGAATATGCAGCGGTTGAAGTCTTTGCAGACTAAAAATCTTGTGGATTATTTACCCAACTTTAAAGTTAATGGTATGCATAAGGTGTGTGAAGCATGCCAACTTGGTAAGCATTCCAAACATGCTTTTCCACATGACAAGCATGTGAGTATAAGACCATTAGATGTTATACGTTGTGATGTTGTATGGGGACCGGCCAAGACTGCAACTATTTCTGGTTGCAGGTTTTATGTGACTTTCATTGATGACCACACTAAGAAAGTGTGGCTACTTTATGAAGGAGAAAAGTGAGTGTTCTCTCACTTTCAAAAATTTAAAGCAATGGTTGAAAAGGAGAAAGGCATGCAGATTAAATGCCTAAGGTCAGATGGTGGGGGAGAATATTTCTCCAATGAGTTTATAGATTTCTTGAGAGAGCAAGGAATCAAGAGGCAGTTCACATATGTAGGTACACTCCGCAACAAAATGGTGTTATAGAAAGGAAGAATTGGCACATTGCAGAAGTTGCTTGTGCCTTGATGAATGAGAAGGACATGCCTCATTATTTTTGGGCTGAAGAACTATCTTTTGTTGTTCATGTTACTTCTTCTTCCTATAGTAGACATCTAAAAGATGTGTGATGTTAGAGATGAACATAGTCAATGGGTCACTACAACTTGAGGAAACATTGGACCACATGTAACCAAGCGCAAGTGGTCCACTTAGAGTTCATGACAGAGGCAATATTGCTCTCACCATTGGAAATGAAGAATACTTGGATTCAAGCAAACAACAAACCATGGTTTGTAAGCATCAATGCAACAAGTGTGTAGATTGCTACAAATGCAACTTGATTCGGATGAGGGGTGGGATGAGATTTCCTATCAATTGCAAGTGTCAGACCATTGATGTGTTGATAAATGGAATAGTTTCATTTTTTCTAAAATTTCTCTTCTATTTTGCAGATGTCTTTCCTTCCAATCTAGCGGAGGACCAACCTATATAAAGCTTTAAGTGGAATAGTTCCATTTATTTTGAAATTTCTCTTTTATTGCAGATGTCTTTCTTTCCAATCTATTGGAGGACCAACCTATATAAAGCTTTAACACTAGTTTGGTAGCTCAACAGGACATAAAAATGTCATTTTGATATTTTGAAAAAAAAAAATACAACTTAGCATGTAGGTAGTTTCTTAAGACATCCCTTTTTGAGCTTAATATAGACCTATTAGGCTATCTAGAAAAAATATGAGAGGTCTCAAAAGGCATTAAACCTGAGTACAAGGTGGCCATAAAATTATGGTACTACAGGTTTCAGCACATGGAGAACTGGATTTTGAATCTTGATGTACTATGTTAAAAAGTAGAAATTGTTTCAATGAGATTTTTTTAAAGATACTATTTACAAGTATTGGAAACATTTAACAACATTAAAAATTGCAAAAAAATTGATATTGATGTGATTTATTTATCAAATTAAGTATAGTGATACTCTAGTGATCTGGAAACTTATTCAAAAAGCTTGACTAATTGATTGTAAGAGTGTATATAACACCTTAGAACACTATATTTTGATAGCACTAACATTCCTTTATAAAGGAAAATCATCACACCACTATAAATGAAAAAAAAAAGAATACCCTTAGAATGCTATATTTTATGCAGGACATAAAGATGTCCCACGACACTTTTATGTCCTATTACCAAACTAGTATTAAGCAAAACATTTGAAGCATTTCATGCAAGTGTGGTAAGGTATTATTTCTTAACTTGACTACCTCTTCTTCTTTGTTGAGTGATAGGATGTCTCTATAAGTTCCTTTATGTGGCTTCGTTAAGCATGCTTATGGAAGATGGGAGTTTCTTATAACCCCTCCATTGGAATCTTCCGAGTAGCCTTTACTAGACATTTGGGTGGTTGATAGCTTGAAAAACAAGATGTGGCATGACATTCAAGCATTCTTAAGATTTTCAAGAGCTTTCCAAATGTATCATGATATTAGCACAATAAAGGTCGAATAAAAATCTTTCATAATTTTATCTTATTTATGCAATACTCCATTATCTCGTAGTACTCCATTATTTTTTAGTATCCATAGTAAATATTGTTATTTTATTTATGCAACACTCCATTATGTTGTAGTATTCATCTTACAATCTTCAATTGTAGTTGCAAAGCAAGATCACCATAACCCTTTCATCATTGATCACTCTTGATTCATACAAATTTAGATCTTGATTACATTTTGATATAGACCTACAAATCTCAAATCTTGATTACATTTAGATCTCATATTTTGATATTGCAAGTGTGCACATGTTGATGTGTATTCAAGTCACTAGAAGTGACTGTGTAACTCGTGCACACAATGCAATTTGAACAATTGTTTGTAGTTTATAAACATTGAGCTTCTATAAAAGATTCAATTTACTATAGGTTAAGATGTCTACTTACGTAAATTGTGAATAAGAATCTAGACAAGGATAATTTCAAGGCATATACATTCCAAGTGATAAAAAAGAGCAAGAGCTAGATGAAGAAGCACCAACCCCATAATAGATGCAATAGTTCAAAGCTTGGCATAAAAAGGTCAGGAAAGTTATGTATTGGCTTTTTCAATCAATGTTTCAAATTCTATGATTGGCCACATACATTATCTAAAAACACCCAAAGAGCGTGGGACACCTTAGTAAAGCTATCTAGCACAAATCCTAAGGCATGAAAGATGTAGCTAAAGTATGAGCCTCCTAATGTGAGGAAGAAAAATTTGAGCATCAATGAATATGCATTGAAGATCAAGAAGATCGTGGATTGGGAACTATAACAATCAAATGATTCTCAGCCACATACAGGTGGAAGAGGCCAATCTAGAGCAATAAGGATCCAAAGAGGTTGAGGTGGATATGGTAGAGACAACAATCTGGTAATAAGATGGAGTGTTATTATTGTGGCAAACCAAGGCATATTGTTGTCTGATCATCGGATGGCTGGTAGCCGACCACTCTATCGGGTGTCGCTGACCAAGTCTGTAACAAACCATACAAAAATATAATTATAGATTATAGTGGCTTGTGCACACAATCTTTGTAATAATATAGTCAGTCATTTAGTCAAGATAGTCGGGTAGTTTTGCCTATTAGTATTAATGGGATAGTGTAACTGTTTTCATACTCGTTGCTCAACTAAGGTTGGATAACATAGGTAGAACATATAGAACACAGAGTAAGAGAGTTAGAGCAAGGAGTAAGAGTAGAGCTTGATTATAAGAGAGTCGGAGACAAAGATTTGAATATTTTACATACAGTTTACAATATTGTACATATAGTTTTGAATATAGTGAAAACTTCAGAATATCTTATGTATGTCTATTTATGTTTATTGAGTGTTTACTTCTAAGTGAGATGAGAGAGTGAATGTTCAAGTGCTACACTTCCATGTGTTCAGACATTGACACAAGAGCTCGACTAGTTCGTGTCAGAGTCGAACTGTCTTGTCATGTTGTTTAGCAAGCAACACTTTTGGCAATCCTATTGGTCTATCAAACTATTGATAATTTGGGAACAAACTTAGAGCTCCAAATCCTATCTCATTCCAAAGCTCTTCTTAGAATAGCATTTTTTTTCTTTTTAGAAAATTTAAAAAATCATTCTTAGCATCGTCTCACTGTCTGCACATTCTACACTCTAACAAGCTGGCATAGTAGAACATTCCAAATATCACACACTTTTATAACTCTGTTTCTAGCTTGGAACACTCACGCTCTCTAACACAAGTACAATAGCAACATCCGCACGTGTTGGAAAAGCATTTTGCTTAATGCTCCACCCTCGTGATTGTACTACAGGTGATGGATGGGCTCAAGCGCTGTAAGGCCCCCATTATGAGGAGAAGCCGTTTTTGGATAAGCACCTAGGCACTCGACAATTTTTAGTTCATATACTGATGGTGACCAAGTGTGGCCAAATGGTTAGGAGACAACTTGTGTAGACTTAGCATTTAGCTAAGTAGGACACATGTTTATGTGGGCTATTGTTACCACAATTAGAGGGTGTTTGGTAGCAACTCGAGGATAACGAGTCCTTGAGTTAATAGTGGGCCTCCAGCAGCCCGATGTTAAAAGGAATATTCCTTGGAATATTTCCTCACTAACAATAGGCCTTGATATAGCATGTTGGTGATATGTCAGTTCGGTGCACAAGCACTCGACGTATGGTGGCCAATTGAGGCCGATCTATGTCCCGACCAATCCCGTGAGGCTATATAAAGGCAACATGGGCAGCTATTGAGGCATCATAGTTCACTGTGTTCAAGCACCCTTTGCATGCAAGAAGTCCTCCATCGAGAGTCTGTTCAAATCGCCATTGAAGCTCCTTACCGGAGCACACGGGTGGATGGATAGCCATTTGAGTTGTAAAAAGTTTGCAATCAATAATCTTATTTACCCTCCATTTCTTTTTGTATTTCATTGCTTTGTGTTGAGAAGATTCTACTTCCATCATCGTTATATTTTCTTAGAACATGTACCACAAGGATTAGGAGAGTTTAACTTTCACCACAGCCACCATAGCAAGCAATGGCACACCCAGAAGCTCATGTGAAGTGGTCGAAATTCAATGGAACCAAGAAAGGTGACCCCAACACATTGCTATGTTTGAATCAGCATGGAAAACAAAATTCACCAGCAGACGAAAGAATGATGAATACATTTCAGTCCACATTTGGAGATATTTTAATTGAATGGTATTCTCAGGATGAGGAGGACCGCTTTTAGAACTATGTAGAACTCAAAGAAGCATTTTTGCGCACAGGTTCAATCCACATTTGGAGATATTCTGACTGAATGGCATTCTTAGTAAGAGGAGGATCACTTTTAGAGCTATGCAGAACACAAAGAAGCAAGCATTCCTGTTTAGAAGAGTGAATACTTCTTCATAATTGCTTGACAAGATACGAAGGCTAAAACAAAAAGACCTTTCAATTGAGGATTGAAGCTTCATTTGTATGGTTTTAAGTATATGCAATAGAGTGCATTGTGTTGAGTGTGTAATGTCTCTCTCTCTAGCCATGGAGTTCTTGGTGTGGTATAACTCTCCTTAGTTTATGTGTGCTTAATCTTGTGCAACACTATGATTAACCCCATATTTACTTTCTTAACATGGTATCAAAGCTAGGGTGGGCGCTTAATCATGGTTTTATGTATGTATCTTAGTTTGTGTTCATTTGATTAAGCATCTATTATGTTTTGATATTTTCATTATTATGAAAAATTTAGCACACTCATTATCATTTTCACTGCATTTTGAGAGGAGAGTTGTGAGATTTGAAGCTACTAAGAAGTCTATGCAACAAGGAGGTTGCAATGAAGCTATCATTGGAGTGCAAGGAGAGTTCTTACAATATGAAGGAGATTTTGCATCAAGGAGGGTGCAAAATAAATGGTATTGTCAACACCATCAAAGAAGGAGATTTTATTAACATAAGGAGAGTTCTTGCAATATGAAGGAGATTTTGCATCAAGGAGGGTGCAAATGGTATTGTCAACACCATCAAAAAAGCTACCTACAAAGCTAAAAATGCAAATTTTAGCTTTATCAAGACTATGGAGTCTTCATCAACATAATGGAAGTTGCCAAAGTATGTTTGCGAAGGTAATTAGTGTTTGAGCATGGAAGAATGGTCAAGTATTGTGTATGAAGGATAGCTATGTGTGGGATTTGTGGATCCCATGGTTCTTGCATCCGGGCAAGGAGCATTTGTGGAGGGGCATTAAGCTTGTTAGCATGCTCATTTGGGAATCCATGTGTGCATCAAGAGGAAGATGCACACATGTGTTGCTCATAGAAGATGTGTATGATGGGTGGAAGCACTAAGGCTTTCACAATGGTTTATGCACCTCGGGTTTCTTGTGGGAAATCCATGAAGAAGCAGCCTTGAAGAGATTATGCATACATAAAGGAGAAGCATGCACAATGTGGAGCTCAAGATGTGGAGAACTTAGGCATAGAGCAAGTAAGAAGGCCCAAATGTAGCCAAGATTCAAGGAATCGACAAACGTAGCAAGAAGGAGAGATGCATATGGAGAGCTCAATTTGGAGCTCATGAAGGCAATTTTAATGGCTTGGAAACCTCTATTTAGAGGACAAGGAAGCAAAACAATTTTGCAAAGTGTATTGCAGGAAGAAATCGTGAAGTTGCAATTTGGAGCTCAATTGAATTATGAGCTCAACATGGCTATATGAATGGCTGTGATGAAGACCTCAACATGGCTATATGAATGGTTGTGATGAATGAAAAGATAGGGGGAAGAAGGAGAGCTTGAGCTCTTGCAAGCATGCACATACACACAAACCCTAAAAGGCAACACACAGTAATGGAAGATTGAAAGTCTTCTTCTTCTTCTTCATATAAAAAGAGGTCTACAAAAGATAAGTGATATCCAAACATAAGTACTAGAGTACTATATACATGTGGTCCATAATGTGAACACACTAGGTAGATGAGCTGGCTGTTAGAGTTCATGGATCAATCTCTCCATGGCTATGGAGCGGAACAAGAAGGGTTAATCTACACTAATCCTATAGGATTATATTAAACACAAATTAACTTAACTAACCTATGGTGGATGATGCCTAAGTGTACTCATGATGTGTGTTACTCAAGTCAATTAGGTTTCAAGATGAGATTAGCTTGAACTCATAAAAAGACTCTTGAGTTATCGAATTGTATGTTTTTTTCATTGATTGGAATGGCCCCCTTTTATATGAGGCAAGTACACTTTTTTCATGTTCCCTCATGTGGGATAGATACAACTAGGTGCTCCTGGCACTCTAGCATCATAATTTCAACACCCCCCCTTGATGCTACATTGGGTACAATTTTAGAGATTTTGATACTTTCCACTCTCCCCCTTTGTGCTAGGCCCCCTTTGGCCTTTCCTATGCTACTTTGGCTCTTCACCTTGGGTACATCATGTGGTCCCAAAGACTGGATTACAACACACTCTTTGTGAAGACGAGAGGCGTGAACATATACATTTCATACTCCTTTAGAAGAGTTGATCTTTGTCAGGTCTCGAGACTTCTTTTACCTTGGTGTAGTTTGCTTGTTGATTCTTTTTGTGGTAACATTGCTCTTCTACATGTCCGACTTTCTACTATTAGGTCACATACAAGCTTTGTCTTGTCTTTGTTTCGGCATTCATTATTTGTATGCCCAAGTTTCCCACAGTGAAAACACCTTGGAGTTTGTTGATTTTGTTGAATTTTCCTTTGAAATCTCCCACTTTTTGTGAATAGTACTTGCTCCCTAGATTGTGAAGAAAAAGAACCCTTTTCTTTAACCTTTGACTCATGCTCAAGTAGTGAAGACTCTATGTCTTGAAGCTTGATGTTAGGTCCATTTTTAAGATTTGCAACAATAGAATCATATGGTTCTTTATCAACGCTTTTAAGCAAGACTACCATAGATTCATCTTCTTCAATCACCTTTTTGAGTGCACTGAGTTGTTACTTTATACCTTTGAATTTGATGATGTGTTGAACCATGGTTTCTAACTCTTTCTTGTCGAGTTTGTAAAACTACATCAAGAGGATGGTTTTAGAGCTCTTTGAGTCAGTGCTGCCGAATAGTCCCAAAGCTTTGTGATTGTTGAGTGATTCCATCTTCACATCATTATCTTCAATGAGATGCCATAGGCCCTTTCGCATAAGCAAGTACATGGTCTTACTTTGCCATGTAAAAAATCCATCCCCGTTGAACTTTATATCCATGATTTCCATTTTGATAAGGGGTCTTACCAAGTACTACTTGTTGGCAGTGTCTACCTCTTGATACAATGAATGATTTGAAGCAAAAAAGATGTAATGCAATCCCTTGACCAAAAAACTAGAAAATGTAGTGTGATTTGCAATGAAGATTTGGGCAATGGATTTAAGGAAAAATGCAATATGAGAGCATATATGGCTTTAGCAACTCTTCAATTTAAGTTTTAATTCCTCAATGATGAGAAACCAAGGAGTTTTTAAGTGATTAACCCCTAATTAGTGAGAGGACTAGTTCTCTAGTTTTTAAGTGATTAACCCCTAATTAGTGAGAGGACTAGTTCTCTAGTTTTTATGCAAAAAATAGGGGAACATTGGAGGATACAAATGAGTGCTCAAATGTGAGAGGTTTGCTAAATGGTCAAGAGAGAAGTTGTAGCAATACCTTTAGCTAAGGTTTGAACCCCTAAACCCCCTATTTGATGAAGAGTAAGACCATTAATCATTGTTGAACCAAAACAGGATAAATTCTAAATTTTTGATGAAATCTCTCCAACCTATGAATGAAATGGCTCAAGATTTGATTTATGGGCTCCTTATACTATGGTCCAACTACAGATAAAAGGGCTTGACTTAATTTGAAGCACAGATGATGAATAAAGCAAAAGACCAATGGCTAGAAACAAGCAAAATGCACCATTTTTATAGTGTTTTTTCTTGAACCCTTTGGTAGCATGGGACACCTTGATGAGTACAAGCTATGGCTAAAAGGGTTTTGGATATGGTTGAAGGAATAGGCAATGCCAAGCTCAGCAAGATTTGGCCACAAGAGGTGAATAGGATAAGGTTGAGATTGGGGGTTTGATTAGTACCTAATCTCACTTAATAAACTAAGATTAGTAAAAAAATGGGGTTAGGAGAGCTATGGCCAAGCTCTAATACCATGTTAGAGTTCATGGATCAAGCTCTCCATGGCTATGGAGCAGAAGAAAAAGGCCTAATCTACACTAATCCTATAGGATTATGTTAAACACAAATTAACTTAACTAACCTACGATGGATGGTGCCTAAGTGTACTCATGATGTGTGTTACTCAAGTCAATTAGGTCTCAAGATAAGATTGGCTTGAACTCATAAAAAGACTCTTGAGTTGTGGAATTGTATGTTTTTTTCATTGATTGGAATGGCCCCCTTTTATATGAGGCAAGTACACTTTTTCCATGTTCCCTCATGTGGGATAGATACAACTAGGTGCTCCTGGCACTCTAGCATCATAATTTCAACACTGGCATGATAAGTATGCCATAACTCGGCGGGTGGACTTGGTAGTGCAGTCCACCCGATGTAAATGATGAACGATCACCCAAGCACATCGTGAGTGTCAGCTCTAGTTGAGCTTGACAGCTCAATACTCCCACTCAAGCTCAACTCCATCTCCATCACTCCAAGCATGTCATGGAATCTACGAAGCTTCTCAGCTCCCAAGGCCTTGGTGAAAGTGTCAACAACGTGATCCTCTGTGCTAACATACACAAGATCTATCTCACTTGCCAAGACCTTCTCTATAATGAAGTGGTAACGCACCTCAACATGTTTGTTGGTCTATACATGAAACATTGGCCAACTCTATGCTGCTAAGGTTATTGCAATACAATCTTCCTGCCCACATGTAGCCCCATATCTCCAAGCAACTACCTCATATGCTGCCATTGCAGGACCCATGTACTCTGCCTCTGTACTCAACAAGGCAACTGTCAACTACTTCTTATTGCTCCATGTAACAGCGCTCCCAAAAGGAAACATAAATCCACTAGTAGATCTTCTGTTTGAGATGCTACTAGCTCAATCTGCATCCGTGTATCCATACACCTGTAGCTCTACATCAGCCTAATAAAAGAGACCATACACCTGTAGCTCTACATCAGCCTAATAAAAGAGACCATAATCAATTGTGGACCTCACATAACATAGTGTGGACCTCCTCACACCATCCAAATGTGGCTTTCGAGGAACCTATATAAATTGGCTCTCCAATCCAACTGTGTAGTTCAAATCCATCCTGGTGATTGTCATGCAGATAAGGCTACCCACTATCTTCCTGTACATAGTGGCATCCTCTAAAATCTCACCCGCATCTGCACTTAGCTTGCCACTCGAATCCAATGGTACAAAGATGGGCTTATAGCTAGCCATACCACATGTCCAAGGCATATTGTTCACTGTGACAACCATATGCCCTTAGGCACCCTAGTGACCTCAATGCCAAGAAAGTATCTCAGCTCACCCAAGTCCTTCATGTCGAATTTTTGCGTGAGGAGACTTTGCACATGCTCAACTTCCTCTTCATTGTCACTGCCATAATTAAGTCATCCACAATGGTGATGTCCACAATTCCCCTATCACCTTTAAGCACATAGAGTGAATGATTTGAATCTGCCATCATATGAAAGCCAATGGTGACAAGATACTCTACAATTTTTTCATGCCATGCCCATACAAGGCTTTACGCAGCCTGCACATATAGTCTAGGTGACTCAAATCCTCATAGCCGGGTGGCTGGTCCAAATACACCTCTTCTTGTAGCTCACCATGCAAGAACACATTCTTTACATCCATCTAATGTGAAATCCAACCCTTTGACCCAGCATTACAATCATAGCTCACACAGTTGCCATCTTTGTAATAGGTGCAAATGTCTCCTCATAATCAATCCCATGTGTCTGTGCATATCCTTTGGTTACCAATCTAGCCTTGTACGTGCATATACTGTCATTTGAGTTGTGCTTCACCTTGTACACCTGCTTATAACCAATAGCCCTTTTTTCTTCTTATAAAGGCACCAATTCCTATGTCATATTTGCTTCCAACGTAACCATTTCCTCATCCATGGCTTTATCCCAAAGTGTATGGCTAACAACATCCTCAAAATATGTGGGTTTAACATCCTACACAACCTTTGCCGTATATGCATAATGGCTAGCTACATAGCTATCATACATCAATCTCTGAAATGGTTTGTTTACCCTATTAGACCTGCGTGGTCCTGGATATATCTATGGTGTCCTAGTAGCTACATTAGCTCTTCTCACACTAGGTGTCCTGATTGCTAGAATCCCAAACTCCTCATCATCAAGGCTCTGCTCTGAGCCTCTAGACTCTCCATCTATACATGAATGCCCTACTGAAACATCAAGCATACCAAGGGGCTCAACAATCTTCTCTTTACCTTTATATGATGCATCTCTTGTATTCACAAAATCAGTATTTTGGCATAGCCTGCCACTCCATGGTCTATTAGTAGACCCACTACTAGAGGACTCTCCTGGTCGACTCAATGTTTGTGATTGTTGCCCTGCATTATTTGCAACCACATGCTCGTGTGCATCAACCCCAATGGAGTCTTTTACATCAACATACCAACTGCTCATCTCATCAAACACAACATACCAACTGCTCATCTCATCAAACACAACATCCATGCTCACTCTCATCTCACATGTGACAGGGTCATAGCATATGTACCCTGCTCACCCTCATCTGTGCTCACCCTCATCTCACGTGTGACACGATTATAGCATATGTACCCTTTTTTCTCAAGTGAGTATCCAATGAAAATACATTTTTCAACCTTTGGATCTAGCTTAGTTCATAGCTCATCAGGGACATGTACATATGCAATGCATCCAAACACTTTCAAGTGTGACAAATCTGGTTTTCTACCAATGTACTTCTCCTCTGGAGTCACACCATGCACTGCTGCTACTATGGGGGTCCTATTCATGATGTAAATTATAGTCACAACTACTTCAGCCCAATAATAATGAGGTGTGCTCTTCTCAACCACCATCAATGCACGAGAAACCTCTCCAATGTGCCTATTCTTCCTCTTTTAGAAACCCCATTTTGTTGCAAAGTGTAGCTACATATAAATTGCCTCTGAATTCCATGTTGTTTTAGGTACATCATAAACTCATTGGAGAAGTATTCTCCCCCTCCATCTAACCTTAGGCACTTAACCTGCAAACCTATTTTCTTTTCAGCCCCAACATTCTAAAATTTTGAAAGTGAGTAGACACTTCACTTCTCTCCTTCATGAAGTACACCCACACTTTCCTTGTGTGGTCATCAATGAATAATACATAGTAGTGACATCCTCCCATTGACGTCGTCTTGGTCACCCCCCACACATCAAAGTGCACCACATCAAGTGCCCTCTTGCTTAAATTTATGTCATGTGGAAACACATTCTTTGTTTGCTTCCCAAACTGACATGCTAACAAGAGTAGACAAGCACACACAAGAGAGAGGGATGGCTGAATTTTCTTCTATCTTCTTCTTCACTCAACAATGCATAATACCTAAAAGATAAGAGTACATACAATAATATAAAGTACTCCACTACTAACATACAAAGGTTGGTCCATAGTGTGAACCCGACTATATGAGCTAGTGCTATAACTATGCCAATGCTCTACTAGCTGTCACCCATGATGTATATCATAACCATAGTGTCTGCCAACTATGCCAGTGACATAAGTGTGGAACGGTCACCCAAGTTGTCCATCAATGTCCGCACATGTAGAGCTTGATATCTCAACAGATGGCACATCTAGGATGGAAGTTGTAAAATACACCATTGTTGATAAGTGATGCAAGGTATTTTATGGAATGTGAAGGGCTTGAAGGACAAGCAAAAAAAGTTTAATTTTTTGGAATTCTGTCAGGGAAAAAAAGTGATACCTGGGGTATTCATGAACATAATAGGCTTTTTGGTCCTAAAACTATTAGAGAGCGGAGGTTTGGCAAATATGTTATCTTTTAAACAACTACCGTGGAATATGTATTATTGTGAAAACAAGTCTCAAACCACTGGTGGTGGCTAATCACCCTAATGGGAGAATTCTTGTGGTGGAAATCACGCTTAAAGGATATATAGTTTGGGTCAATATATATGGGGGGTCTTAATGCTAAATCTAGGAAAGAGTTATGGGAATGGCTATATGGTTTAAACATCAATCATAATTGTAGTTTGTTAGGGTGTTTTAACATGGTGGAAGAAGGAAAAGATAGGGTTGAGGATTACAACTATATTGTTTGTTCTCAGAAACAAATGTGGGTCAATATGGTCACTAAGTTTAATGATTGGAATTCTAACCCTGGTCATACCTATTTTAGCTTGCAATATCAAAATTCCTCCTCAAGAATTGATAGAGTTCTATCCAATGATAATGCTGCTAGGATACCTAACACTTTGAATATCTGGGTGGATCACAGGTCCCTTTTATCTAGCCATGCTATGGTAAGGTGGAAATGGAATGAACCTGCTTGGTGGGGAGATAGACCTCTCCCTTTTCCAAAGAAATTATTGTGTTATAAATAACTCCCTACTCCAGGATCCTTTGATCAAATCTAAAGTGTTAAGTGTAGCCCTGAAATCGAAGTAAGACAAACTACTAGGCCACTTGTGATCCCTCCTCAATATAGATTGAGTGAGTATTTTGAGTAGGTAAAGATGGAGGTAACAAAGCATCTTTTTATTTCTGTGAATAAGAAGGGTTCCAAAGATAGTGAGGGCAATCCTAAGCCCTATCTCCTTGATCCCTCCTTGATGTTGCTTATAGATTGGTGTATAGTTACTTATATTTTTGCTTAAGGAACTTTTCTTTTGTTTAACTATTCTCCATTTTGTGGTGAATGTGACATGTATCTTTGAATATATTTTTACGGTTTCTTAAAAACAAGGATGCTATTTGAAGACTCGCAATTTCATTGTTGTAAGAGTTGTCTAGAAAGCTCTAATAAAGTTGCACACATGTTCTTCATTGGGTGTTCTCAGTCCATATGAAATATCTCATTTTCCATGGTGGGTAGAGGGCAAGTTCTTGTGAGAGAGAGGGATGCCTACAAGGCCCTAATGGGAAGGACTTGGGATCAACCTACAAATCCTTTGCCACCACAAGGTAGAATAATTTATCTTGAGAATTTGGTAAGTCTTCATGCATTGTCAAATTTTTCTTTAGCTAAAGGTAAAAGAAACCATACACAACTACCCAAAAGTCAAAAACCATTGTCTTTAGATATTTTGCAAAACACAAAAGCCAACAAACACACTTGGTAAGCTATTTTTTTCATTCAACTAGTATGAGTGTTTCTCTAATTTAATTTTTATGTCTTTTTCTTGGTATCCTCCTTTTAAGAGTGAATTTACATGTATGTAGATGATACTATTATTATTGAAATTCAATGGAGACAGATGATGGAGGTATGGGTTGGTTAGGCCTCCTTTTGCCATGCATAGAAGTCATTGGCATAGTTTCTCTATGTATTTTTGTAACTTTAAGTTTGTTTGTGCTTATGGTGACTTATCAAGTGAGAAGATGGCATGTAAACTTGTTGTTAAGTATGTCTATGTTTGGACTTCTAGTCTTGATATTGAGGCATATGGCCAGTCTCCCTCCTCTCAGTCACACATATGGCAAAATAATGGAATACCTTGTTAGCTCTTTTCATCCAAATCTTGTGAGATTGTACCTATACTAGGGTTACATTGAGTTGCACCAATGGCTCTGTATCTTCACCTATAATTAAACCCCAAAAGCCTTTTCCTTTTAAGAAAATCTGCATCTTATACTTCCAAGATTGAAAGTTGTTTCTGTCAAGATTCTCTCCCACAATCTATATTGGGCTATCTCCCACTTTGGATTCCTATAATGTACCTATTAAACTTGTAAATGAGTTATCCAAAGCTCAACTTTCTCCAAGCAATGCTTCACTACTTCCACATGCTCCAATGAGCTCACACTTGAGAGTAGACCTCATTCTTGTTGAGGAGAGTGTCATTGAGTAGTCAAAGTCAAAATAATATCTTGATGTAGCACACTTTTTAATGCCTTCCAAAGCTCCAAATGCTTATGAATCAAGCTACATATGTGTCATACATATGAATTTACATCCTATGAGGCTTAATGTTGCATATGAACTTTATTTGATTTATCTTTACTCCAAAGTTAAATTTTTTAGTCTTTTTCCTTGCTAGTAACCAATTAGAGATTATGATCCAATTCCTTTAACTCTTGTTCATTTTCAATGACTTAGCAATCATTAGCTTCCCAACATATAACTCCAACATACCCTAGGAGGGTTTTACCGAATTCTTCAAGGTTAGAGAGAACCGTCAATTTTATCAACTCTCTTAAATGCTATTTTTGCTTATGTCAGAGACCAACAGTCACTTAAAGTGCTCTAATTCCTTCAAATTTGATCCAAATTGAAAAATTTTTAAATAAAAAGTTTATAACTCCTTGATCCTTGTTTGTACCAAAGAAATTAGCTCAATTTGATATAGATAGAGATTAATGGCATAATTAGTGATGCTTTATTTCTCTAAGATAGTTCTAAAAACTTGCAAATCTCTGGTTATTGAGCTTAATGAGCTCCTAATCCTCCAAGTGTGAACCAAAAGGCTTCTCCAAGCCTCAACCATATGTTTTCTAAACTCCCCAAGCTTAAATGGTGTTGTAATGATTAAATGACATCAAAATGTTTAAATGCTATCCCAAAGACCTTGGAAAAATATGCTAGTTGCTTCCAGGGGCTATAGGGAGAGGGCTTTGCTCCTTTGAGATCATAGGCACCTTAGCAAAACTGACCTAATA
The DNA here is from genome assembly GCF_041138505.1 of Cibotium barometz. NCBI lineage: Eukaryota > Viridiplantae > Streptophyta > Polypodiopsida > Cyatheales > Cibotiaceae > Cibotium > Cibotium barometz. Next base: position 24,469,847 of record NC_141081.1, on the reverse strand, counting down.
CATCATGGGTATTCATGTGTTCCTCTCAGGATGCATGATGGTAGAATCAAAAACATGTCAGATGTGTTGTATGTGCCATCTATCTCAAAGAATCTTGCTTCAGTTGGTCAAATGGTTGAGCAAGGCTTGCAGGTGAGGTTTAACAAGCATGGATGCTTTGTTGAGGACTTTAAGAATGGCTGTAAGTTGGTAGCCAAGGGTAAAAAGGATGGCAGGTTATTCAAACTTGATGCAGGAATACCTGAATTGAAGACAGCCATGTTTTCTAAAGGACAAGGTGTGGTGCCAGACATTGATATTTGGCATAAGAGGATTGGACATGTCAATATACAGAAGTTGAAGAATATGCAGGCTAATGGCATAGTTGGTGGATTACCCAGATTTAAATATGATGGAAGCAATCATATGTGTGATGCCTGTCAGTTTAGAAAGCAGGCACGATTACCCTTCTCAAGGGAGAATCAAATGAGCAAGTACCCATTTGGAAATTATTCACAGTGACATTTGGGGGCCAGCCCAAACCCCAACTTTGAATGGAAACAAGTACTACATCATCTTTGTAGATGACTACTCAAGGTTTATGTGGAGATACTTTCTCAAGGAGAAGAGTGAAGCTCTTGAAAAGTTCATTACTTTCAAGGCTTTTGCAGAAAAGCAATATGGGACTTGGATTAAATGTCTAAGATCAGATGGTGGTGGAGAGTACATCTCAAATGCTTTTGATGACTATCTTAGAAAGCATGGTATAAGAAGGCAGCTTACTTGCAGGTATACTCCTCAGCAGAATGGAGTAGCAGAGAGAAAGAATCGTGTGATTTGTGAAGTGGCTAGAGCTATGCTCAATGAAAAGAACATGCCAAATTACTATTGGGCCGAGGCATGTGCCACTGCGGTGTATACATTGAACAAGACACCCACAGCTGCCATACATGCGAGTACACCGGAGATGAGACTTACAGGGTATAGGCCGGACATTGGCCATTTCAAAGTTTTTGGGTGCATTGCTTATGTACATGTGCCAGATGAGCTAAGAAGGAAGTTGGATCCTAAGGCAGAGAAGTGCATTTTCATAGGTTATGCACAAGACAGGAAGGCCTACAAATGCTACAATCCAAACACAAGGCAGGTGGTTATATCAAGAGATGTTGTGTTTGATGAACTGGCAAGTTGGTACAAGGACAAGGTAGATGTCATAGTTGATGACATTGATTCAGATATTCATGTAAATTTTCCAAATGAAGTGTCTACTTCATTAACAGGACCTGCAGGATCGAGTGATAGTAGCAGTGTGAACCCATGGAATGGGAGATTGAGAAATGAGCATGGTAGCACAAGTAGTAGTGCTATGGATAAAGGCAAGAAGAAAGTTGAAGGAATTGGCATAACAGGTTATGAGTCCTCAGGCTTGGAAAGCCTTGATGAGGAACTTGGCATTCCATCCGTACGCACACCAGGAGTAAGGCAAGAAAGATATGTGCCACCACATGCAAGAAGGACTCATAGTGAGCCACAGGTGATAAGAAGATCACAAAGGGTGAAATATCCAGTGGACAGGTTAACGTACAAAGGGTATGCAATGCATTATGCATACATGACATCAATGATTAAGCATGTGGAACCATCATGCTTTGATGAAGCAATTGGCAAGCATGTATGGGAAAAGGCAATGGATGAGGAGATGGATGCATTGGTCCGCAATGATACTTGGGAGTTGGTTCCTACTCCAAGTGAGAGAAATGTTATTGGTTGTAAATGGGTTTTCAAAGTGAAATGCAACTCAGATGGATCAATAGAAAGGCATAAGGCAAGGCTGGTCGCAAAGGGTTATGCACAGACACAGGGCCTTGACTATGAGGAAACATTTAGTCCAGTTGCCAAGATGGCCACAGTGAGATCGGTCATTTCTATGGCAGCATCAAAAGGTTGGAAACTACATCAAATGGATGTCAAGAATGCTTTTTTGAATGGTGAGTTGCAAGAAGAAGTGTATATGGAACAACCAGAAGGGTATGTACACCCTAAGTATCCTACACATGTATGCAGGTTGAAGAAAGCTTTATATGGGTTGAAACAAGCACCACGTGCTTGGAGTGATAAGATAAGCAAGTACCTCATAAGCATTGGTTTTCAGGTATCCAGTTCAGATTCTTCATTGTTTGTGAAGAAGACAGAAAGAGGAATTGTTGTCATAGTCATCTATGTGGATGACTTGATAGTCACAGGTGATTTTGGCCATGATATAGCCAGTGTGAAAGAGATGCTATTTGACATGAAAGATCTTGGAGAGTTGAGGTATTTTTTGGGCATTGAGGTTGTGAAGACCGAAAAGGGCATATGGCTGGTACAAAGACATTATGCCTTAGAAATGTTGGCTAAATATGGTATGATGGCATGCAAGCCAATGAGTTCGCCCTTGGAGCAAAACATGAAGTTGCGGGCTGATTGTGGTGATGAGCTAGAAGACATCACAATGTACAAGGAAAATGGTTGGTAGTCTCATATACATGACTATCACGAGGCCAGATTTGAGCTATGCAGTGGGACTAGTAAGTCAATTTATGCAAAGTCCACGAAAGCCTCATTTGGATGCAGTAAGAAGGATATTGAGATATGTGAAAGCCACGGCACATTATGGATTGTTTTATGAACATGGGAGAGATTTGGATGTTCATGGCTACACTGACGCAGATTGGGCAGGTAGCACTTATGACAGGAGATCCACAAGTGGTTATGCATTTACACTTGGGAGTGCAGTGGTTACTTGGAGTAGCAAGAAACAGCCTACCGTTGCTTTGTCTAGCACGGAAGCAGAGTATAGAGGAGCAGCTATGGCTGCATGTGACATTATGTGGTTGAAGAAGATGCTCAAGGATCTTGGTGAGCATCATGATGGGAAAGTTGTCATGTTCTGTGACAACATGAGCAGTATACAGCTGGCTAGCAACCTTGTTTATCATGCTAGGACCAAACACATAGAGGTCCACTATCATTTTGTGCGTGAGAAGGTTTTGGATGGACAGATTGACTTGGTCTATGTGAAGACCGATGAGCAGGTTGCAGATATCTTTACCAAGGCATTAGGTAAAGAGAAGTTTGAGTATTTCCGAGACAGGCTTGGAGTACATGAGATGGATGTTATGAGCTTGAGGGGGAGTGTTGAGAATGCAAGCTCGGAGACAGCTGGTGATAGCACGTGATGTGCTGACATATTAGGTGGATAGCATGTGTGGAATAATGACCGCGTCCAGCTGGTCATGTGTGTGGACATTATGTCTAGGGTTATTTGGAGTGTGAACATTACACTATGTAGTGTTCTTCTTTGTGTGAGTTTTGTGGGAAATGGATATGGCTTCCCTCTTGTGTGTTGATGCAATGAAGTAACTAGGGTTTACTCTCTTGTGTGTGTGCTACCTCTATCTCCTGTTTTCTTTACACATCCAAGATGTGACTAGGGTCAAGTACATACTTCTTTAGCAGACTTACATGAAAAACATTATGTACCTTTAGTTGAGGAGGTAGCAGTAGCTCATAAGCTTGATCTCCGATCTTTCGGGTGATCGCGTATGGACCACAGTATCTCGGAGAGAGATTTTTGTACTTGCCCAAGGATATGGAACTTCGCTTGGGTCGTACACGGAGAAACACCATATCTCCTTCCTCAAAGGTCCTCACAGACCGCTTTGCATCTGCATAATGCTTCTGGCGATCTTGTGCTGCCTTTATATCCTTTCGAATAGCTTGCATCTGATGATCCATCTCATCCAGCATTTGCTTTGACACTTCTACCCTGATCATTGGATCTGACCAGGTTAATGGGGTGAGGCAGTCTTGACCATAGAGTGCCTTGAATGGCCTCATCCCAATACTGCGATGATAAGAAGCATTGTAAGCAAACTCAACCAAATGGAGATAGCTCATCCACTTACGAGGTTCCCTTCTAGAATATCCTCGATCACTTGGTTGACCTGTTCGATTTGGCCGTCTGTCTCTCAGGGTGATAGGCTATACTGAGATTCAAGGATGTACCAACAGCTTCAAAGAAGGCGGTCCAAAACCTTGATGTGAATTTGGCATCCCTATCACTGACTATTCTTCTGGGTAAACCATGCAATCTAAAGATCTCTCTAATAAAGACCTTGGCTATATCCATTGCAGTGAGGTTACCTTAATAGGGATTAAATGTGCAACCTTTGTGAGGCGGTCCACCGCAACAAAGATTGAATTATACCCTAATTGAACAATAGGCAAACCTGTGACAAAGTCCATGCTTATACATTCCCATTTCATTAACGGAATGTCCAAAGGCTGCAACATTCCAGGCATTTTAACTCTTTCGGCTTTGACCCTTTGGCATATAAGACATTGGCGGACATGATGCAATACATCACTTTTCAGACCTGGCCAAAAGAAACTCTTCTTGATTGACATGTAGGTCTTTATGTAACCAGGGTGTCCAGCTATGGGGATGTCATGTGCCTCGACCAATAGTCTTTTTCTAATATCCTCACCCTTAGGAATGCATAGCCGATTATTGAAGTATAAACAGTCATTGGTGGTCAACATATATCCTTGCACAACATTCAGTTCCTTAGGAGTTTTGCTCTCCTTAAGATGCAGAGCAATGATTGGAGTGAAGAAGCTATCGTCCTAGTTGATCTTCCCTTTGACTTCCTCTACCAGAGGGATGGGCAAAACCACTGGCATTTGTAATCACCTCAAAAGGCTTACTGAAGTTCGGCAATTTCAAGATCGGGTCGGACACTAAGGCTACTTTTAGCTTGTCAAAGGCACTTTGACACATAGGAGTCCACCGAAAAGATTGATCCTTCTTCAAGAGGGCTATCAGGGGGGAGGCTATTTTTGCATATCTAGGTATGAAAATGCGATACCAACCTGTCAAGCCTAAAAATCCCCTGACTTCCTTAACTGTCCGAGGCTCTGGCCAATCAATCACTGCCTGCACTTTTGTGGGGTCTGCAAAAATTCCATCCTTGGAAACCAAAAATCCCATGTACTCCACACGGTCCACTGAAAATGTGCATTTACTCTTTTTGGCAAAGAGTTTGTGGGCTCTTAGAATCTCTAAGACCTTCTTGACATGCATCTCATGATCAGCAGCATTTTTGGAGTACACTAGAATGTCATCAAAGAAGACCAAGACAAAGTCATCTAGGTATTCCTTGAAGATCTCCTGCATTAACCGATTGAAGGTGGCAGGTGCATTTGTCAACCCAAATGGCATCACAGTAAACTCATAGTGACCATAACGGGTGTTGAATGCTGTCTTTGGGATATCTTGCTCCTTTATCCGGATTTGATAGTACCCTGACTTAAGATCAATCTTTGTGAAGATCTCGGTACCATGCAATCTATCCAATAATTCATCTATCCTGGGAATGGGGTACTTATTCTTAACAGTTAGCTGATTTAAACCCCTGTAATCAATATAGAGTCTAAATGTCCCATCCTTCTTCTTTTGGAAGAGAACGGGTGCTCCCCAGGGTGATACACTAGGTCTCGCAAATCCTTGCTCAAGGAGTTGCCTAAGCTATTCCTTGAGTTCAATGGCTTTAAGGACTGACATCTTGTAGGCCCGCTTGGCTGTTGGTTGAGCTCCTGGCACCAACTCTATCTCATGATCAACTTCCCTTTTTGGAGGCATCTCAGATAGCTCTTCTGGGAATACATCTTCATATACACTCAATCAAGCTGGTTCTCCAGATGGTTTCTCATGACTTACTGGGTTTAGCTTGACCACATAGATTGGTTGCCTTTTCCTTAGCCCTTTCAACAGCTTAGAAGCTTTTACCAACTGCAGGGTCGGAGTCCCATTGTTTCCACATGCATGAACCTTGTTCCCACTAAGGTCCAAGAAGGATAAGGTTCCTTTATGGCATTTAATTTCAGCTTGACTCTGGGAAAGCCAATCCATTCCAAGGATTCCATCGAATAACCCAAGGGTAAGGCCTTAAACTGGGATATTGTAGGATTTCCATCCAACATAAATTCTATCGGTTCGGTCTCGTGGTGGGTGAAAAGAATCTTTCCACTGGCCAGTTCTACTTGCATTGGATTGCCCACTTTTTGATCTAAGACTAGCTTGCGCATGCATTTTGGAGAAAAAAAGGAATGCGAACTGCCAGAATCGATCAAAAGCTTAAATGGCTTACCTTGATGAGTTGCAGGAACTTGAATGACAGAAAACTGTCGATTCGGACCTTGGTGTTCAACTGCAGCATGAATGTGACAGTTGGTCACCGGTTTGCTGGCTGCTTCATCCGCAATAGTCACCGCTTTGGAGGCTGCTGCTTGGGGCTAGACCCTTCCTCTGTTATTTCCCCACTGCTGGTGAGGAGGTACATAGTTACTTTGGTTCACAAAGAAGGTGGGTTGAACAGGGTTTCGTCCACCTTGTCTATAGGTTTGCTGGACTGGGGTGAAACTTGACGGGGCTTGGGATACCTGATTCTTGGGATACTGGGCAAAGCCCTGGCGAGGTCGGGTGCATTCATGAGCTTGGTGTCCAATCTCCTGGCAATTGAAGCCCCTTTTCTCCCTTCTTAACCTGTTGCGATCCTCAGGGGATAGATACGATTGGAAAGAGGATCCAGGGGGTGGTCCCATCTTCCCGGTGTTCTGGGAAGAGCCACGGTTCATCTTGTTGCGCTTAGGGAGGGATGAGGTTCCTTCCTGCCCACCCTTGGATCTTTTTCCCTCCTTTGGGAGAGACTGAGATGGTGCCATCAGAAAAGCTTTGGCGAACCTTTCCGCCTTGTCAACTACATCGGTTATAGATAGGGGGTTGGCATTCTTAACCCCGGATGATCTTCTTGCTTTCGGGATCCCAAAGACGATACCCCATCTCTCCAGTTTCACCATATCCCCCATCTCTCCAGTTTCACCATATCCCAGAGACGATACCCCATCTCTCCAGTTTCACCATATCCCATAAAGATGCATTTCCGTGACTTCGGATCCAGCTTCTTCCGAAGCTCTTTCGGTACATGTGCGAACGCTTCACATCCGAAAATGCGCAAATGATTGTAGGAGGGCTTCTTGCCACTCCAGGCTTCTTCAGCAACACCGGAATCCAGATTGGCATTCGGTGATCTGTTTATCACATGGACTGCGGTCATGAGAGCTTCGGCCCAAAAACCGCCTGACAACCCAGCATGCGAGAGCATACACTGCATTCTCTCCTGGATTGTGCGATTCATTCTTTCAGCTACTCCATTCTGTGCGAGGGTATGAGGGATCGTCATTTCCCTCTTGATGCCGCGGGATTCACAGAAAAATTAGAAATCTGCAGAGATATTCTCCGCCATTATCGGTCTGTAAGCATTTTAGCTTCTTGTCCGACTGATTTTCAGCATTTGCCAACCATTTCTGAAACACAGTGAATGCATCACTTTTGCGCGGGCAATGGGATATGCCCAAACTTTGCGAGTAGCATCATCAATGAAAGTGACAAAGTATGCGGCTCCACAAACATCTGAATGAACCAAATCTAGAGGTGCAAGATTTTTCCTTTGCTGCCTCTTATGCGGTGTTTTGGTTTGCTTATCGTAAACACAGTGTTCGCAAAACTCAAAATCGAAAAAACTTAGGCACGATACATATCCGGAAGGCTTCGCATTCCGTTCTGGCTCATATGGCCTAATCGGCAATGCCACAATGCTGTGTTCGGCTGCTCAGTTATTGCGACAACGTGATCAGACATTTCTGATACATGAAGCGGATACAGTGTTCCGCATTTGACACCACGTGTGCCAACACTAGAGATCCTTTCTGGATTTTCCAACTCTACAATCCAAACAGAGTATGGTAGCCGCAATTATCCTGTGAGGTCCCACCCGCCCTATCCTAATTAGAGATGCAGTGGAAGTTCTAAGTCTAGCACGGATGGTCCCTACACTCGGGGCCTTGCATTGTAATGTTTCCCATCGAGTTAACCCAAGCAACTCCTTGAGCTGGCTGGGAGAGATCCTTTGGGAAAAGTACAAGCAATTCCTCCAAGAAGGTTCTATTTTCTAACTACTCTTCCCCCAATTACTACTCAGAAATGCAAGTCATTACGATAGCAGCTCCCCAAGGCAAGTTCCCCTAAGGGAATGCCAGGGCCATACCTCTTGTGGTCGCCTTTCTCGAAGGGTTGAAGTAATTTCCTAGACTAATTTAAATCTAGGTCATTAATCTACCACCCAGATCTGATTCAAACTATGTTTTTGTCTTGGATCCAGTGAGCCTAACCCCATCCATCCCGAGGGTTAGCCAACCGCCCTTCCACTCAAAGGAGTCCAAGATCAATTTTTGTTTGTAGGGGAAAAGGGGGTGTACCCGGGTATCGAGGTTATACCTCAAGGCCCCCTAGCCGGTACGATCACATGCATTCAACCAACAGGCACACCACTATCTAAACTCACTCACCCTTCATTACTCACACACCCATCCAAAAACAGTCCTTTGAAAAGAATTAGATATCTATGCATGATTTTCATATTCACATATGACCATACTGGTCCATCTCATCAAAATCTGGCCGATGTTCCTGGCCCAATTCCACACTGTTCTCGGCCCTTTTTACCCGGCTCAGGTATCACAATCTCGGCCATTCACCCGGCTCAGGTCCAAAGCAATATCTCGGCCATTCGCCCGGCTCAGGCTCAAAACAATATCTCGGCCCCATTCGCCCGGCTCAGGCTCCAAAAATATGCATGTATGCGAGCCCATAACCGGCTCTAGGTAACCGAAATAAAAATATGCAAGTATGCAAGCCCGTAGCTTGGCTTTAGGCAACCTACACCCTATCACGTTCTACCCGAGGGGGTGTCACTACCTCGAAACGTCTTCACACAGGGCACCTGGCGGATGGCACTCACATGGTATCACCACACAGGGACAGAATGATACCTCGTCACCTGGGCCATAAACTCTTTCACCACATAGACAAGTATTCATACAACATAACAACTAATACTCCTCCATTCCTTAAAAAAAATAAAAAAATTAAGTAGGAATACTCTTCCACTTATAATTCACTAGTCAGTATTTCATACTGCACATGAATTAACTTTAGGTTATATGACCTTGATATTTATGCCATCACCTCCACTATTAAATAATCTTTTAGGAATCCTCGTCTTTATCCGAGACGGTTATTCTTCTCTAAGTTATCCTTATCTTAGAAGATAGTAAACATAAGAATAAGGGAGGGGATATACCTTATCTTAGGTATGACCCATTCCAGGCTCACTCTCCTAATCTCAACCCAATGGACCTTCATGTCCGACCTTAGGCTTAACGGGGTTTATCCTAGCTTGGATGGAGTCCCAAATTTATCTTAAATGATAGACATAAGAGTAACGAGGAGGATTATCCCTTATTTGGGTAAGACCTTGTCCAATTTCTCATTCTAATTCATTCCAATGGAATCCCCTTGACCTTGGTGTTAACGAATTTCGACATGCTCTAGTTGGATTCCAACTCTTCTCTCTCTCTCTCTCTCTCTCTCTCTCTCTCTCTCTCTCTCTCTCTCTCTCTCTCTCTCCTTTTAAGGGATCTAAGAGTAATTCTAATTCCGTTTAGGATTGCCTATCTCAGATTCCTCTTTATCCTTAGTGGATCAACTAAGAAAATATTCCGTATTGAATTCAACATCTTAATTAACTCTTATTTCCTTTTTAGAGGTGTGAAGACCTTACCTTCAACACCCCATCACTTACTTCCTTCCATATTTAGATCACTTTGGAAGCTTAAATTGACCGATCTATTTTAAGAGTACAATTTTACTCCTTAATGGACCAACATTTAAACTAATCATGATGTTGATGTGGAAAGATGTGACTGGACTCAAGTTCAATTAGGCTCCAAGATTGATTAACTTAGAAGGCATAAAGAGACTTGAGATGTGCTTGTGTTTCATTCTATTAGAATGCCTTTTTCTCTCCTTAACACCTTTCTTTATTTAATTCAAATCTTTCTTTTTAATAAGGGTTAACATCCCATTTAATAACTAATTCATACCCTGATTAATTTACTTTAAAAGACTTATTGAGCCAATAAAAAATGCTTAGAAAAGGTAAAACCACTTACTATGAGGTAATTTGCAAGATATATCAAGCTTGTTAGAGGGGTTGGCCCTCCGTGGCTCCACCACACCGTAGCGGTCGTCTCTTTTGGAGCTCCTTTTTCCGATTCCCGAACCTCTCACGAATAAGAATTTAATTCATCCTTACTCTAGATTTTACTTTGAGGTAACACTCTCTAGATGGGGGAGAATTTCCATTTCTCTCTCTCTCAAAAGAAAGGCCAAGGGACTCTCTCCTAAGAGTAAGGGCTTAAGACCACTCAAGCAATAAGGCCTTGGCTGAAAATTGAAAGGAATCATCCACAAAAATTGGAGTATGAAACCCTAGAACAATACTCAACAAGCAAGGGGGGTTAGGGTACCATTTTAACTAGAAAGGGGGTCAAACTATGTTTCAAACCTCCAAAATATGAAGGGGGGAGAGCAAGGTAATTCTTGCAATTCAAATGACTCACCCCAAACATGAGGAGTTTAAAATCAACAATACACTCATTCTCCAAGAGATAAAACTACTCTCTCCATTATGGAGACAATTACTCCACTACATGGGGGAAATGCTTCATGGGGCTCATGATACAAGCTTGGGGGAAGGTAACCATGACCTTAGCCATTATGATTTCTCCTAAAATTTAAGGCTTAGAACTTACTTTGTTTAGACAAAAATATGATGGGAGCAAGGGGCCACAAACAAGTAAGTTTGGGTCTATTACATGCACCAAAGGGGCTCAACACTTGAGAGGGTTGGGAGTATGACTCAAGGGGGAGAGATGGCAGCCCAAAGCTTCAGAGGGAGGCTCAAGGGAGAGATAAAAGCAAGGGAGGGATAAACTACAAGAATTCAACAAATGGGGAACACTCTATGTTTCCAAAGGGGTCTTTTTGGGCCCTTTTTATAGCATTGGAGGGCCAAGGGGAGGACCACAAGGGGTCCATCCCATCACCCCCAGCCCTTAGGGGGCTGTGGGCAGCCCATAAATGCAGCGCAAGGATCCTAGGGGGTGGGACAACCCTTTTCCCCCAAAAAAAAACTAGCTCTAGGGGTCAAAAAGTAGATTTTAACCAAAAATGCATTTTTTAATGTAAAAAATGTGATTTTCATCACTTACAAGCCTCCCCCCACCTATTCCTAGGGGGGAGATGGGAATATCATTAAAGGGAACATCAAGACAATCTTCCATAATTTTTAGAATTTTTTCCCTATTTTTTTTATCACACTAATTGGAATTTTTGGTGATTTAGTCTATGAGATTGGGACAATTTTCACCATTTACTCCACCCAAAGGACAAGAGGAATGGATGGATGTTGTAAGAGTACCTAAGATACTTTATGACAACTTCCCTTTCAAAATCTCCCACTCCATTGAAGGTTGGATATTTTTCAACTATTTTACTCTATTTTCTCTTGTCAAGTCATCTTACACCACATAAATGCTTGTCTTAACAAGTATTCATTTTTCATTTTATAAAATCTTTTATTCCTCCCAAAAATAAATATTTTCTTTGACCAAGATGAAACCTTTAAATTTATAATGATTTATTTCACCATATATTAATAACCTTCAATTTTTCTAAGGCTTCCTAATGTCTAGGATTGGCAATTCCAACCAATTTGAATTCAATTGAATTCTAATTCCACCTAGACCAATTTAATAAAGGTTGGGACCATGAGTGATCTACCCTATTATTATTTTGGTCATCTTCCACACATAATTTCCACATGAACACTGGTCTCACAAGACAAGGGCATGGACCAAGGTTTTATCTAATTTATTTTCTCTCATTAAGAATAACCTTTAGACTCAAGAGTTCAAGCTTAACCCTAGTCTCTCCTTAGGATTAATTTAATTTATCTAAGGTATTTCCTTCATATACTTGGACAATTTTTGACTGGCTTGGACTAGAATTGCTCCCAAGTACAATGGTATCAATTCTCCATGGCGCCTGGGCATGAATTCTAACATCCTACTCATATTTTGGACTTTACAATATCATGAACACATGCAAGGGTATTCATGAGACCAAGTAACTTATAAGGCATGTGCATGTGCATGTGCATGTGCATGTGCAGGGGGTTCCCCTTTAATTTCTGATGAAGGAACCATAGGCATAGGCATACATCTTATTACTCTCATAGGACCAGTAAGAGGAATCTTACATATCCAGCTGTCCGACTGAAATCAGACTTTTTGTGAGCTGAGGTACGTGCCGTACATTCTGCAAAGTAAGGGACGAACCATTTGCAAAAGAGAGTTTGATGTCTCCCATTCCAACTATGTCGCATGCATAGTTGTTTCCAAGGTGTACAGAACCTTGCATTCTGCCGGCATAAGTACTGAACCATTCCCTATGCGGGGTTACATGTAATGAAGCACCAGAATCCAGAATCCAATCCTGAGCATATCCATACTCGGATGTTGTGAGTGCTTCTGCAGGCGGGTAGACAAGACATGAAGAGTATTTCATCTTCGCATACATTTGCGGTGACTGCTGTGTGGTGACCGCATTGATCTCTTCAATCTTGACACTGCTCTTTTTTTTCAGCATCTTTCGGTCCGTCTTCCCTCTTTTTGCTGTCTTTGTTTTCCTTTTTCCATGTGCGACAATCACGTTTGATGTGCCCCTTTTTACCGCAATGATGGCACTTAAAATCCTTGTGATTGCGAGATTGATTGCGGGACCTGTCTTTCTCTAAAGACTTCCCCCGGAACTGGCGTCTACCGTGTTCTACGGTTAGAGCCGTATCTTGCTTGCCACATGATCTACGGACTTCTTCCGGATTTCTTTTGTAACAAGCAGACTTCCAACCACATCATCAAAATTGAGGACTCCTCCCCGGTGCGGAGTTGCTGATTGCGGTTCGGAAAATATCCCAAGACTGGGGTAGGAAACACAAGAGGAATATTGCTCTCATTTCCGCATCAAATTTCAGCTTTTGCACTTGAAGCTGACTGAAAATGATGTTGAATTCATTCAGGTGCGATGCAATAGAGCTTCCCTCTTTCATCTGCTGGCACCTCAAATAGCCGCTTCATTAGGTAGACCTTATTCGATGCGGTCTCCTTTTCATACGTGGCACACAGCTTCAACCACAATTCCTGTGTGGTCTGCTCATTCACCACCGTAAAATACACTGACTCGGCAAGATGGAGTCTGATTGTGGATTTTGCCTGCAGAGCCGTATTCGTGTTCGTGCGGTGCTGGTTCTGTAGCCGCGAAGAACTGTGAAAAAACTTGCGTACTCTGTTGAAAACCCTAATACATTCCGCACGGACTGTGCGAGCAATGCTGCGAGCTTTTTGGAAGCTCTGATACCAGTTGTGGGGTTCGAAGAGAACAACGCAATGAAGAAAGAATCTTAACAGGGTGAGAGATACGCACACACACAGTGGTCGTGAAGCTACGTAGAGAGAGGAAGAGAGAGAGAGAGAGAGCTCGACACTCAGTTTGGTGGTAGTAGCAAGTACTACCTTATTCATCATGTTTATGATATATATAAGGTATGGTCTAAAGTACATACATGTACACGGGGCCTTTACCCACACGGGGGCGTTTACCCCAACACTACTCTCCATCTCTACTTGCTGTACTTGTGTGTGTGTTGCTATCAATAAAGTCCTCAATGTTTCTACATTTTAAGCATTTTGTTGAGGTGTGTAAGGCATTGTAAGAGATAGTGACCATTCATGAGTGACCTGCTGACACGTCAGGTATAAAAGGTTGGTCTACCTTTTCCTTCCCTTTACATGACACATGTGTACCTGCACCTGTAGCATCACGATGTGCATCATGAGGTGATGCATCAGACCTCAGCCTACCTGACCATGGACTAACAATGGATCCACTACTCGAGGACTCTCTCGGTCCACTCAAGACTTGTGTGACTGTTGCTGTACCTGTGGAACAGCATCTGCATTTCTAACATCTGCATCTTTGTCTATCTTTGCTAGTGCATACCAGCTACTCATCTCATCAAAGACCACATCTTTGCTCAGTCGCATATCACGAGTCATAGGGTTATAACATCTATAACCTTTCTGCTCCAAGGAATACCCAATGAAGATGCATTTTTCAGCCTTTGGATCCAACTTTGTTCTCACTTCATCATGCACATATGTAACACAACCAAACACTTTCAAGTGTGCAACATTCGATTTTGTACCTGTAAACTTTTATTCAGGCATCATGCCATGAACAGCTGCAGTGGGAGTCCTGTTCATAATATAAACAATAGTTGATACTGCTTCAGCCCAAAAATAATGAGGCATGTTCTTCTCATTCATCAAGGCATGAGCAACTTCTGCAATGTGCCGATTCTTCCTTTCTGCAACACCATTTTGTTGCGGAGTGTACCTGCATGTGAACTACCTCTTGATTCCCTCCTCTCTCAAGAAATCTGTAAACTCATTGGAGAAATATTCTCCCCCACCATCCGACCTTAGGCATTTAATCTGCATGCCTTTCTCCTTTTCAACCATTGCTTTAAATTTATGAAAGTGAGAGAACACCTCACTTTTCTCCTTCATAAAGTAGACCCACACTTTCCTAGTGTGGGTCATCAATGAAAGTCACATAAAACCTCCAACCAGAAATAGTTGTAGTCTTGGCCGGTCCCCATACATCAGAATGTATAACATCTAATGGTCTCATACTCACATGCTTGTCATGTGGAAAAGCATGTTTGGACTGCTTACCAAGCTGGCATGCTTCACACATCTTATGCATACCATCAACTTTAAAGTTGGGCAAACCATCCACAAGATTTTTAGTCTGCATAGACTTCAACCGCTGCACATTCTCATGTCCAATGCACTTATGCCAAATGTCAATATCTACAATGACACCACCTGTCCCATGCGCAAACATTGCAGCCTTCACCTGAGGCATGCTGACATCCAAGGTAAACATTCTTCCATTTCTGTTGCCCTTTGCAACCAAGCGGCATTGATCCTTGAAGTCTTTAACAAAACAGCCTTGAGGATTAAACCTCACTTTGCAGACCCTGCTCAACCATCTGCCCAACTGAGACCAAGCTCTTCGTTATGTTTGGGACATGAAGTACATCTGCAAGAGCCCAACTGAGACCAAGTTCTTCATTATGTTTGGGACATGAAGTACATCTGCAAGATACTTCATTTTGCCATCCTGCATAGATAATGGCACTTTCCTAACATGCGCAATAGGATGCGCACTATCATCTCCTGTTTTCACATACCCTGGTTTCTGCAATTTCTGCATATCTCGAAACCACTCATCATGACTTGTCATATGGTTAGATGCTCCAAAATCTACATACCACACATCACTAGGTTGTAATACATCCCTTGTCATGGAGCTAAGCATGTGCTGCATCACAAATAGCTGCTCACTTCTATCTTCAGCCTATTTGCTTAAAGATGCATAGTTGCCTTGCTGCAACTTTCCACTCTTTATGTCATTCTGTTTCTTGTAGTAGCAGCTCCTTGCCATATGCCCTAGCTTTCCACAATAATAGCATTCCATGTTGCTATCTATTTGTTGGTTCCTTTGCCATCCTCCACGGCCTCTCTGGCTCCCCCTGCCTTGAGGCTGACCTCTTCCACCTGTATTGCTGGATTGGTTTTTTGATTGTTGTTGTTGATTTCGGTTTCCAAACCGACCACCTTGTCCTCCTCTAGAGATGACGATCTACCTCTACCTCTACTTATATCTGACGAGTAGAAGGCCTGCTCCTGCACATTTCTGGAAGTCATCTTGCTCCCAACATTCATCTCCTCTATAATCAACAGAGATATAAGATCCTGAAAGTTTGGAAAATTTTCTCGAGTTCGGATAGATGTCCGAAACTGTTCGTACTCCTTACTTAGATCATTTAATGTGACTGAGACCAAGTCATCATCCTCCATAGGTGATCCAATAGATGCAAGGGCATCTGCAAGCCCTTTTACTTTCAATGAGTCGATAGCTACATCTTCTTTACATTATGCAGCTCTTGTTTCAACTGCATTTTCCTTGCCTTGGTGTTCGTGCTGTATAGCTTAACCAAGGTATCCCAGGCATCCTTTGGTGTCGCTGCATCCTGTATGTGTCCAATCATTGCATTTGTGACACTTATTAATAGCCAATACAGCACTTTACTGGATCTTTCATGCCATGCCTTAAAGGCCTGCACTTGTTGTGGAGTGGGATTCTCTTTTGAAAGTTCCGGCTCTTTCTCATCACCCGAGATAAACTCCCAGTAGCCTTTTCCATTAAGGAAGTTTGTCATCTTGAACTTCCATGCCTAGAAGTTATTCTTGTCCAGCTTCTCATTTACAATGGATGATAAGGTGTCTAACATTATCACCTACCCTTTTGTTGAGTGTAACCAAAAAATCTGCAAACTGTAGACAATAGCTCAAACTGCAATGAGCTCCTTGTAGAGGCAGTACCTGTGCGAACTTCTGCATTTCACAAATACATAAACCTGCAACACATACCAGGCTTCCCAAATCTCTGTAGGCACTTCACTTACTTTGGAAAACTGCACAACTAGTGCAAAATGTGCATAGAAACATTGCACAACCAAAAATAGTCAATTTTGCCTGTTTTCTGCAGACTGTTTGGAAATATTGCAGGTCAAAAATGGGGCCCGAGACGCGCCCGAAATGCAAATTTGGCTACCAAAATTTTGTCAATACATTGACGACACACTATAGGGTGTTCTTCCTTCTCCCAGAAGGATAACCTAATAATCTGACAAAGATAGACCTGCTGTGCCTACTGCTTTGCTGCCCTTGCCTGGCAGCTACCTGCAAAGATTGCTTCGAAATGAAAGGGGAAGAGATGGATTTACCCTTACCCATGTACCGCTTCCTTTACTTGCCTCTTGAGCTCTCTTCACCATGAACCAAGCTCTGATACCATGAGAAGAATGTGGGGGGGGGAGGGAGAGCTTCAAATCCTTGCTTTCTTTCTTACTCACACACATAACACAAGAGTAGGCAAGCACACACAAGAGAGAGGGATGGCTGAATTTTCTTCTATCTTCTTCTTCACTCAACAATGCATAATACCTAAAAGATAAGATTACACACTATAATGTAAAGTACTCCACTACTAACATACAAAGTGTTGGCATGGGGATGCCAAACAGATGGATGGAACATACACACATGCATATATAACTACTCACATGACATCAAAAGACATGCTCATGGAGAGAGAGAGAAAGAGACTCAACACATGGTGTATATTCCAACTCTTCAAAATGTGCATACAAGGGGCTTTAAATAGCCATAGGCTTGTGACCCTTCAACTTCCATAACTCCCCACATGTGTGTAACCCCCCACTAGTGTAACCTCCCACTAGCCCATGTGCATGTAACCTCCATTTCTTGAATGGACATCCCCTAATGACAAGTTTCCACATCCCATTAGCCTAAGCTAATCTCCCACATGCTAGGGGTGTTCCCATGGATGTTCCATCTCCCCAATACAAGGCGTATTTCCACACACAACACCTATCTTCCCCCTTGAAGGGATGTAGGTATACATCCTTCAAGATACAATAAAAGTGTGTGGAAATCAAGATATGATGCCGGGGTGTTCTATGCCCAACACCTATCTTCCCCCTTGAAGGGTTGTAGGTGTACATCCTCCTATATACAATGTGCCAAAAAAAGAATCCTAGGAGATACATGCAGTACCATGCTATATTATACAATATGAATTGGTAAAACCATGCATCCAGAATGATATTGATGTTCTGATAACATGACGTGGACCATTTGTTCAGCATATGAACATCACCATCACAAGGTATGTCGATGTAGCCTTCATCTGCATCATATGCCCAATATAGCATATAAGACCACATGATTATGATCATCATCATCATTAGAAAGTACATCATGGTATGACAATTTTGCTTTTCCTTCCCTGAATTGTCAGCAAGCCATATGTTCCATGGCGCAAGATTTCTTGGACAGTTCATCACGGGGGCTGCCCGCGCAAACTGCATGTCTGCACATCTCCTGGATGCTTGAGTTAGAGTGGTTGCCACCGCTGAGGGAAACCAATCAATGGCAAAGTGAAATTGGTTGCCCATTTCCAAATCTGTACTTGTACTACAGCCAAGATTGAATTCCACACACCGCTTTTGCATTGGTGTGTATAGCCATAGCGCTGTCTGCACATCGGAGCTGAGAGTCTTGTTGTTCCCTCATGCTGTCGTGGCAATGTGACAAGCACCATGAGTGCACTACCATGATTGTCATACAAGTTGATCAGGCTATTGCCATTCCTGTCAGAAGCAGAGATGATGCTTGTCCCCCCAAAGAAGATAGTAAGAGAAGGCAATGGGATAGAGATCTGCAATGTAAGGGATTTACGCTTGCTACAAGCCTTAAGGAAACAGGAGTGAGTGGTGAGCAAGGAGGTTGTGTACATGAGAGAGAGAGCATTCAGGTTACTACGCAGCTGCCTGTGGTGCTGTGGCTGCCTCTGCACCCCCTTTGATCTTGTCTAATAGCAGCATACTCATTAGTATCATCATCTCATTCTGTACACTCTTACATTGAAGATTCCCTGTAGAGTTCCGAAGAAGAGAAGTCCAGCCCATCTGACTGTTGGTATATATGCATGGTGGACTCTGTCGTTTTGGCTACATCATGTACAGATGCATTATGCATGGCTGGATTGGCATCAGCCTCTTATGCCCCTTCATATCCTGGACAGCTGGGTAATCTTAAGCTCGTAACTGGTTATACCTGATATGAACTTGGCAAGCATTTCCTTTTGCTGTGTGATCTGCTGCTCCATTGGTAATCCCTTCGTATTTCTACATGGCTTGATTTTCTGCAGCCTATTCTTCATGTTGTATGGCTGGATTTTCAGCAACCTGTTCTTCATGCTGCATGGCTGGATTTTTAGCAGCCTGTTCTTCATGCTGTATGGCTGGATTTTCAGCAACCTGTTCTTCATGCTGTATGGCTGGATTTTCAGTAGTCTGTTCTTCATGCTGTATGGCTGGATTTTCAGCAGCCTCCTTTCCTCTCTGCATGGTTTGGTTATCATCAGCCCCTTCTTCGCTTTGTTGGATGGCTTCAGCCGATTCTTGCTACTGTGTGGCTGGGTATTCTTCAGCCTCTTCTTTCTGCTTTGTGGCTGGGTACTCCTTCAACATCCCCTGTATTTTCATGTGGCTGACCATCCAAGGGAATTGGTTTTTTGGGTGGATCTGGGTTACCAACTAGATTGACCTGAGCATCCAATAGGTTGATCTGGGGCAGCTCTCTGTACCCCACTCCTGAGTGATTAGATGGGTGCCCATATGTTGGAGGTACAAAAATTGCAGCTGGGAATTGCTCCATGAGATTTTTCATGATTTGTACTGCGCATGGAGGGGAGAATTCATACCATTCTTGAAGCGCATCATGGCTGTCTTCTTGCTGTTCATTTGATGTTTCATCATCAGCAATGGTTTCATTGCTTTTGTGCCATCTACCATCATTGAAATGGTAATCATACTCCTGGGCATCTTTATGAGGAGTGTCCTCCTGCTGTTTGCTACCTGAAGAAGTTAGTTATATGCGAGGATGTGTCTTGGCTCTCCTGGCCTATCCAATCCTCCCGTATAATCTTAGCTTCATCTTCCTGTATAGCAACCTGCACGTTTTGATCATGTGATAATACTTGGGACTTTTCCGATGCAAGGTTAGGATCATCCGAGAACACCTCCTGGCTCTGCTGGCCTTCCTGGTTCTCCCATGCATCCTCAACATTCACCGTATCCATCCCATAAGTATGATACACATACTCAGCATCACTATCACTATCGGATTTTGACTCTTCCTTATGCTTTTCTTGTAGTTTCTCCATAGCTTTCTGCAATTTCCTTATCTTCCTTAGGCTGGAACAGGACCTGCATTTTTTCCCTTCATGGTCCTCATGCCATTCATAGGCATTGTCCAGGTCGTCGAAAAAACCTGTGAGTTTGTCCCATGCTCTATCCAGTTTGGCGGAGCTGGACACCTTGCGGAATCTTTTAATGATGCCATAGAGATCTTCTGCTAAGTCGAGCAGGCACCAATACTTGCATTTATCCTCCTTTTGACATGGTTCAGTCCCCGATACGGATAGTATTTGGACTTATGCTCCTTGTGCAGACAGATTTCACAGTATTTTTTCTTCCCCATGTTTCAAAAATTTACTGCTTATTCCAGATTGGACAACACCACACGAGGGATTACCTCAGAGAAATGTTGAACAGCTTCGGACGACGGAAAGATTCGGACGTTGGACAGCTTCTAACGTCGGACAATCGGACAGTCGGATAGTCGGACGCTTAGATAGTCGGACGGTCGGACGGTCGGACAGTCGGACGCTCGGATGTCGGATAGCCCCGGATGTCGGACACTGACTCTTGTCTCACGGCGGAGTTGGCAAATCGGACCGGCTGTGGAACACTATGGTAGCTGGAAGCACTTAGGTCGGCTTCTGGTTTAGTACTGACCTTGGGCTGTCCCTTTTCACTGAAGACCGGGATCGTGAGGCTCTCCAATAGCTGTGGGTAGTGCACCCAGCATCACGCACATGTGAAGCTTTGCCCCAGCTTTCCCACCTGGTCCAGGAGCAAAAAGCAGCCTTCTTTCGCACTTGAATTAGATAGTTAAGCTTGCTCCAATGCCGTAAAAGCAAAAACAGACCTGTACCAACCAACCCTGCTCTCCCCTATATTGATGATTGAGGAGCTTGTCCAACTGCGGAAAAGGTACTCCGGAGTGCAGAAGAGCTCGCCCAGATGCTTAGAAGTAGAGAAAAACGCGCTTAAGTGCGTGGGAATGCTCGCGCAAAGGCCCAAAAACTAACAGAGCTTCTTCCAAGGCCCAGGCGGGTGGAACAGCAGCAGCAGCAGACAGCAGCTTGCCCAACCTTGGGAAATCCACTACCATAGCCAGCAGCAAACAGTGTTGCTCTCAAAACATCACAAAACATGGATACACAAAACAAGGGTAGTGTGGATTTTTAACTACTGGGCGTGCCAAAGTGTTGGCATGGGGATGCAAACAGATGGATGAAACATACACACATGCATATATAACTACTCACATGACATCAAAAGACATGCTCATGGAGAGAGAGAGAAAGAGACTCAACACATGGTGTATATTCCAACTCTTCAAAATGTGCATACAAGGGGCTTTAAATAGCCATGGGCTTGTGACCCTTCAACTTCCATAACTCCCCACATGTGTGTAACCCCCCACTAGTGTAACCTCCCACTAGCCCATGTGCATGTAACCTCCATTTCTTGAATGGACATCCCCTAATGACAAGTTTCCACATCCCATTAGCCTAAGCTAATCTCCCACATGCTAGGGGTGTTCCCATGGATGTTCCATCTCCCCAATACAAGGCGTATTTCCACACACAACACCTATCTTCCCCCTTGAAGGGATGTAGGTATACATCCTTCAAGATACAATAAAAGTGTGTAGAAATCAAGATATGATGCCGGGGTGTTCTATGCCCAACACAAAGGTCAGTATAGTGTGAACCCGACTATATGAGCTGGCGCTATAACTATGCCAACGCTCTACTAGCTGTCACCCATGATGTAGTCCACTGGCGTATATCATAACCATAAAGTTTACTAACCACGCCGCCAGTGACATAAGTGCGGAACTATCACCCAGGCTGTCCGGCACATGTGGAGCTCGATTGACTAGTCAATTGCCTGTTGAAAGTCAACATTTGACCTTGATCGCTCATTTCTCCTCCAAATTTGATGATCTTCGGCTTGTTAGAAAGGGGTTGTTGAGTAGATTAAGAAGCTCCAAGGACACATTTGAAAAGGTTCATGTAAACCCTAAAAATCTAGGGTTTTGTCCTGGCAGCAACTAGGCAAATTCTGGAAAAATTTTGCCATAACTTCCCCTCTTTTTCTATCAAATCTCAATCTAAGCATGCATGAATATCAAACACTAAAATCCATTTTTGACATTTATTCATTGCAAAGCATAATCCAATATCCATTTGAACATGTGACCCATGGCATCAATCTTTGACATGTAGCAATATAAGTTGATGTAGAGGCTTTTGTTTTGCTTGCTCAAGTTGAAATTGAGTTGTCGATGAAGCGCGTTGATGCTTGCCGATCTCCCGGCCAAGCACTTCTCACCCCTTCACCAAGTTTTCCTCCTCCAAGGTGAAGGTTGAGGCCATTTCTTCACCACCATGTGCCTAATCCTCTTCCTTACCGCGTTACCTGGCACTAACGGCAAGGAAGATTCATGACATGCTTCCCTTGGCCTCTCCTCCAAATGCCAAGGTACCCTCACTTCATTCTAGATTCTAGGAAAGAAGTGGGGTACAATCATGAGTGATATGTGTTGGAAAGCTCAAATGAAGGAATGAGTGTTACTTACAATTTGGCTTTTGAGCATGACTCATGCTCATTCATCTCATATTACATAGCATGTACTCATGCTTTTTTTCCCTCCACATGTCCACCCATAGCATCATCACAAATCCAACATCAACAACATCCAACACCAATAGAGATCATGTGAAACATATGCATGGACTCCATAAGCATTGCTCAAGCTTGAAACTCCATCAAAAGCATGCCATATGAATCATATTTGAAGAAGAAATCTCCAAAACATGATGTAAAGCTTGGCAATGGCTCAAATGGAATCAAATCTTTGCACACATGCCTTCAATGATGCATGAACTAGCATCATTACCATGTGAATGGATGAGCTTAATGTCTAATTTCTAAAAATTAGGGTTTCTATATGTAGAAAACCCTAATCCATCCCATTGCTTCAAGAAATGCTTCAAACTTGTTAAGATTTGATGGAGCAACTCACCAATGACCACCCGGAAGCTTCTATGCTTGAGTTTGATGAAGAAAGTGAAAAATCAAGCCACTTTTGGTGAAGAATGTTGCCCTCTTTCTACTGATTTGCAGCCATGATTTGAAGCCCCATTGCTCAAGAAAAGAACCTCAAAATAACTCCATAACACTGCTAACTCATGCCAAGTACTTGCCTTACTTACTAGGTAAGCTTGACTTGCTATGCCAAAAGCATTTAGCCACATATTTTTAGCAAAAAATGCGCCGCCAGGCTACTGTAAATTCTGCCTACTTCCCAGCTCTTGTTGATGCAAAAATTATCACCAAAGCTTCGTACCTTGCCTGTACATTGTCTGCTCCATGTCCAAGTAAAGAATCCCTGGCAAGGGCTAGGGTTTGCAGAAAAGCTCTCCACAACAAAAACATTTTAATTAAGGAATACTAATCTAGATTAGTGGATTTCCCCTTTATTTGGTCCCAAACTTTTAAAATTTTTGGTCCATATGCTCAGATTTGGTCTAGAACCCCCACTTTAGCCATTTTCCCCCCTTTTCATGAATCAAATGAAGTAGAAATTTTTAGAAATTAGGGAAAGGAAAAATAATATTCAAAACATGGATCTAAAACCATGCTCTGATACCAATGCAAGCAAGAAGAAGAAGGGGTGGGTTAGTCCCTCACCAAGGGAGTGGCTCATGAAGCAGTCACCACTTAGCATCTCATGGGAGAAGCTCACCATGGTTTCTTGGAGCAAGTATCCAAAAGTTTGATTACCAAATGATTAGTTACTAATCACATTCTTACATTGGTATTTATACCAGTCTCATGGGTTCCCACCCACTTACTATTGGTATTTATACCAATCTCATGGGTTCCCACCCACTTACTATTTGTCCATGGCCTTGATCCCATACTAAACTTACCATTTCATATTTACAATGGCCTTGGGCCCATTTTTACTTTCTTACAGAGAGAAAGATGAGAGATTGGTTACTTTGGAGAAGAGAGATTGGTTACTTTGGAGAAGAAGGAAATTCTGCACAATTCCCAAGGCAAATTTGGTTGATGCAAGAGGTGAAGAGGGAGAGCTTTGAAGAAGCAGGCGCCCACCTCTTCCCCCTAGGATAGATTCAAAGTCTTCACTCTCCCAAAAGTGAGGTAAGTGCTCTCCCCTTTCTCCCAAAAGTGAGGTAAGTGCTCTCCTCTTTCTCCTCTTTCTCCCCTTTCTATTCTCTTGTTCATTTATCATATAATGGGTCTATTTTGCCTTATATACCCCTTGTGAAGAAGGAAGTTGCAGCCATATGGGACAAATCCTCCTTGCTTCCCCCTTCTTTGCAGAAATATTGAGTTTTTGTCTGTAACCCAAAAGAGGAAATTTTTCTTCAAAATTCCTACATGCTTTCACCTTGAAGTTGTGAATGAGTATGAATTTTTTTGTGAATGAAAATTTACAGAATTAAATTAATTTTAGGGATAAACTGATCTATTTTTATTTTTTATTTTTTTTAAAAACCATAGCTTACTCAAGAAATTGGGCATAATAAAGTGAAAAAAGGACAATTATTGTAATATTTATATGTAGTGTTTGGTTATATCTAGTGTTTTATGTCTTTTGGTTTACCAATTACGATGTAATGTTGATATGCATCCTCAAATAGCTAGAGGAGTTATTTTGGGATGCACTTGGAAATTTTAACCTCCTAAAGCATAATCATGCTAAGGATTATTGGTTAATGCTCCAAGTTCCTTAAGTGTATGGCATGAACCAAACTTAGTGTATGGTTTCACAACCTTCCTTAACTAGATAAAGGAATAGAATGTTAGATTCTTATGCGAGTTATAGTCCCTTAAGATTAAGATTAATTCATGAGAACCTCATACTTTATGACAGGATTTAGAATACCTATATAAATCCTTAAATCATAAGAAATCAACTAGACCTTAGAATACCTATATAAATCCTTAAATCTTAAGAAATCAACTAGACCTTAGAATTCATAAAGGATTAAGGCTTTAGGGTTATAGGAAAAATCCTCCTACGTGAATTTACCAATAATAGGAGTTCCTGTATCTCTAAGGTGCAAAACCCACCAAATTGGAAAAGTTAAGAAGTATTGAACATAGACCAAGGTTGGTACACCTTGTAAACAAATACTTTAAGATATCAAAGGTTAAGTGGGTCCAAAAACCAGTACTTGATTGCCCTTCATAATTGTAAAAACCCTTAAGATGAAGAGCATGTGTTTCTCGATGGTCTTAAGTACACAAATTAGAAGATGAGTACATTCTAAGATTAATCAAGACCGTGTTATGCTATGATCCTCAAGATAAAGGCGATAAATTTATTGATAGCCTCAAACCCTCAAACCAAGAGGATAAGAGCTTATTAGACTATGACAATAATTCTAAGGAGTCTATTGGATAAGGAAGTGACCCCAAGAAAGAATTTCTCTTCCTATCAAAGATGGGTACCCGCCAAGGGAACCCTACTTGCATAGAGCTAGATTTTCAATTGAATTAAGGGTTATTTTCTTGCATTCACTTGTTTGATGCATCTTGTCTTATACATGTATTTTGTCTATGCACAGCAATGGATCCTGGAGCCCGAGTGGTGCCCCGTAGACCGAAATTGTGTAAATGTGCAATGCAATTTTTCAAGTGGAGTATTGTGCATAGGTACCACCAAGACCGTGACCCTTCTCCAATGGTACTAGGGTGTGCTCCCAGTACGTCTGGGTGAGGATTTCTGCAGAAGCGGCCTAGAGTGGTGAGACTCATCGGTATTACTGATCAGGCCAGCAGAAGCAACTCTATGGTGTCAGGACTCACAAGCTGAGGACCCTAGAAACGCCTGGGAGATAGTTAGATCTGAGTCCATCTCTACTCATGCACGGGATAGGGCTGATCACCTGAGTCTCCTCTCCGAGCAAGTGGATAGGATATTAACATTACATGTTGTTTTATGAGTCGTGCAAGTGGTAGAGATGGATACTTGAGTCCACCTCTCATGGCGAAGTGGTAGAGGAGTCCATGCTTGAGTCCACCGCTCCGAACTCTTGTTGTGATGAATACTATTTTTTTTTAACAAATGTTGCTTTTCAATATTTAAGGAGAAAAGATACGTGTGTGTGTGTGTATCGAGGAGTGCATGAGTAATGTTAGACTAGCGGTATGACTGTTTTATTGAATTCATGTGATTAATCGATGTTGGCTAGGGGGCTTCGGTACCCGGGCACCAACCCATCGAATCCCTGTGTTGTGAGTGGTCGGGCGAATGGCTCTGGTTCGCTCGAAAATGGATGGGACTAGGCTCAACACTTGGGTTTGGTTGTTAAAAGAAAATGAGGAATGAAAAAAAAGGGGGGGAAATGGGGTTAATTTAAGTAATAGGTATTCAACATAAGGGATATGATTTCTAGTATTATTTTTGTGCGTTACCGAGGAGTGTGACCATGATAGGGTTGACCTTCGAGAAAATACCCTATTGTGATGCCTTGCACTTCTGAGAGATAATGGACAAAAATAGCTAAGGGTAGAAGAGTTTCTTGGTGGAATTGCTTGTATTCCTTGTGCTTGGGTTCTCTCGAAGAGAGAGTGAGGGCTTTCGGATAACCAAGTACTAGTCAATACAATGCAAGGCCCCTATGTGCTTAGGTTCTCTTAGACCTCGAAGAGAGAGTGAGGGCTTTCGGATAACCAAGTACCAGTCAATACAATGCAAGACCCCTATGTGTGTGGAACCATCTACCCGCAGCAGTTCGAGAAACTCCGTTGCACCTTTTAGACTAGCCAAGGTAGGTGGGATCTCACACGGTATCATTACCTAGACTTACCACAGAGCATTTCATCCTCTTTCCAGCATCTTATGGGACTAAATCAAAATTTGAGGAGGCAGATTGTTGATAGGATTGCTGACTCATTCTTTCCTACCTTGGAGGAAAGGAGATTTAGATGGTATTTTGGGGATCGTTACATCCATGCTTATCTAGGACATGATGGTGGATTTCATAGGAACCTTATCTTAGTTATGATTTATCGGGAGCTTAGACTAGTTTGACGAATTATTTGTTATGATCTGCTAGACTTTGATTTGTCTAGATTCAGTAGATTTTTCCAGGTTTTACTTCTGTATGTCCCTAGAACCTATGTTAGTTTACCCTCTACTTATTGGTTACCCTATGTTCAACTATATTAGAGTTTTCAGATGAGTCTTGAATTACAGTTGTACTTCCTCATTGAAGGATTGTGGTTATAAACCAGAGCTTTCTTCTTTTGTCTCTTTCAAAAGTTTGAATGAATAAAAAGTTCAATTTTGAAAAATGTGGGGTTTTTGTTAGGATGATGGGAACCAAGGAAATGTGCCATCCATATCTTTCAGGTGTACCTGATCTCTCACACGAAGTTGATATGCTCACTTTCGCTTTTGAACATATCAACCGGGGAGAAAAATCAACTCACCGAGCTTATGTTGATCATCTTATCGAGATATTGTTCCCTTCTTTTGCTGATATTAGTGGAAAATGGTCATTCAAAGCCAGAATTCATGCAAGAGTCTTTTACCCAAATCTTTGAGAAAACCTTATTATCTTGATGGTGTGTCTACGCCTAGGGCTAGTGTCAGAAGTTTTATTTTATAGATCTCTTGAACATAATGTAATCAAAGATCACCAAAATTATAAGTTACTTAAGCATTTTGTACCTCGTGGGATGTTAAAAATCCATGGATTTTCCCATAGAGCTATTTCCTCTAGAGTTTATCAGGGAATGCATAGAGGAACCTATCGGTTGTAATATTCAGAAAGGAAATGCTCCTAGATATTTTGTACTTGAAATAAAAAGCATGTTCATCTTTTACTCATAAATAAAGAAATCCTTGTGTTGTTGTGAAATGTTAATTAACCTCTTAGAAAACTTCTTATGGTATTTTGACCATCAGAGAATGGCTATTCAAAGAGAAACCACTGGAACATTCTTATCAGGGATCGAGGGACTCTCTGAAGAAGCTGATTGTATGGCTTTTGCTTTCGAGAACTTGGCCAAACGACCCCTTGAAGAGCGTAAACAGTTAGGATGCCACTCTCTATCAATAGGCTGTTGGTTGCCTTATTTATGTATGCATTTCGAGGCTTGACATTCAGTTTTTGTAGTCTCATAGGTGAGCAGGTTTATGCATAGCCCAGGCAGCACTAAGCATTGGCAGCACAGGCAATTAAGCGACTCTTTCACTACTTGAGTGGTACCAGGCACCTTGGGTTATTTTATCCTAAGGGGGGATCATTGCTGCCAGATTTACATGCTTTTTCAGATTCTGATTAGGCTGGTTACTACTATGACACTCACATGTCCACAAGTGGTTTTTACTTCATGCTTGGCACCTTGGGTTATTTTATCCTAAGGGGGGATCATTACTGCCAGATTTACATGCTTTTTCAGATTCTGATTAGGCTGGTTACTACTATGACACACATGTCCACAAGTGGTTTTTACTTCATGCTTGGCAACTCATGCATATCATGGTTGAGCAAGAAGCAGCCTACTGTGGCCACTTCCAGTTGTGAAGCTAAGTATAGGGGGCAACTTTCACAGCTACAGTTGAGTGTGTTTGGCTCATACGCCTTGTGGCTGATTTGGGTGTTGGACAGCCACCTGCCACCACCATCTTCACTGATAGTCAGAGTGCATTGGCAGTTGTGAGGAACCCAGTGTTCCATGCTTGCACTAAGTACATTGAGGTGCATTATCATTATGTTAGGGAGAGGCTCTCTCTACGAGCGAGATCAGTTTGGCATATGTGCCAACACAGGATAACCTTGCTGATCTTTTCACAAAGGCATTGTCTCGTGAGAAGTTCGAAGCTTTTCACAAAGCTTTGGGCTTACTTCCTTTTGTGGATTGATCATAGTCATATGTCCTGGCAGTTCCCTATACATTGAGTGCGAGCTCATGTTCACAGCATCACTCCTAGGGGGGATTTGTTGACATGTTATGGTAGTGATGTGTGTGAACACACTTAGGACTGCCAGGGGCACTTTTTCCCTCACTAAGAGGTTTTTTTCCCCGTGCGTTGTATATACGCCCAACACTCTAGGGCTATCTTATCTTTGTTCTTGCACACTAAGCAATACTATTTTTGTGTTATGTGCTCTTGAGCTTCTTCTTCTCCAAGCTGTGTGTGCATTCCTGCAACCCTAGTTCCAACAAAGTTCTTTCTCACATTAAGTGACCCTTGACCTTATTCTACCATGTGTGAAAGCCTTGCCCATTGAATTTATCTAGTGGTGGATGCCATTGTAAGATAGGACTTACGACCATTGAGATGCTTAGGGATGTGTTTATACCCTTTACAAGGTTGGCAAATAGTGAATCTATAAGTGCAAGGTTAAGCTTCTATAATCCATATTGGCTATAGATACAACCTCTCTTATCACAAATTGATTGAAGTGGTTCATTAACCTCTTGGTCGATGAACTGGTAGTAGCGGAGAGAAGTGATAGATAGACATTAGAAAGAGATTAGTGAGAGTAATCATCAAAGGCTTCATATTCGAAGATAATATAAGCTTTGTATAACAAGATTATGATGAAAAGAATGAGATTAAGCACTCAACTAAAGGCATAATTACCAAATTAATGTTTTTGATAGTTTCTAAAAACTAGACCACCTTTTGTAAATTTGCTCACACCATTGGGGATTTGTTGATCTATTTGCAAATCCCTTTTAGGGGCTTGTAGGGAACTTAGAGGCGACCATTCATGTAGGAGGAATTGAACTCATTGCTCACTAGTATAGAGAATGAATCTCTGGACTAGCTGCATGCTATTAAAAATCTATGTCAATTTGGGGATAGCCCCGATGCCAATCCATATGGTGATGAAATTGATCAATTGTTGTACCAGCCCCCCTCATTGCCACCATGAGTATGTCTATAACTTTTGTGAAGGCACATCATGAAGATGCTACATGTATGATGTGGTGGAAGGGCCTCCAAGTGAGGTGGGTACGTGTAGAAAAGGCCTCTAAGTGAGGTGGGTACTCAAAAAAGGTAATAACTAGATTATAGCTAGAATGTAGGGTAGATTATTGTTAATTAAGTGAAGATTGGGCTTAATGATGGCCTAAAGGATGTGGTGAGCTCTTATACCATGTTGAAATCATGGTGGAAATATTAAAGTAGCATTCATTAATGAAGGGAAACCTAGAAACTTGCATTAACAAATGTGTGAGTTGCATGGGCTTTTATAGGCTTTGGATTCAAGCTTTTATAGCCTTTGGATTCAAGCTTGGATGACATCATTGATGATGTAGATGAGCTAGATACTTCTCCTAAAGATGCCCCATGACTACATTGATTCAAGCTTTGGATTCAAGTTTTTATAGGCTTTGGATTCAAGCTTTTATAGCCTTTGGATTTAAGCTTGGATGACATCATTGATGATGTAGATGAGCTAGATACTTCTCCTAAAGATGCCCCATGACTACATTGATGTAGATGAGCTAGATACTTCTCCTAAAGATGCCCCATGACTACATTGATGTAGGGAGTCATTTACCAACTCTTGTGAGAGTGGATGGGTTTAATATACCATAGGTTATGACCTATATGCATATTTGGATTCTATGGCTAGGAGGGATAAGTGTATTTCTAATAGTGACTAGGAAGGGAATAAGACATCATGAAGAAAAAAAACCCTAAAATATCTTTGTCATCTTGTGAAGGTGAGCACAAAGCCATCACCACATGTGCATGTGAGGCCATAATGGCCGAGAAAGCCAAGTAAGGAGAAATTGGGTTCTTTGATGCTTCTACTCTAACCACTTTGCTTTGTGACAATGAATCAGCCCAAGGAGAAATCGGGTCCTTTGATGGTTCTACTCTAACCACTTTGCTTAGTGAGCATTAACTAAAAATCAATGCTTATTCAATGTAATACATAAAAATATCCTCATGAAACTTAGTAGTAAGCTTAAATCCAATAGCCCCAAAAAAGGACAGATAGCTTTAGTAATTGGCCCCTTCTCTCCCCATTTCATCAATCATGGATTGGATTTACAATCAAGGACTATGTTACATCAACTAGGCATCTCAAGGTTAGCCACAACCACAAGTCCTATAGTCACATGGCCTTGGGTTTTTGCTGAGATTGCTCTATGCCTTACGTTGGTCTTCTAGAACTTAAAGCTCTATTCTCACATTGGGTAGGAAGTTCTACCTCCTGATCATGACACATAAAGTCACCAACTAAACATTAGACTATTACACTAGGAAAAGAGAAATTCAAAGTATTGCATGATATTATTGATCCTAAATCACCTCTCACAATGTAGTCCAAATCTCAATGATGCCTTCCATTTAATCATGTAATTCACCCAATTTCATTTGTTAAAATCCCAATTCAAACTTCTCTCCTTTTCCCAACAAACAATAAAACAAACAAAGCTTTCAATTCCTTGTAAAATTCAACATTCTTTTCATTCTCTTTATCATAATATTCATTTTTTTTTCTCACCCTTCCACACTAATTTATTTCCATTATTTTCCCTACACTTCATTCCACCTTTTTTACTTTAATAAAATATTCAGTAACAAACTCATTTTACAGCTCAACCATCATACATTAAATTGCCAACTAATTTTCAATATCCCATATAAATTAGCATTGAGGAAATCAAACATCCTTCATTTTCTTTTACTCTATCTTAAAATAAATTAACCATTCAAAATTACAAACATTTCATTTCTCATTTTTTTTGTTCATCACTGATCAATGCTTCCATCCCTTCAGGAATTCATTAAGTATGAAAATCTAACCAGTTTGATTAATAAGCGAATTTCTGAATTCAAAGCATGTATAAACTTCAAAGGGAAAAATTATATAAAGTTTATGGCCATTTTTTAATTGGCTTAAACATTGCACCTACTCCCTGAGTCTTGATTCCCACAGGCGCATCAACAATGGCGTTAAGCTCATGCCCATGCTGCCACATTTAGCCCCCAGGTTGTCATCCAAATCCTCTCCTTGGAGAATCCATCCAACGATGGCCAGAACAAAATGGCTAGCCCCCCTAATCTCCATGCTCAAGGCCCGCCCACAAGCCTACATAGGCATGTGCTTCCTCCTCAGAAACCTGCACATTGACCTTCTTCTTCTCCTACAAGCCTATGCTACCATGCTCTCTACATTCTCCTCCTCTTCCTCTCCTGGCTGGTGTGCTTGCTTGAGGAGACAGCGAAGTTATCTCCCTCCACCACCCACAACCTTTGGATTCTCCCGTGTTCAATCCCCACCATTGGATCAAGCCATCTAGATCGTGACATGTGGCTCCTTAATTCCACCCTTCCTTCAACCTCTTACTACAAACAAAAACCCTTTTAACCAAAATTTTGAACAAACTTTGATTGGCCATCCCCACCTCGAGTTGCAGTGCTTCCAAAAGCAAAATTGATCGACATTTCACCCAATCATCTCCACAACTTGAAAACACACAACCTATCATCCACACTAATCCAATGGTACATACCACCATTATCTTCGCCTCATTAGATCATCATCATATTTTTCCACTGAAAAATGGCATGAGATCCCTCTTACCTCACCTGTGCGCTTTAAATGCTAATAAGTACCTCGATAGTTACACAATTTTGCACACCTTCATGACCATGATACCACATTTTGCATAAAATAGCAAAAATTTGCATGCTAATTAGGACCCGAAATCACATATCATCAGATTTTGGGAATATATCAATCTTTTTCTCTCTCTCTCTCTCTCATTTGCTCTCTCTCAACAATCACTCAATGTGTCATTGTGTATATGAATCCACACATCATCATTCTAACATGGTATCAGAGCTTCTAGATGGATGCAAGGGTTCACATATTGATTTCTCTGCATTGTTTGAGGACAATACATGCATTTTTGCATTATTTGAGTGGTGGATTTGAGTGGGGGGCATTTTAGGACAAACCCAAAGTTATCCACCACTACACATCCCCCATCTATGTCTGGGGTTCCTTTTGGTGTGCCATACACCTATGGTGCTTTGCTAGGAAGACTAGCCCCCTAGCCCCTATATACAAGATGGCTTCCCCTCCTCAAAAATCATCAACAAGCAAACCACAAGTGTTTTAGCTTCTGATCATCAGCCACCACCATTGCCTCTAAGGAGCCCACTCCTCACCTATGGGCTTGTAATCTTTGATTTTGGGAATATATCAACCTTTTTCTCTATCTCAATTGCTCAATGTTAGTGTGTCTATGCTTCTGCACATCATCATTCTGACATGGTATCAGAGCTTTCCTTGATCCAAGGGTGCACACTGATTTCTCTATGCTTTTCCAGAAGAGCACATACAATTTTGCATTATTTGGGGGGCCTTTTAGGTAGGCCGACCAAACCTATAGGAGTGGACAAACAACCCCCCAACCCCTATATAAGAGCTAGATTTCCATTTTGGGAATATATCAATCTCTCTCTCTCTCTTTCTCTCTCTCATCTACTCTCTCTCAATCTTTCATCTACTCTGTCTCAATCATTCACTATCAATGTGTATACATTTCTCGCACATTGTCATTTCGACATGGTATTAGAGCTTTTGGCTGGATCCAAGGGCATATGCTGATTTCTCTACATTTTCTAAGTAGAGTATATGCATTTTTGCATATACTCTACATTTTCTAAGTAGAGTATATGCATTTTTGCATATGCTAATTTCTCTACATTTTCTAAGTAGAGTATATGCATTTTTGCATTATTTGAGTGGGGGGCTTTTAGGCAGGCCAACCATCCCTCCAACCCTATATAAGGGATGGGATTTATCCCTCATAAATCATCAAGAAAACCTCAAGTATTTAACTTCTAATCATCAAGAAAACCTCAAGTGTTTAGCTTCTAATCATCCTCAACCCTTTCCTATGGAGCCTATTCCTCACCTATGGGCTTGTAATCTTTGATTTTGGGAATATATATCAACCTTTTTCTCTATCTATCATGTGCTCTCTCTTAATCACTTATTGTCAGTGTGTATACGCTTTTGCACATTGTCATTCTGAGACTATTCCTCACCTATGGGCTTGTAATCTTTGATTTTGGGAATATATCAACCTTTTTCTCTATCTATCATGTGCTCTCTCTTAATCACTCATTGTCAGTGTGTATACGCTTTTGCACATTGTCATTCTGACATGGTATTAGAGCTTCTAGTTGGATCCAAGGGTGTACACTAATTTTTGTACATTTCTTGAGGATAGTACATGCATTTTGCATTATTTGAATGTGGGTCTTTTTAGGTAGAGACTGCTCAGCCCCTAGCCCCCCTATATAAGGGCTGGTTCCCCCCCTTATAAATCATCAAAAGCAAATCTCAAGCATTTTAGCTTTTGATCCTCCTTGGCCCTTATGCACGGAGCCCAATCCTCACCTCTACGGGCTTGTAATCTCTCTGATTTTGGGAATATATCAACATTTTTCTCTCTTTGTCATCAATTGCTCAATCACTGTCATTGTGTATACACTTCCACACATTGTCATTCTGATGACATGGTATCAAAGCTTCTGCCTAGATCCAAGGGTGCACATTAATTTCTCTACCTTTTGTGAGGATAATAAATGTGGTTTTGCATTATTTGAGTGGGGCATTTTAGGCAAGTTGACTAGCCTTATAGGGTTACCCAATCACTATATAAGGCGGCCTATATTCCCCCTCTTAAATCATGTATATTAGGAGTTAAGATTAGGAGTTACATGCATATGGGCTAGTGTGGGGAGTTACACTAGTGGGGAGGAGTTACACACTAGTGGGGAGTTATACATATGTGGGCAGTTATGGAAGCCTAAAGGTCACATGGGTAGCCGAACAGTTACATGGTCTTTGATGTCTATTTAAATCCCATTATATGCACATTTTGGATGATGGAATATACACTATGTTTTCTCTCTCTCTCTCTCTCTCTCTCTCTTTCTCTCTCTCTCTCTCTCTCTCTCTCTCTCTCTCTCTGAGTGAATCTTTTTATGTCTTTTTGTGAGTGTATGTGTGTTTCATCCATGTTTGCATTCCCATGCCAACACTTTGGCATGCCCAGTCTTCAAAATCCACACTACCCTTGTGTGAACTTTGGATTCTTCATTTTTAAGAAAAATCTTGGCTTCTTAGTAAAACAAAGATACTTGAAATTCTTTATCTTACTCTGACTTACTTGGAGTCCAAGGATTGTCGACTATCCTTGATCCTTGATAAGTTAGCAAGCCAATTCACCTTCTTACTTCAAGTAAGGGTTGGGTTCAATCAATTTGCTAGTGACTACACACTATAGTCACAACTTGTTATCTTGGTATTTGGGTTCGTTCGGATCTCACCAATGAGTACACACTATAGTCACAACTTGTTATCTTGGCATCTGGGTTTCTTGGTTGTTCAAAGCTATGAGCTTATCTTGGAAATCTAAAGATGGTTTATGAAAGGAAATGATATATACAAAGTAAAATGTATAGAGTATTGATGAGCATCCATTGCTTTGTATTAAAATTGGTTTAAGAAAAGTACATGTAAATTGTGTACAATGAATTACCAATAATTATCATACTAGTGAAAATTATCTAAAAATTCATCTATCCATCCCAACCATCCATCCATCCCCGGTAATATAAAATCCTCGGGTACATATACTTTTACAAAGAAGTTATGTGTATAATATTATTGGGCCCGCTACTAGACTTCTTGGAATTTATTCTGATTGTCTACATTCAAGTTCCTTTTATAGTCCCTTGTGCTTCTTTACATCATCCTTTGTGCTTCTTTATGTGCTTCCTTGTATTTCTTCTTGGCTCATTTGCAATAGCTTCTTTACCTCAGGGGGTGTCACTACTCAAGGCCTATTTATAAACCCCTTATCGATAAATTTCTCAAAATCTTAAAAAATGCCTCCTTTTGTAAGTATATTTTTACAAATTTTATTAATTAAAAATTCTCTTATGCTGAACTCATGCGATAGGTTTACATATTCTTTAGTGACCCCCTAAGTTTTTTACAAGCTAAGATTAATGGGCCTTAGATATCTTTCACTAAAAGCTTTATTCACTACTAATGCTCTCCTTGTGCTGCTAGCCTAGATGTACTCCTTGCCTATGTTCAGCCATCCTCCTTTTGTTCAAGGGTCATTGGCCCTGATCCTTGCCAACATTATTTCTTTTGCTTCCTTATGGATGCTTTCACATATGCTATTATTGGAATAAGAAACATATTGCATGGTATTTCTACGTCTGGTACTCTTGAGCATTAATTGGCTGCTCGGGGTCACTAACTAGACTTGTGGTGCACTAACTAGTGAATGAGAGGTGCACTAGGAGACTAGTGCTCTACCTGCACTAACTAGTGAATGAGTAGTGGTGACTTAGAATCACTAAAACTAGTGCTCTACCTGCATGTTTTGACTAGGTAGTGACTTTGGATCTACTACTACTAATTTGTGTGTAGCTACTATTGCACATAGATCACTAGTTAGTGCCTGATATCATGTTCACTAACTTGTTGCTATGATTGCATATTATTAAGTAGCATATTACTAATTTTCTAACCAATTGTGTGCAAAAGGGAGTCCAAGTGCAAGACACTCGAATCCATTACATGTTAAGTTGGAGTTCCCCACATCAACTACATTTTTTGAAGGTAACTCATTAGATACACACCTTATATGAGATCTTGAATTTTTGACTACAAGATCAATTTACTTTGTACTTGTAGACAATCAATTCTCCTAGGCAAGTTCCTCATAGAAGAAGAATAGTGAAATGGAGGATGATGATCTCGTGTTGCCAAAGGATAACTCTAACAAAGGTATGCACCAATATTGATCTTGGAATATGTGAAAACAACACTATGGAATATACTAAAATGAGATTGTGAATTGTGGTGAGACTAGAGGAGAGGAAATACACATTGAGACATTGCATGAGGATGTGGCATATCTAAGCAAGATCCCACCAATGTTGTGGGTGAAGATGGTGCTATATACTCTACAATTGACTACAATTGACAAGAAAGAGTGGGACATGACATTAGGAAGTCTTTTTATGAAGAAGGGCCTAAAGTGAAGGCTTGGTGTGTCTCCCATTCAAGTTGAGAGCAACTAGTTTTACTATTATACATTGTTGCTGCTCGAGATCCTTCCTTGAAAGATTCCTTACTAAAATCATATGTATGCACGATCTATAGAAGAGCCAAAGATGATGGTTAAGGGTCATCAAACATGGTAAAAAACCTCTACATGTGTAACAATTTCTATAAAGCAATTGAAAACTAACCTATCATCAACTTACGACTTGTAAAAATTTATAATAACGCCCTAAAGCACATTAGTGCACTAGTATCCTATGGTGGCTATGTAAGCACATTTCTACTTCTAAACTTGCCATTGTGTATGGTTGCATTCTCTCAAATGTAATGGAATCTTAAGCAAATTACTATCTTGGTGTGGCTCATTTTTTCACTTGTTCACTTGCAAATGAGAAAGTGTTAATTAATGTCACTAGTTGTTGATGTAATTGTGTCTTTAATGAGAAAGTGTCAATTAGTGTCACTAGTTGTTGATGTAATTATGTCTTTAATGATCTATCAATGGAGTCCCAATTGTGTCATTTATAATTCAATGTCTTTATGTGCATGCTATGTAGTTTGTAAAACAATGACTCATGGTCTCCCTCCCTTAACACCAAAAAGAAAATCTACTTGTTGAGGATGATGATATTCATGTTGCCATGGCACTGATGTTGATGCTAAAAAGCACAATGCAAAGCTGAGTGATGGGGCTAGTGGAATTTCTATTCTTAGTGATTTTGGGGCTATAGGACAATCAATTCATGTTGCCACCATTGATGTTGGTGTAGAGAACGATGCAAAGCAAAGTAAGGGGGATAGTGGAATTACTATTCCTAGTGATGTTGGGGCTGCAAGATAGTCAATTCATGTTGTCATCACTAATGTTGTTATCGAGCATGATGGGGGATGGTGAAACTATAGTTTCTAGTGAGGCTCCCATCAAGGATGATGGTCATAAAAAGTTTAAAGGGAGAAAAAAAGAACAAAAAATTCAAGAGAGGTATAGTAAGAGGTCTAAGAAGCACATGCAAATGCCTGAATATAATTTTTATTGGGTTGAGTTTAAAGAGGAGGAGATTGCTACATATATGAGATTGTATGCTGGAGTTGTTGATGACATGCATGTTGGAGGATTGGTGGAGGATGATGTTATGGGACTTATACCTAAAGATTTTGGTGCTTTTGTTCTCCTTATGTACTAATGAAGGTGAAAGAGGAGGATGATGTACTCATGAAGGTGAAAGAGGAGGCTAAGAAAGAGGAAGTTGTACCAAGCCAGGAAGTGACCATGCCACCATAGTACAGACCAATCATGGAGGAGCGACTGAAGCAATGATACAAACTATCCCCCTTGATCCTCCAGACTATCTCACCACACTTTGCAAAGTTAATAAGAGTGGAAAGAGCACCTGTGGTTGTTGGTGTGCAATAGGATGCAAATGCTTTTTTGGAATGGTGTTTTTTAGCACTTCGATATATTTATTTGGATGTGTTGTATGAGGTGGAAGGCCATTTCTTTGCTATTTTTCTAGTAATCTACAATGTTTTGTAAACATGTACACACAAGAGGGTTGTGTGAAAGAGAAAAAGTTTTCAATACTGCCACAAGAAAAACCAATCTTCTCTACAAGACTCTAGTTGTGTTTTTGTTAAGGTACCCACCATAGTCAACTATATTTTAATACTGATGTTGGATGATAGCTCTTACAAGATGGTGTGAAATGTTGTTAAGGTACCCACCATAGTTAACTATATTTTAATACTGATGTTGGATGATAGCTCTTACAAGATGGTGTGAAATGTACATACTTGCTATGTTTGTGTTAACAAATTGCAAGCTCAAGGTGTAAACTATCTTACAATGGTTGTATGTGACTGACTCACTACATGGCTACAAGCAAAGGATCACCATGGATTCATCGAGAATAATCCAAATATCACATTGGAAGATGAAGAGTCTATCTTAGTGAGAGAACAATGGTGGCAACACTATAAAAGGTAATCAAATACATTATTCAATTTGTAAAGGGACCTGTAATCTAATAATGAATATGCCCATTGGTGTTGTACATAGAAAATATCGCTTTTGTGAACATGTCCTTTGGGGTTTTTGTAAATGACACATGATGAATGAAATATGGACTCTTTTTGGAGTAACTTGCTAGCTAAAGGTCATTTTGACTAAAGTTTTGAAGTGGTCTTGTGTCTACATTTCAATTGGCATGCTTAGGAGGACATTTCATATACTTTTGCATCCCCATTAATAAGCTACATAGGAATTTTGATGCTTCACACTAGATGTGACAAGTATATCAAGATTTCTAGTTTGTCTTTGACTACAATCCTAGGTATTTGCTACAATAGTGCCATCCCATCCATATCAAGTTTCCCTTAAGGATTTATCTCTTTACTTCAGTGCATTTTATCACACACATAGAAATCAACAACTTCTTCTGGGTGTGTGCATGGAGCGAGCATAGGTGAGTGAGTAGATTGATGGAATTGTTTTAAGAGTATGGGTGGTGGGCGAGTGAATTCTTACATTTTTTAAAATCTCCATTAAGTATATATAAGGGTCACATACCTCTCCACCAATGAATAAAAGTAGATAAAATCTTTGCAAAACTAGCTCGCTATTTACCATTTTACTTAAAGAATTGTTGAGATATCAAGCTCCTCGGCTACAACAGGATAGCATTATGGAGGTTTGGTAGTCTAGTCGTGTGACAATAATGGCTAGACACCCTGGCTGTGTGTGTGGACTTTATGGTTAGGGTTACTCATAGTGTGGACACTACACATATTGTGTGTCTTCTCTTTTGTGTGTATGAGAGTGAGAGACAATGGCTTCTCTCTATGGCTATGGTGAATGAAATACATTAGGGTTTGGGTCTTTGCTGGTGTGTGTGTTGCCTCTTCTTCTTCTTGTTTCTTTACATGGTATCAGAGCTTGGTGCTCTCATCTAGGGTTTTGTGAGTGAGTGAGTGAAGAGGAAGAGAAGACTCTTGCAAAACAGAGAACATATGCCCGGTGGAGGATCAAATGCAAAGGCTAGAAGAAAAATTGAGCTAAACCCTTCATACCCATGCTAGATTAGGTCATTCCTAAGGTGCTAATCATTTCATTTGGGTATTGGCCTCTCCCCAGAGCCCTAGAAAGTAGGCGGCGCTTTTTTGTAGCAATTTTGGGATAGCTTTCATGTTTTTTGCTCATACTTGATCAATATAGAGCCAATGCAAGTGGTTGAAGTCACTTGGAACTTAGAAAATATATGTTTGGAGCTGGCATTAACATTTGGGAAGCTTACTTGAAGGATTTGGAGCTCATTGAATCAAATAACCAGTCATTAGCAGAATTCCAGAATTGTGTTACAAAAATAGAGCATTACCAATCAAAGCATTAATCTCTACCTATAGAGAATTAAGCTAATTCCTTTGGTACAAGTAAGGAGCCATGAGTTTCTAAACTTTTGGTTCAAAAAGTTTTGCATTTGGATCATAATTTAAGAAGCTAGAGCAATTTGATTGATAGAAGGTACCTGACATTTACAGAAAAAGTCAAACAAGAGAGTTGAGAAAATTGATGGTTCTCACTCATCTTAAGGAATTTGGTCAAACCCTCTTAGGGTATGTTGGAGCAACATGTTATGAAGCCAATGAATGCTTAACCATAGCATTTGAATAAGATTTAGAAGATTTAGAGCAGAATCATTGACTGGCTCTTTGGTGAGAAAAAACCAGAAAATATTTTTTTTGAAAAGTACCTCATGCATTCAACTTGATTTGAAGCCATATTGCAAATGGAACATTGTGGGATTTAAAGACACGTATTACAAATATTTGAGGTGATTTGAAGTGATTTGGAGGTTCACAGGTATTGCATACAAGCTTGTTCTCACTGGGTACATTCACTGCATAGAAACCATGGGTAACTGCATAGAAACCATGGGAGATGGTCCAGTGCAAATAGTGGGAGAGAAGCTTGATAGAACAAACTTTCAAGTGTGGAAGTTTCAAATGAAGAGTTTCCTCAAGGGTAAAGGCTTGTGGAGCCTTGTGTAAGATGAAGATCTGCCGGAGCCACTCCTCCCTCATCAACCTACAAATGCTCAAGTGCTAGCTCATAAGCAATGGGTAGAGCGATCATCAAAGGTGTTGCATTATTTCTCTATTTGTGTAATAGATGCCTTGTTAATACACATTCAAGATGCCGATACACCAAGGGAATCCTGGAGTATACTATGTCAAATGTATGAAATAGATACAGGTGCTTGAAAGATTCAACTCAAGCAATAGATTCATAGTGTGACAAGGAGAAATCGAAGTATTCATGAGTATGTCCAGGAGATCAAAGGCTATGCAGATTCATTGTCCTCTATACATGCACCGATGGATGATGATGATTTAGTAGCTCTTACATTACATGGCTTAGGTCGGGAGTACAAGTCATTTGATACTTCTATCTCAGTCAGATTGGGAGGAATTCCAAACTTCAATGAGCTAGTGTCATTGCTCATTGTGGAAGAACTAAAGCTTGGACTTGGTGGAACAAGTAATACAAGTGGTGCATCATCATTGAGCAATGATGAGCATGCAAGAAACCAGGCATTCTATTCAGCTAGAGGCTCTCGAGAGGCAAGGGGAGATTTGCGGCTCGAGTCCGTGGAGGACGTGGTTGGAATGACAGGTTAGCTCGCTCAACCACAACAAAATCAGAATTTTCAGAATTCTCAGTCTTTCAATCCCATAGGGGGAGAATAGCAACAGGTGCTCGTGGATTTCAATCCCATAGGGGGAGAATAGCAACAGGTGCTCGTGGAAGAGGCCGATGGTAAGGCCCTCAACAAAATATGAATGGGATTGAATGCCACTACTGTGGCAAACTAGGACATATGGTGAAAGACTGTTACAAAAAGCAAAATGATGTTAGAAATGGGAGACCACAACAGGGTAACTATGCATCCACAAGTAACAATGATGGGAGTTCAAACCATCTTTTTGCAATGAAGCATATAATGGGTACGATGTATTCTCAGAATGCAGGAGATGAATCATGGTAGATGGATTCAGGTGCCTTAAACCACATGACTTTTCATGGTGGTGAGTGGTTTGAAAGGATGCAACCATTGGAAACAAATGGTTATGTTGTCACAAGTGATGATACTCAGCATCCCATTACACATGTTGGGAGTGTTCCATTGAGGATGCATGATGGGAATGTTAAAAACATGTCAGAGGTACTGTATGTGCCTTCTATTACAAAGAACTTGGCATCAGTGGGTCAAATGGTAGAGCAAGGACTCCAAGTGAGGTTCAATGAAAATGGCTATTTTGTGGAGGATTTCAAGCATGGCTCTGCAGGTTGATTGCCAAGGGCAAAAAGGAAGGTAGATTGTTCAAACTGGATGCAGGTTGATTGCCAAGGGCAAAAAGGAAGGTAGTTTGTTCAAACTGGATGCAGGTATACTAGAGTTGAACTCAGCCATGTTTTCTAAGAGTCATGGGATTGTGCAAGACATTGATATGTGGCACAAAAGGATTGGGCATGTAAACATACAAAGGTTGAAGAACATGCAGGTGAAAGGCATAGTTGGAGGACTACCAAGGTTCAAGTATGATGGTAGCCATCA
This sequence comes from Cibotium barometz, assembly GCF_041138505.1. Taxonomy (NCBI): domain Eukaryota; kingdom Viridiplantae; phylum Streptophyta; class Polypodiopsida; order Cyatheales; family Cibotiaceae; genus Cibotium; species Cibotium barometz. The sequence goes on along the minus strand of NC_141081.1, from coordinate 24,427,214 downwards.
TGCATGTGAAGCATGCCAGTTTGGAAAACAGGCAAGGTTGCCATTTCCTAAGGAAGGAAACATGAGTAGAAGACCATTGGAAATCATACATAGTGATATTTTGGGACCTGCACAAACCCCAATTATCAATGGAAACAAGTACTATATCACGTTCATTGATGACTACACCAGGTTTATTTGGGTGTACTTTCTCAAGGAGAAAAGTGAAGCACTTGGGAAGTTTATAGAGTTCAAAGCTTATGTGGAAAAGCAACATGGTAATTGGGTCAAATGCTTAAGGACAGATGGAGGTGGTGAATACATCTCTCATGCATTTGATGACTACTTGAGGAAGCATGACATACGAAGACAACTTACATGCAGGTACACCCCTCAGCAAAATGGAGTTGCTGAGAGGAAGAACAGGGTCATATGCGAAGTGGCAATGGCCATGCTAAATGAAAAAAATATGCCAAACTATTCTTGGGCTGAAGCATGTGCTACTGCAGTGTATGTGTTGAATAAGGCACCAACAGCAGCCATACACAAGAGCACACTAGAAATGAAGCTGACAGGCTATAGGCCAGACATTGGTCATCTCAAAGCATTTTGCAGTATTGCATATGTGCATGTTCCAGATGAGAAGAGAAGAAAATTGGATCCGAAAGTAGAGAAGTGCATATTCATTGGCTATGCACAAGACAGAAAGGCTTACAAATGCTACAACCCAATCACTAGGTAGGTTCTTATTTCACGAGATGTCGTGTTTGATGAGTTGGCAAGTTGGTACAAGGACAAAGAAGATGTTATGGTAGATGATATTGATGCAGATGTGTATGTAAACTTGCCTAACGAGGTCTCTACCTCATTATCAGGACCTGCAGGTTCATCCAGTGAAGCAAGTAATGTGAGTCCATGGTCTAGGAGACTTAGACATGAGAATGGTAGCACTAGTAGTAGTGCTGTGGATAAAGGAAAGAAGAAAGTTGAAGGTATTGGTGTTACAGGTTATGAATCTTTGAGTTCTAAAAGTCTTGATGAGGAACTTGGGATTCCAGTTTTGTGTACACCAGGTATTAGGCATGAAAGATATGTGCCTCCTCATGCTAGGAGAGTTCATAGTGAACCGTAGGTTGTGAGAAGATCACAAAGGATAAAGTATCCCATGGAAAGACTGACATACAGGGGTTATGCAATGCATTATGTATACATGACATCTATGCTAAAGCATGAGGAACCAACATGCTTTGAAGAAGCAAATGGAAAGCATGTATGGGACAAGGCCATGAGGGAAGAAATGGATGCATTGAGTCACAATGGAACATGGGATTTAGTTCCACTACCAAGTGGAAAGAATGCTATAGGTTGCAAATGGGTCTACAAGGTGAAATGTAACTCACAAGGATTGATTGAAAGGTATAAAACTGGTCGCAAAGGGATATGCACAGACACATGGAATTGATTATGATGAGACGTTTAGTCCCGTTGCCAAGATGGCAACCGTGAGATCAGTCATCTCTATGGCAGCCTCAAAGGGCTGGGAGTTACATCAAATGGATGTCAAAAATGCATTCTTGAATGGTGAACTACAAGAGGAAGTTTATATGGAACAGCCAGAGGGGTTTGTACACCCTCACCATCCCACATATGTCTGCAAGTTAAAGAAAGCACTCTATGGATTGAAGCAAGCACCACGTGCTTGGAGTGACAAAATCAGCAAATACCTCATGAGCATTGGGTTTTCTGTTTGGTACTTGAGATTCTTCATTGTATGTGAAGAAGACAAAAAGAGGTATTGTGGTCATAGTCATCTATGTTGATGACTTGATTGTGACAGGCGATTCTGGCAAGGATATTGCCAAGGTCAAAGAGATGCTATGTACAGAATTTGACATGAAGGATTTGGGAGAATTGAGATACTTCTTGGACATTGAAGTTGTGAGAAGCAAAGATGGTATATGGCTGGTCCAAAGGCAATATGCCTTGGAAATGTTGGCAAAGTATGGTATGACAGGTAGTAAGCCTATGAGTACACCTTTGGAACAAAATGTAAAGCTACGGGCTGATTTGGGAGATGAGTTGGATGATGTTAAAAATGTACAGGAAAGTGGTTGGTAGCTTGATCTACTTGACCATAACAAGACCGGACCTCAGTTATGCAGTTGGACTCATTATCCAGTTTATGCAGAGTCCAAGGAAGCCACATCTAGATGCAGTGAGGAGGATTATGAGATATGTGAAAGCCATAGCGCATTATGGTTTATTCTATGCACATGGCAAAGAGTTGGATGTGCATGGTTACACAGATGCAGATTGGGCAGGTAGCTCCTATGATAGGAGATCTACTAATGGTTATGCTTTCACTTTTGGGAGTGCAGTGGTTAGCTGGAGTAGCAAGAAGCAACCCACCGTTGCTTTGTTCAGCACAGAGGCTGAGTATAGAGGAGCAGCTTTGGTTGCATGTGATGTTATGTGGCTAAAAACGCTACTTGCAGATCTTGGTGAGCATCATGATGGGAAGGTTGTCATGTACTGTGACAACATGAGCAGCATACAGTTGGCTAGTAATCCGGTCTATCATGCGAGGACCAAGCACATAGAGGTTCACTATCATTATGTGCGAGAGAAAGTTCTTGATGGGCATCTTGACTTAGCATATGTGAGAACTGAAGAGCAGGTTGTAGATATCTTTACCAAACCATTGGGTAAAGAGAAGTATGAGTACGTCAGAGACAGACTTGGAGTACTAGAGATGGACATGTTGAGCTTGAGGGGGAGTGTTGAGATATCAAGCTCCTCGGCTCTACATTAGGGTTTGGGTCTTTGCTGGTGTGTGTGTTGCTTCTTCTTCTTCTTGTTTCTTTACAAGAATAATGTCAATAGGATTTTGATGAACCAACCATAGTCTTAGTATCTTTTGGATCTTCTCATGAGTATTATACTAAGCAAAATATTATACAATTTAAAAAGTTTCAAAAATATTTTTTAAAATTTAAATTTAACTTCATATTTGAATAGAGCACAAAAAATTGAGCGTTTTTCCTTTTTATAGCTCATCAATCCAAGTTACGGTTTAAAAATTATGACCATTTTTTCATCTCTATCCAAAGCCGATTTTCAACTACGCTTAGCATGATTGATATCCAAGTCAAGATAAGGCCACGATCAAGACCTTTTTGAATTTTTTTTCCAAATAGGGTCTTGGTCATGTCCTTATGTGGACTTGGATATCAATCATGTTGAACATAGTTAAACATCAAGTCTGGATAGCGTTGGAAAAATGACCATAACTTTTAAACCGTAGCTCGAGGTTAATGAGCTCTAAAAAGCAAAAATGCTCATTTTTTCATGATCAATTAAAATAAAAAGTAAAAAATACTTTTATATAATCTTTTAAAATCTTATTTTAATTTTATAATATTTTGATTAATATAATAAAATAATTTTAAATTATACTTTTGATGAATGGGATATTAAAAGACTACTTATTTTTATATCTAATGTAGGTATGTGATTTAGATATTTGTGGGCATTATTCATGAGCTAATTTTGTAGTCTCCTTTGAACTTTATAAAAGATAACCAAATTGATGATAACCCAACCCACAATTCCTTTGCTCTAAACTTGTTCTCTCCACCACCGTGCCCTCTTTGATATCTTTGTAAGATATCCAACTATAGTGTGAGTACATATTTGAATTTAAGTTAAGGAATTCATGAATCTACTGCTTAGGGTAGGAAGAAAAATAAGAACATGAATTTGCTTGCTCAATTGTGCTCGTTGTTTAGCCACCCCATTCTTTATTTCCTAGCTCTGCATTCACAACAAAATTGTCATCAAGGTAAAGTGCATCGCTTAGGGTGTTAGAAAGATCTTCATATGTAGCAATCTCCTCTTCTTCTTCCTCTTCCTCACTATAATGGGAATGATTGTATAATAGATCCATGGCTTAACATGTGATTTGTTGATTATCTATTTCAGTCACCTTGCATGCAAACATTACAATAACAAGAGAGGCTCATTGTTCTAAGTGTCCTACCATCATCTTTTAAATACCCCTAAACATTGTGCAAGGAGCAAGTCTTCTCAATGTGTTTACTAATCCCATTTATTGCATTTATAGTCCCATTTATTGGATCTACCAACCTTGCCTTCTTTGATCTCCCAAAACACACTCTTATTACATCCCTCTCTTTGGATACATAGCTCAATTTGGCAATGTGAGACAAGTTATCTCTCAAGAAGGCCACAACATCTGCAACACTTTCTAATTTTGTTCCATCTATCTTTAGTTGTTCATGCATTAAAATTGTCTTTACAATAACACTAGCCTTATCATGCTCACCCTTACCATGCCGAGAACCAAAGAAATTCTAGCTAGGTCATCAACATCATGTTTGTGAGTCTTGCATATCTGGCTACAAAGTAGAATCACCTTTTGTCCTTGACTTGGGAAGTAGCACCATCAAACCAAACCCAATGCTACATCAATGAGAGTCCTTGCTCTCCTATAGCCATGCATAATGTAACATAAAGCAATGTTGAACATAAAAGCTATCATGGACTCTATCATTTGTTGAAACAAAGAAATGGAAGGTATTTTGCACATCACCAGAATGCCACATATATGTGATGTGGACAAAAAAGGTAACTTGGCTTGATTGCCAATGCATGGATTGAATCTCATTTTGCTCTTTAAATGTATAGTTCTTTGCAATGATTGCTAATGCATGGAGGATTGAATCTCATTCTGCTCTTTAAATGTATAGTTCTTTGCAATGATTGCTAATGCATGGAGGATTGAATCTCATTCTGCTCTTTAAATGTATAGTTCTTTGCAAAGCCGACTACTACTGATACACCTATGCTCAAGGAACCATAGCACACACTCTTTAAATTAATTAGCCTACCAAAGATAAGTATTTAATAGTTGTAATAACAAACCACTATAACTCATCTCTTTTGCATAAGAATATTCCTTTTCTTTATTTCTCTCTATGTCAGTCTTCTCTCTATGTCAGTCTTCTCATTATTTCTCTCTATGGCACTCTAACTCACACAGAGAATGGGGAAGGCTACAACAAAAAAGGTAAGGCAAGGGTGAGCTTTACTGTCTACTGTGAACATTCACAAGTGGGGAGAGCTTGTAGTTTTTTTTTACCACCTTTTTACTACTGCTGTAGCAAGATGGAACTCTTCAACAAGCAATGGACCAATGATAGAAGAAGGCAAAGAAATGCATCTAGGAGGGAGGTAGGGCTTCTCCTCCAACAAGGCTTCTCCACAGTAGGGAAGAAGCTTGAAGGGCTGGCCTCAGAGTGTCCAGCAGGGGAGAGCTTGCTCACAAGGCCAAGCACAAGCAAAATGCAGAGGGGCACCTATGAAGAGTGGGGGGGCTTCTCCTTCAGCCCACTATACCCCCTGGACCTTTTATAGGCCAGGGGAAGCCACTAGGGGGGGTGAAGCACCCCACTCCTCCTGGACAGAGGCGACCAGCAGGCGCATGCTGCCGCCTCTGTTCATGATGGGGGAGGGGGTTGAGTAACCCCCTCAAGTGACTTAAGTCACTATTATAATAATATAATATTATTATATAGTATTTTTACTAACTATTCTAACCTATTGGCCCCACTAACTCATGCTCCTTCCAAGTGTTTGAAAGGGGTAAATATTGGAAAAAGTTTTATTTTAGAAATGATTAAAATAAGCAAACATCAAGTCTTACACCTCTACTTACACCTGTAAGTTTGATGTAGCTGAGACCTTTGATAAATTTTTGATGGGGGAATATCTTGCATGGGATTTTCTTTCACTTTCTTATCCCATCCCATCTATCAATGCCCCAGCAGCAGGTGTAAATGCTGGGGATCCATAATATCTAATTATTGTTATTAAGAAAAATATGCATTTTTCTCCCCAAAGGCTTCACCTTTGGGTTTGGTATTTAATTTGAAACCCATAATTCATCCTTAATTTTCCCATATTACTAAGGTGTTTCCAAGATTAATATTTATCCAACCTTAGGTTAAAATAATGGCCATAACATTCAATTATAATTTGCACAGGGTCAGGGACCATTTTACTGACAAGGCACCTCATTTTGGATTTAATTTCTCCTTACTCTTGATCACTGCACAAGGCCAAATATTTTGAACAATGTGCAGGCCCATTGTTAATTTTATTCATATCCTGTACAATTTTTATATGCACAATAATTATTACAATGTTCCCAGTATAGGGATCTTATAGCCTCAAAAGGCCGAGAGTTACATCAAATGGATGTTAAAAATGCATTCTTGAATGTGGAACTACAAGAGGAAGTCTATATGGAACATCCAAAGGGGTTTGTACACCCTCATCATCCTACATATGTTTGCAGGTTGAAGAAACTCTATGGATTGAAGTAAGCACCACGTGCTTGGAGTGACAAAATCAGTAAATACCTCATGAGCATTGGGTTTTCTATTGGTACTTCAGATTCTTCATTATATATGAAAAAGACAGAGAGAGGTATTGTGGTCATAGTCATCTATGTTGATGACTTGATTGTGTGACAGGTGATTCTGGCAAGGATATTGCCAAGGTCAAAGAGATGCTATATGCAGAATTTGATATGAAGGATTTGGAAGATTTGAGATACTTCTTGGGTATTGAAGTTGTGAGAAGCAAAGATGGTATATGGCTGGTCCAAAGGCAATATGCCTTGAAAATATTGGCAAAGTATGGCATGGTGACAGGTAGCAAGCCTATGATTATGCCTTTGGAACAAAATGTAAAGCCGCGGGCTGATTTGGGAGATGAGTTGGATGATGTTACAATGTACAAGAAAATGGTTGGTAGCTTGATCTACTTGACCATAACAAGATCAGATCTCAGTTATGCAGTTGGACTCATTATAGCCAGTTCATGTAGAGTCTAAGGAAGTCACATCTAGATGCAGTGAGGAGGATTATGATATATGTGAAAGCCACATCACATTATGGTTTATTCTATGTACATGGGAAAGAGTTGGATGTGCATGGCTACACAGATGCAGATTGGGTAGGTAGCTCCTATGATAGGAGATCTACTAGTGGTTATGCTTTTACTTTTGGGAGTGCAGTGGTTAGCTGGAGTAGCAAGAAGCAACCCACCGTTGCTTTGTCCAGCACACAGGCTGAGTATAGAGGAGCAGCTTTGGCTGCATGTGATGTTATGTGGCTGAAAAAGCTACTTATAGATCTTGATGAGCATCATGATGGGAAGGTTGTCATGTACTGTGACAACATGAGCAGTATATAGTTGGCTAGTAACCCGGTCTATCATGTGAGGACTATATCTACATGATAGACCGTGGGTGATGGCCTACGAGGGTCTTCATTACCACAATTCCCATCCTCCATTAGCTTATCATCCGTACATAACTCGCTGTATGGGAGAGCGCACGCTCGATGACTCAACCCCACTCCGTATAGGATCCCACGGCCGCTTCGACGGCCCTCAAAGTCCTTGTGGTTGGCAGGAGTACACCCCACGTTCCACCCGAGGGGGTCTCTACCTCGGAACGTCTTCATGCGGGGCACCCGGCGGGTGGCACCCACACGGCAACAAGTAGGGATGGCATAGCTCATCGTCACCTGATCCATGGATATCCAAATCTCAATGCATGTGGTCATGTGTGCAACATAAACACATGCTCATGAAAACCAAAAGATGCACAAACAATCTCTTCTCAAACTAGTGGTAATCCATAGCAAGTAGATTTTTCCCAACAAACAATAGAATACGCATGTCCGAAGACCTATGCTGGTATGGGAGAGAACTACTCCAGGAGTCTTTCTCCTCCAACTTCACCCCAATGGGTGAATATCAAGTCTAGCTTAACCCGGGGGACTCCTAATGTTAGGCTAGCCTCGTATTAGTTCACTTAGGGTCTTCTTTTACCCCGGAGGACGACTTGTCCACGATTAATTCCAAGGGGGCCCCACACTCCCACTGGGGTGGCTCCCTTTTCTCATTCAAGAGAGGTCCAATAATCACATTCTCCTATCAAGGAGAAGTGTTTAATTCATGGTCTAATTATCCTAGACTGGATAATTTATTTCCAGGTATCCATGACCTTCGGGGAAGGTTTTCCAATAATTAAATTACTCTTAATTTTGGGTCATCCGCTTGTATATTTCCCGCAAGGTCTATTTAGGATTTTGCCAGGGAAATATGGAAAAGAATACTTATTTTTACTTCTACTTACTCAAGGCGGGGTATAAGTTGGGGTAACCCCTTAGCCAATGGTGGCATCTTATTTCCGAGAGAGCACTTAATCCTAAATGACTCATGATTTACCCAAATGGGAAAAAGTCAATTTCTACTTAACCTTTCCGGATTTATTCAATACTGACAAATACTCTTATTATTTTATTGTCAGGGTAAGAAAGTTTCCACTTCCCTTTTCATTTTTCGACATAGCCATTTTTATTCCTATTTTATTTACTATATTTTTGCTTAGATTAATTCTAATTATTTAATTTTAATTATTTAAAGATTCAATTATAAGGAAAAATACTGGAAATGACGGGAAAACCACTTACTTCAAATGTTAAGTGAGTTGAAGCGGTCTTTATCGAAATTCCCGTGAATGGTCCTTTCTTTCAACTTGCCCGCGTCGTCTCCGATTCTCCACAAGCTTGGATGCCCGGAAATTTGGGAGTACAACCCTTGGAATGAAGCGGTTACACAAGCTATATTATAGTGAGGATTTCTTGCAATTTGGAAACCCAATTATACAAGGGAGGAAGCTTGTGGATGGCTGGGAGCAAATGGGTAATATGGGCACTCACAAGAGGGTAGAAGAAAGCCCAAATGAGAGCTTACACAAGCTATAGCAACAACAGTAGGGATTCTATTTCAACAAGAGTTTTCAAGCATGCATGAGAAGAAGACTTTTGACAAGTTGAAATCTTTGGGCAGTCTATACACTCACAAGGAGGAGGAAGGAGACCAAAAGAGAATCACAACAAGGCTGGAGCACTGTAGACCTCTTCCCTCAACAAGGAGGCTCAAGCATGCATGAGGAGGAGAGGCTTGAAGTTGGCCAAATTTACTGCAGCAAGACCACTTTTTTCCAGGGAGTAGAAGAAGCAAGGGAACAAGCAAAAATACCATGGGCTTACGGGGGAGGTTTCATTTCTCCACTGGGGTTCAAACAGGAAAGAGATGTAGATGGGAACTTGGCTTGAAAATCTACAGCAGCAGCAGAGGGATTCTCCCAAAGAGCAAGGAAGCAAGGCACCAAGAAAAAAAACAAGGCTTTAGGGTGGGGGAGGGCTTCCTTCACCCCCAGCTCCCCCCCATGGCTTTTATAGGCCATGGGGCTCAAGGGGGGGGCCTTGGGTCCCCCTCCATCCTCTCTCTTACATCCTTCCCCCCTTGAAAAACTCGAGATGTCCTCATCTTGTGAATAGGGGATAATCCTTCCTTAGATCCTCCTCTTTTTCCCAAGTGGCATCCTCAACAGGATAAAACTTCCACTTGACCAAGTATTCACGGAGAATACGATTACGGAGCGACTTCTCGCGCACATCTAAGATTTCTTCAGGTTCTAGCTTGAGCTGACCTTGAGCTGCAAAAGTCATTTGATCTTCATCTAGGATGTGACTGGGATCAGGTACATACTTCTTTAACAAACTGACATGGAAAACATTATGTACCTTTAGCTGAGGTGGTAACAGTAGCTCATAAGCTTGATCTCCGATCTTTCGAGTGATTGCATAGGGACCACAATATCTTGGAGAGATCTTTTTGTACTGGCCCAAGGATATGAAACTTTGCTTGGGTCGCACTCGGAGAAATACCATATCACCTTCCTCAAAGGTCCTCACAGACCGCTTTGCATCAGCATACTGCTTCTGACAATCTTGGGCTACCTTAATATCCTTTCGGATAGCCTGCATCTGATGATCCATCTCATCAAGCATTTGCTTTGACACTTCTACTCTGATCATTGGATCTGACCAGGTTAAGGGGGTGAGGCAGTCTTGACCGTAGAGTGCCTTGAATGGACTCATCCCAATGCTGCGATGATAGGAAGCATTATAAGCAAACTCAACCAAATGAAGGTAACTTAGCCACTTACGAGGTTCCCGTCCATAGTAGGATCTGAGAATATCCTCGATCACTTGGTTGACCCGTTCAGTTTGACCATCAGTCTCTCAGGGTGATAGGCTATACTGAGATTCAAGGATGTACCGACAGCTTCAAAGAAGGGGGTCCAGAACCTCGATGTAAATTTGGCATCTCTACACTGACTATCCTCCTGTAACCCATGTAGTCTAAAGATCTCTTTAATAAAGACCTTAGCTATATCCATTGCGGTAGAGGTCACCTTAACAAGGATCAAATGTGCAACCTTTGTGAGGCGATCAACCACCACGACAAAGATTGAATTATACCCAGACTGAACAGTAGGCAAACCCGTGACAAAATCCATACTTATACATTCCCATTTCATTGATGGAATGTCCAGAGGCTGCAACGTTCCAGGCATTTTAACTCTTTCGGCCTTTGGCATACAAGGCATTGGCGAACATGACGCAATACAACACTTTTCAGGCCTGGCCAGAAGAAACTCTTCTTGATTGACATGTAGGTCTTTATGTAACCAGGATGTCCAGCTATAGGACTGTCATGTGCCTCTACCAATAATCTTTTCCTGATATCCACATCCTTAGGAATGCATAGTCGATTATTGAAGTATAAGCAATCATTTGTCAGCACATACCCCTACAACAATATTCAGTTCCTTGGGAGTCTTGCTCTCTTTAAGAAGCAAGGCGATGATTGGGGCAAAGAAACTGTCTTGGTTGATCTTCCCTTTGACTTCCTCTACCAGAGGGCTGGAGATCACCGAGATTGCTAGCAGGGACACTTTCCGACTTAAGGCATCAGCAACCACATTGGCCTTGCCTGGCCGGTACTTGATTTCAAAATCAAACTCTTGGAGAGTCTGCATCCATCTCCTTTGACGCATATTAAGGTTATCCTGGGTGAGTATCCATTTCAGACTTTGATGATCAGACACCAGGGTAAACCTTTGACCTAGAAGGTAATGTCTCCACAACTTTAATGCATAAATGACTGTAAGCAATTCCAAGTCATGGATGGCATAGTTCTTCTCATGTGTTCGGAGTTTTCTGGACTCATAGGCCACAGCATGACCTTCCTGCATCAGAACACCGCCTATGGCAAAACCACTGGCATCGGTAATCACCTCAAAAGGTATGCTGAAGTCTGGCAACTTTAAGATGGGATCAGACACCAGGACATTATCTTGGCCGCTGTGATAATCTCAAAGCTCATACACAAATTTGATGGAACCCAAGATCTCATCACATTTATCGAGACATTTAAATTGAAATGTGAGGCCATGGGAAACCTTAGTTGCCTGACCAAAGTATATGTTTTTAGCTTATGCTTAGAAGGTTGAGCAAGACAAGGGTTCCAAACATTAAAACCTTTGATAAAAGTGATCTTCAAAACATTGAGGTAATTCAAGGTACGGACCATGTTGGAGTGCAGAGCACATGAGCTCTATATGATAGAGTGAGAACCTGAGGAAACCATATAAGACTATATCGTACATATGAAAACCTTGAACTCACATTGAAGACTAGGAGAAATTGAATGAAAATCAAATGAGATATTATTTCCTCATGGGCTTAAAGAAAAACAAGTTGTACATCCTAATTATTATCACATTGAAGATTGGGAGAAATTGAATGAAAATCAAATGAGATGTTGTTTCCTCATGGGCTTAAAGAAAAACAAGTTGTACATCCTAATTATTATCTCAAACTTGGATACATTTAATTCATTTTGTAAATGAGGCAATCTAGTTAGATGATGGGTTATTGGATGAGCATTCTAAAATTGGATGAACATTTTGAAATTGCCTCCCTCCCACTAAAGCATGTGCCAACACAAGCCACGTAGAGATAATTCTTTAAATCATGTAGCAAATAAGGCAATCTAGTTAGACGATGGGTTATTAGATGAGCATTCTGAAATAACCTCTCTCCTATTAAAACATGTGCCAACACAAGCCAAGGAGAGATCATTCTTTGAATCATACAAAATTGAACTTCAAAAGAGCATGCTAGAATGCTGTTAGGATTTAGGCATAGCACATCCATCTACATTTAGAATACAAACACCACCCCAGCTTCTAGATGCTTATGAACTATGTGCTCTAGCTACTTTTGAACTATGTGCTTCCATTCAAATCATACAAAATATGTGCCTTTAGGGTTTAGGAATAGCACATCCATATGCATTTAGTGTACAAACACCACCCTAGCTTTCAACTGCTTGACTACGTGCTCCAGTTGCTTGTGAACTATGTGCTCCAACTATTTGGTGAACTATGTGCTCTCATTGCTAAATCAACTAAGCATGATAGTTCACCAAGAAATTTTGACCAAAATAGTATTTACACATAAAGAAGTGCAATCCACATTGCAATACTTCTATTGTAGAGGACCCCAAGTCCACAAAGTAGTAGAGTGCCCAAGTTGGAATTCTCCAAATCTAGTAGCTCTATTGAACCTTCACAATCCCTATGGTCAAAATGTGTCATTAAGCATTTATTTAAGGACAAGATATTCTCTTATCCAAAATGTTTCTAACGTGATAGCTATCAATGTGGTAAGTGTGACATGATAGCCATCAATGTGGTAAGTGTGTAGGATGGACAATTGTCCATAGTGCCACTAAATGTGCTTATATGCTCATATGCTTGCAAGACAAAGAGTGAGCTAAGCTAAAAAGATCCCACCAATAGAAATATATGCTTGCAAGCCACAGAGGGAGCTAAGCTAAAAAGATCCCACCAATAGAAATAGTACAACAAGAGGAAGTGAGTTGTGAAACAACAAAAAATACTAAAAAGAGAAATAAAGGGAAAGAGTCAATAGAAAAAGTGTCGAGTTCAAAGGAAGCAATGGTTGTAGTAGAGGACAAAACATCGATCGTAGCTACAAAAGGAACTACAAAGACAATTACCATAGAAAGCACAAAAAAAGTCTGTTCATGTTGCATGGGCAAGAATGAAGAGAAACCAAATACCCAAGATAGGGAAGCAAGCAAAGCTATCATGGCTATCATGGGATGATGTGTTTGTGAATGAAAAATTGGTCCACATACATGAAATAGAAATCAAAGTTGTAAGCATAGAGAATGTATCATGCAAAGATGAGAAATTTCTCTTCCCCTTTGAAGATGAAATAAAAATCCCAAATGACATATCCTATAAAGAAAGAGAAAGACACAAGTCTTATGCATAAGACACAAGTCTTATGCATTAGAAAGGTTCGGTCACTAGGTGTGGTATCAACCTTGAATGTGTCCACATCAATGGATGCCAATGATGAGAAAGACCTAAATGAATATTTGGATCTCCTACTCCAAAATGTGTATATGAAACCAGTGCCTACAAAGTCCATGAACATGTGTAGTTTACCATCAATGAGCATATATTCATTGAGTGCTTATGAAGATGAGCATGAGCGTGAGTATGAGCATGAAGATGAGCATGAGCATCAACCTCTTGAGGAGCCTCTAAAAGTTTGGCTAGACCTTCCACTGGAAAAGAACGTTAAATGATGAAAGGCATTTAATAGCTCTAATGCTAGGCCATAACCTTGTCCATAACCCTATTTCATGGAAAACTTGGATGTATGTTGGAAGCTTGAAATTCACTCGAAGTGATATCCTAGTCTATGGTGCTCATGACATTGTGCACATTCTAGGATACTATCAACAAACCATATACACACTAGATGATATCCTAGATTATACACAATATTTGGCCCCACAAGGTAAACTTAAAGAGAAAATCATCCTTGGTGGTGATTGGCTATCAAATGCAGTGTATTCCATTGATCAAAACATGAACCCTGCAACTTTGGAATTCGAATCTAAAGGGACTATAACCTTGCTCCTGTAAGAGGAAATCGAGGTGACTAGCCCAAAGCATACACCTATTCTCAAACTTTTGAGAATAGACATTGAACTGACCATAGGAACATCTATGATACAAGCACAATTCTATCTATGATACAAGCACAATATCCTTAGCATATAGACAATCTTATGATGGTAGAGTTCTGGAAAATACTAGGCCAATCACAATGTTTCAAACTTCACAAGAATGGATTCCATTCGTAAGGGATCAACTAATGTCAACCTTAGGATCCTTTGATCAAATCATTTACATTGGCTCTAACTCCATGAACTATAAGTACAAATTTTGTGCTAGAAGTAGATATCATCTTGGGAGGATGATCTATGCCTAAAAACCAACACAATCAAATTGATGATACATTCTATAAGAAGGAAGATCCTACTATAAATGAAGTCTTAGACACTCTTCACAAAAGTCAGTTAACCTTCACCATCAAACCCAATGAAGGTGCAACCTAATGCACCCAAGCTTACAACCTCAATAACAACTACCAACCTCAATCATCAAGACCTATCTTCCACATCAGTAGTTGCCCTCATAGTGTAACCTCATCAAAGGCAGTCATTAACCTCATAGTGTAACCTCATCAAAGGCAGTCATTGAGGTAATTAATGCTACAATAAAAAGTCAAACCTCATTTTAATGACTACAAATCATGAACCAACCATAAACCCTACATCTTTAATTGTCATATACAAGGAAGATTCTACATTGGAAACTCCTCTTTCATCAGGAAGGAACACAAGATAAACTCCCAAACCTCATCACCAAGAGCCCTTCTTGAAATCATTCCCCAAGCAAAGGCAACAAACAAAGGCCATATCTACAACAATAGACAAAGGTAAATCTATAGCCTTACCCACCAACTTTCACTCTTGAGCCTCTTTCCATTCACAAGCTCAGATGGAATATACCAATGACAACAGTATATAAACAAAGGAAACCTTGACATCAACAACCCCTCTAGCAAAGGCCCGATTTTCATCAACTCAAGAGACCAATAAAGCAAGAAAGGCCACAAGTAGCACCAAGGTGACACCACCAAAGAAACAACTCTCATGATATTTTAACAACATTATGGGTGAACAAAGCACTACTCCAAGCACAAGGCTTTTATGAAGATGCATCGTCGATTCGGATACCCCAATCTCCATCAAAGCTCGAACTCAACAATACAAATCCACATTTTGACATGCCAAACTGTCCACATGCTAGGAACAAGCTCAAAATAGGTATAAGACCACCATCACTTCATATTAGGTTCCTAAAAGATTGTTACAAGCACAAGGTTCATGAGGGAAATACACAAGTGTGGATCCCCAGCAGATGCCAATTAAAGCCATGATCTATTGTGAGAAAATTACACAAGTATGGATTGTTGGAACTAGGGTTGTAGGAAAGCACACACAGCTTGGAGAAGAAGAAGCTCTAGAGCACACAACACAAAAGTAGTATTACTAAGTGTGTAAAAACAAAGATAAGGTAGCCCTAGAGTGTTGGGCGTGTATATAATGCACGGGGGAAAAAAACCTCCTATTGAGGGAAAAGTGCCCCGGTGGTCCTAAGTGTGCTCACACACATCACTACCATAACATGGTAACAAATCCCCCCTAGGAGTGATGCTATGAACATGAGCTGGCACTAAATGTATGGAAAAGTGTCAGGCCATATGGACTATGATCAATCCATAAAAGAAAGTAAGCCCAAAGCTTTGTGAAAAGCTTCAAACTTCTCATGAGGCAATGCCTTTGTGAAAAGATCAGCAAGGTTATCCTGTGTTGGCACATATGCCAAACTGAGCTCGCTCTCATAGAGAGCCTCTCCCTGACATAATGATAGTGCCCCTCAATGTGCTTAGTGCAAGCATGGAACATTGGGTTCCTCACAACTGCCAATGTGCTCTGACTATCAGTGAAGATGGTGGTGGCAGATGGCTATCCAAACACCCAAATCCACAAGGTGTATGAGCCAAACACACTCAACTGTAGCTGTGAAAGCTGCCTTGTACTCAACTTCACAACTGGAAGTGGCCACAGTAGGCTACTTCTTACTCAACCATGATATGCATAAGTTGCCAAGCATGAAGCAAAAACTACTTATGGGACACGCGAGTGTCATAGCAACCAACCCAATCAAAATCTAGAAAAGCATGTAAATTTGGTGGTAATGATCCCCGTGGGATAAAACAACCCAAGGTGCCTCGTACCACTCAAGTAGCGAAAGAGTTGCTTAACTGCCTACTACTAATGCTTAGTGCCTGGGCTATGCATAAACTTGCTCATCTATGTGAGGTCTCCATAGGTGTAGCAATAGTCTTACAATCCTCAAGATCGAATCTACGCAACAATGCCTCAATGTACTTTGTCTAACATAAAGCAATACCTACATCACATTGCTTACACTGAATGCCCAAGTAATGATGCAGTAGGTCCAAATTTGACATCTCAAATGCTGAATTTAATTCAACCTTGAAATTTACAATATGCATCTCATTAGGACCAGTGAGCAGCATGTCATCCGCATATAGCACAATGATCAAAAGTACATCACCTTCATGCTTTACATACAAGGTGCTCTCGGTTGGACTATTACAGAAACCATGTGCAATCAAATATGCATGTATCTTCTCATACCAAGCACGTGGCACTTGCTTTAAGCCATACAATGCTTTCTTTAATCTATATACCTTGGTTTCTTGCCCTTTTTGAACAAAACCATGAGGTTGTGTTACATACACCTCATCATGCAAATCACCATTCAAAAATGCAGTCTTGATGTCCAATTGATGTACATTCCAACCATGATGAGCTGCCAATGCACAAATGCTATGAATGGTTATCATATAGCAAGTGGAAGCAAAGGTCTCATCAAAATCAAAGCCCTTTTGCTAAGCATAACCCTTTGCTACAAGCCTGGCCTTATATCGTGGCCTTATATCGATCAATGCTACCATCAGGCTTACACTTTAGCTTATACACCCACTTAGTGCCAATTGCCTTTTTTTCAAGAGGCAAATCACATAAAGACCATGTGCTATTCTTCACAATAGCATCATATTCAACATGCATAGCAGCCATCCAATTTTCTAAATTTTGTGCCTCTTCAAACAAAATAGGCTCTTCTTCATTATACATACTCGCAACAGCCAATGCAAAACAAGCTGATGCATATGATGCATGCTGAGAACCAAAATGAGTACGACTAGGCAAAGGCCAATTTGCTGTCATGCAAAGTTTGCACTAGCCATTTAGGCATTGACTTGGTGGACTCTCATCAAGTGCATCATGAATATCTGCATCAGAAATGGGCTGATTTGTAGACTCATTAAAAACCTGTGTAGGCTGTATATTTGCCTCATTTGGTGCTACATATGACTAACCACAGCACTACCAAAACAAAGGCAACAATGTCTCATACACATCTTGTGAGCAAACATGTACATCTCTGGTACATGAAAGCAAAGGCTAAACTGCATCCTCAATAAAAACAACATCTTGACTGACCAAGATACATTTAGACTGCGGATGATACAAATGATAGCCTTTACTTTCTACACTGTAGCCAACAAAAATGCATTTAATAGCCTTATTATCCAATTTCCTGTGATGCTACTCTAGTACAAGAGCATAAGCCAGGCAACCAAATACACGCAAATAAGCCATAGATGGCTTGCAACCATGCCAAGACTCATATGGAGTGACAGACTTTAATGCTTTAGTGGGACATGTGTTAAGTACATATGCAGCACACATTATAGCTTCTAGCCAAAATGCATGTGGCAAGGCTTGGCTCTTAACCATACACCTTGCTATCTCCATGAGAGTAAGATTCTTTCTCTCAACAACGCCATTCTGTTGTGGTGTATAAGGCACTGTACATTGATGTTTTATCCCACGATCTGCCAAGAATGCATTGAACTCTTTAGATATATACTCCCCCCCTCGATCAAAATGAAGGGCGCCCACTTTACAGCTGTTACCATATACATGAGGTAGTGATGTGTGTGAACACACTTAGGACCGCCGCCGGGGCACTTTTTCCCTCTTTAGGAGGTTTTTTCCCCCGTGCATTATATATACGCCCATCATTCTAGGGCTATCTTATCTTTCTATTGCAACTCTCTATTGAGTGCCTTGTGCTACCTTTGTCTTCTCCAAGCTCTGTGTGTTTCCCTGCAACCCTAATTCCAATAATTGGTATCAGAGCAGGCAAGAGCTTCGTGGCAGCATCGCTAGGACCCTCCGCTTCATCTCCTCCGATTGAGACGAGTTTTTATACGCATTAACAGGTTGCGTCAGAATTTTGATTCGAGGTCATTTCGGCCTCCGTTTTTGCATTGCAAGTTCTGCGCAGGCAGTTTCGTCATTTTGTGCAAAATTTTGTCAGTGTTGTTTTCTGCATAACAAGCCCCTTACAGTCTTCTAAGGTTCGTGCTATACAGCACGTATTGTTCCCACTTCGTTTCTCCTCTTTTCAAGCAGTTTTCACATCAGGTACAAGCATTTGTCATGGCTGACAACAACACAGATGTGTTCAAGATGTTTGCTGCTGCTGCTGAGGACAGATTGGATGGGGATAATTATCCTATGTGGGCTTATATGATGCAACATGTACTTGTGTCAAAGGGCGTCTGGAACATTGTGCAGGGCATTGATGTACATCCTGGTTCTGCGGATTTAGGGGATGTTAAGGATGCTGCAGGTTTTGTTGCAGGGATTGCCCCTATTAGAGTTGTTTTGCCTACGGCTGAGCAAGCTCGTTGGGATGTAAGAGATGCGTAGGCTCATGCAGTGATTGCATTATCCGTGAAGCGCACTATTACTCCACACATTCGTTCAGCAAAATCTGCAAAGCAGGCTTGGGATATTCTAGCTGGTCTTTATGCAAGTCGCAATGAAGCTAAAATTGCACTACTGCGTAAAGAGCTAGAGTCGAAGATTATGCATGAGGAAGATGATATGGACACTTTCCTTGCTAGTGTCAAGGATATAAATGAGCAACTCATTTCTGCAGGTGAAGTCATTTCTGACAGCTCCCTTGTGCAGACTGTTCTTGATGCCTTGCCAGATTTTTGCTAGTACTTGGAGACTTATGACCCAAGGAAATCAGCCTGTTGTCAAGTTCGATGCATTATGCACATTGCTATTGCAAGAGTCGCTTTCTAGAAAAAACAGGGCTAAACAGCGTGCAGTTGAACACGCCTTTGTTGCTGCTCAAAGAAAAGGTGGTAACAGTAATGTAGCCACTTCTCATGGTTCTTTTGCGAGTGGTAAATATCCTATTCTAATGCTTCTGTTGGCAATAATTCATCTAGGAATTCTGGCGATAAGGGCAAAAAGAAGATGCGTTGCCATTATTGTAAAGCTAATAATCACTTGATCAAACAGTGTTCGAAATTGAAGGCAAAAGAGGCTAAGAAGAAAGAGGGCGGATCCACCACAGGGTCCAATACCAGTGCAGCTATAGTAGAGTCTTCTATGAAAGGAGATTGTGATGCTGATGTAGATGCAGAGTGGGCATTTAGTGTAGAGTGTACATATGACCCTGCTATTCATGATGCATGTATGTCAGTTGTTGCTGCAGATTCACATGTGTGGTATTTCGATAGTGGTGCTACAAAGCACATTACCTCACATCGTGATTTGTTTACCTCTCTTGAAGCTGTCCCTCATGGGAATACAGTAACTTGTGCCAACAATGCCTCTTATCTGGTCCAGGGAGTTGGAAAGATTGTGCTTACTGCTGCAAATGGCAGTTCCTTCACACTTATTGATGCATTGTATGTACCTGGGATCAAAAAGAACCTTTTGTCTGTATTTGCACTTGCTAGACTTGGCCTTGTGGTCAAATTTGTGGATGACAGATATACAGTACATGATCTCAGTTTTGGTGATGAAATTGTTGCATCGGCCATTTTATGCCGTGGGCTATATAAGCTCACTTTGTATGACAAGTGTGTACAAAATTTTGCAAATGTTGTTGTGGATTCAAAGGCTGTTTCAGATGCAAAACTTTGGCATGCACGTTTTGGGCATCTGAATTTTGCCAGTTTGCTGCGTTTGCAGAAATCTGATATGGTTGTTTCTTTACCACTTGGCTAGCAAGGGGAACGCTCATTAGCATGAGTTTGCAAGGCTTTGTACTCACTAGCATGAAGTACACACATGAAAGCTCAAATGGGATCCATCACCATAGCCAAGAGCTTGAAGCTCCAAGAAGATCATCCAATGTCAAAAGATTCCAAGATACAATGCAAGTCTCTAATACTCTAACAAAGTGACTTCTTTAGTCACTCGCTATGTCCACACTAGGCTATGCCCATGCTCTAGGCCCATGGAATGTAAGATTCCTCCCCCACCCCCTTTTTGATGTCTAGTATCTTTCCCTGTAATCAATCCCTCTTCAGAAATATAAAGACCTTGTTTCTATCTGTCGAGAGAGAGAAAAATATTCTAGAGAGAGAATATTCAGATTTTGAATATTTTTGGATAGAAAAATATCTCTTCTAATTCAGATGAGTTCCCCTGAAACAGAAATTCAAAAAGAATTTTCCAATGTGCAATTGGAATTAATTGAAAATAGGTATAAAGAACCTTAGCCTAAGGGTCTAGATTTTCAGAAATCTTTAGACTATGGTCCAATTAAGGTTCCTATGGACCAATAGCATCAATCCATGTGTAGGGAGGAGATAAATCCAACTTGTAAAAAGAAAATACCCAAAAATGAGTAAATGCTCACATGAGGTGAAGAGTTGAAAATGTACAAGGTTTATTAGTAAAAAACAATGTGCAATATTAAAAATATGAGATATTTTGGGTATAATGATTTTATTATGACACATATGTAAGGAAGGGGAGTCCCTTAAATGCTCACATAAGATGAAGAGTTGAAAATGTACAAGGTTTATTAATAAAAAACTATGAGCAATATTAAAATGATTCCATTATGACACATATGTAAGGAAGGGGAGTTCTTTAAAGGAGGTGCATATTTCACATAAGATGAAGAGTTGAAAATGTACAAGGTTTATTAGTAAAAAAACCTATGAGCAATATTAAAATGATTCCATTATGACACATATGTAAGGAAGGGGAGTTCTTTAAAGGAGGTGCATATTTCACATGCTTGAATGAGTTTTAAACTCATAAAAATTGAGATATTTCATCTCTCCTCTCTCCTCATTCAAGTCTAGTTCCAAAAAGTTAGCTTAACTGACCTAAAAATGGTCAAAAATTGACCAAACTGATTTGGAAAATTCTAGAATCAGTTTGTTTGGTTAGGAGCTCAATTTTTCCTATAAATAGAAGCCTCCCCCTTGTTGAAAAATATATAGTGTTTATGCATCGTTACTCTACTCCACCTAAGCCAAGAACTGTGAATTCATTTAATAATTCACTAGTTTTTGGAGCTTCCCTCTTTCTTCAATCCCCATTAGTGGCTCCATCAACATACTTAACCAATTGATTGGTTGGGGGCCTCTACCGTGAACAAAGAATCAAGCAATTTGTAAGGTAATTAGTGAATATTGATCTTTCTATAATTTCTCAATGTTTCTCTCTTCTCAACCCCTCTCAAGCTTGAGAAGCTTAATTGGTATGATTTTTTTAAATGCTATTAAAGTTAATTGGTGAATAGTAGTGAAGAGTTACATAATTTAATAAATGCTATTGAAGTTAATTTTTATTTATGTTTAAATTCTAATGGTTTTTATGTAATTTCTCTCTCTCACTCAAGAAATGGTCATACTCATGACCCATTCTCAATCCACATGAAGCTTTTCATAAAGCTTTTCCTTAATCTAAGATTAAGCTATGCTTGAGGCCAAATTAATGGCTTTTTCCTATGCTTTTAGTTTATGCATATTGATGATTCAATCCATTATAGATTAATGATCCAATTAGAGATCATTTTAATTATTTCCTTAATGATAAGCTTTATCCCTTAGAAAAAATTGGGATTTATCAGTCATAGCAGCGGAGCTATGGCAAAATTTTTATAAAAATTATGCATAAAATAATTTCATTCAAAGCATAAAAAGAGGACTTCCTACCATATTCTAGGAATTATCATCCTAGATTAATTGAAAGAATTTCATTATAATCATGGAGAAATTGAATTTTAATATCATGCATAAAGGATAATTTTTTTATATTAAAAGTGTTACTTTTATCATTTTTAATTTTCATACATAGAAGTATGCATAAAGGAAATTTTTTATATCAAAAGTGTTACTTTTATCATTTTTAATTTTCATGCATAGAAGTATGCATAAAGGATAATTTGTTTATATTAAAAGTGTTACTTTTATCATTTTTAATTTTCATACATAGAAGTATGCATAAAGGAAAATTTTTTATATCAAAAGTGTTACTTTTATCATTTTTAATTTTCATGCATAGAAGTATGCATAAAGGATAATTTTTTTATATTAAAAGTGTTACTTTTATCATTTTTAATTTTCATGCATAGAAGTATGCATAAAGGAAAATTTTTATATCAAAAGTGTTACTTTTATCATTTTAATTTTCATGCATAGAAGTATGCATAAAGGATAATTTTTTAATATCAAAAGTGTTACTTTTATCATATTGGATTTCATGCATAGAGGTATGCATAAAAGTTGAGTATTTTATTATAAAAGTGTTACTTTTAGCATAATTGAATTTCATGCATAGAGGTATGCATAAAAGATATGGGAAGTGATAAGATATGATAAGATGCATGTGGATATGGATATGGATGTGTATGTATGAATGTGGATATGGGAAGTGGATGTATAAATGAGAATGTGAAAATGGAGATAAGCATGTAGATGTGGATGTATGGATGTGAATGTGGATGTGGATGTGGATGTATGAATGTGGATGTATGGATGTATGAATGTGGATGTATGGATGTGAATGAGGATGTAGGTGTGGATGCATGGATGTAAATGTGGATGTGGATGTATGGATGTATGCATGTAGATGTGGATGCATGAATGTGGATGTATGGATGTGAATGAGCATATAGATGTGGATGTATGGATGTGAATGTGCATGTAGATATGGATGTATATATGTGAATGGGAATGTGGATGTGGATGTATGTATGCATGTGGATGTGGATATGGATGTGTATGTATGAATGTGGATATGGGATGTGGATGTATAAATGAGGATGTGAAAATGGAGATAAGCATGTAGATGTGGATGTATGGATGTGAATGTGGATGTGGATGAGGATGTATGAATGTGGATGTATGGATGTGAATGAGGATGTGGATGTGGATGCATGGATGTAAATGTGGATGTGTATGTATGGATGTATGCATATAGATGTGGATACATGAATGTGGATGTATGGATGTGAATGAGGATATAGATGTGGATGTATGGATGTGAATGTGCATGTAGATATGGATGTATAGATGTGAATGGGAATGTGGATGTGGATGTATGTATGTATGTGGATGTGGATGTATGAATGAGGACGTGATAATGAATGTATGCATGCGGATGTGGATATGGATGTGTATGTATGAATGCGGATATGGATGTGGATATGGATGTGTATGTATGAATGTGGATATGGGATGTGGATGTATAAATGAGGATGTGAAAATGGAGATAAGCATGTAGATGTGGATGTATGGATGTGAATGTGGATGTGGATGTGGATGTATGGATGTGGATATGGATGTGAATATATGATATGTGACGTGAAGGAATCTGAAGTGAAGAGATGGAAAATGATGTGATTGGATGAGTACACATATAAATGAAATGTGGAATAAGTAATGTGGATTGTATGAGGGATAATGTGGAAAAATGAGAGTTAACATAGAAATTGTATTTGTAAACTGTTTATAAATGCTGTTTGTAAATGGCTGTTTTATGTCAAGAATGCTGGGAAAGCATTTTGACCGTCTTGTGATTAAGGTCGTGGAGACCTAACTGATAAAGTTGCAACTGCTGACGGAGAGTCAATGGAGGACGTCTCACGTAGCAAGGTCGGCCGAGGTCTTGACCAGCCTCGGTTCGATTAAAATGGTGAGCTTCCGGTACGGTGGATGAGGGACCAAGGAAGCGGCCTATGAGTGAAGCGCTAGGTCACCTGCGAAGGATCCTAGAGGGTGCTGACCATACGGTGCTCGGGCTCTGGGTCGCCTAGGATACCCACGCGTGCGTCGAGGAAGATATTGGAACAAGGAGTAAGAGTTGTTTTCTGGAACCGGGCATGGATCTGGTTGACTGACCTTGCTGGTCCTCAACAGATGAGTCCATGGCTCTTTTATATGGATCTGTTGGTTGATCTTGCTGATCTTCAACGAGAGTCCATCTTGATAAGTGATTATATTGTTGAGTATTATGGGCTAGGAACTATTGAAACGGCCCCTGTGTGGACAGGTGGTGAGCGTTCTAGTTGCCAATGATGCCATAGATACTCTGATGAAGGAATGATGGGAAATTATGAATCAACTGGATAAATTGGGAGATTGTGATCAGTGGTACTATGGTTTCATTAAAGGATTGTTTTAAAGTTAGCTGATGCTAAGAAAAAGGCAATTTTCATATTGGGTGTGTAAGTGGTGTGGCTAGTTTTATGTTTGCATGAAATTCTGGCTAGGGGGCCTTGGAACTCTTTTCCTTGGTACCCGGGACAAAACCTAACCAAATTCCAAATTGGATCCCATCACTACAGTGGTTGGGCGGTTGGCTAACCCATGGGATCGGATGGGGTTAGGCTGGACTGATGGATCCGTAAATCGAGATTTAATTTCTATTATTACGATAGATGAAGTAAATCCCGGATAGAAATTGTTCTATGGATAGGAATCAACGGCTGTGCCTCTTGATGGGGAAAAAAGCGTTGATCCCAATGATCCAAGTGCAAGTTTCTTTCTTGATTTGACCAAGTACCGTTAAAGGTGCAGTCAGATCAGTTGATCCGTAATGATCTTGACTACGTTAGAGTAAAGAGTTATCCTGGTGGAATCGCCCATGCTTTCCGGGTAAAGGAAGTTTTTCCGGTTTCGGTTTTGGACAAACCGACGGATTAGTCTCTTGTCCGGATATCCGTGGGTGAGGCCCCGAATGTGGGATCCCTGTCCCGCGCGAGAAGTGCTACTTCCGCTGCTAGTACCCCGAATCCGTTGCGCGGTGGGAACAGGGATCTCACAATTGGTATTAGAGCATTTGGTTAATAAAGATCAACTGAGAAGACAAATATGTCAAAAATTTATCTAGAAAGACAAAAAGGTTATAATTGTGTGATATAATTCATACAATTTGATATTCAAACTGAAACTCGTAAATTGGTAATTGGGTCTTCAAATGGAAGTACCGCAATTATATAAAATCCCTGACTTGATTGAGACCTAGACATGATGGTATTTACCTTATAATTCCAAGGGCCGTGACTACCCGTATATACAGAGAGTATACTGCAGCTCTTTACTGACAGTATATACGAGTAAATCTAAGACTTGAAATTATAAGCGTTAATGCTATCCAGATGATGATTTCGAATGTGATTGATATGATTTTTAATTTTGTTTGAGAATTGATGAATTGATTTGGATTCTTGTTGAAAATTCTGATTGAAAAATGATGATTTTTAAAATTTAGTTGAAATATAATGAAACCATAATGAGGGGGAATGGGACGAGTCCCTGTGATGATATTCATAACTAGAATGATGATAATGAATTCAGCAAATCACTATGAGATTAGTGGGTTGTGCTGTCAGATATTGCTGCTATTAATACTTGACCGGTAGATCAAGTTAAGGGATGTCAAATTGAGAACTTGCTTGACCGAAATTTCCGTGGAGGAATGTTCCGAAGGAAACTTTTCGTTCTAATGGACCATTATCATGTTAAAGATATGAATGATATGATCTGAATGAATTGTTATTTAATGATGAGTTCTATATAAGGGATATTTATCCCAGTGTTCTGTTAGGTTGACCAGAATATAAGGAACCCCGGAATAAAATTGAATCTTAAGAAAAAGAGCTGTCCTCTACCTTGCGAGATGAGGACATCTCGCACTTTTTAAGTGGGGTAGAATGTAAGATTTCTCCCCAACCTTCGAGGTATACAGGAGTAAGAATCTCCCTTTTTGATCTTATAATTATTCCCTCTCTAAAATAAAAGAAAATTTTTGTTTAAAAAAGGAAGACCCTTTCCCTAGAATACTTCTCAGGAGTCCCACCTGTTTTAAAGATTTAGAACAATGAGTTCAGAAGTAAGAATCGGTGTTTTGGATACCAAGGTTTTGGTTTTCATTCGAGTTCAGCCCAGAAGAAGTTCTTTATCTCTTGGGGAGTATAAGAAGTTATCCCCCAGATATTGTGACCCTTATATCTGAATTCAATGAAAGTAGGTGACTTAGCCTACAAGCTTCTTTTATCTCCTCATCTCAAAATTCTTAATGCCTTCTATAGAAAAATGTGTCAAACCCAAATCATGGAAAGACGGTAAAACTTCAGTGGCAAGTTACCGTTGGCTTCTAGGTTACGCTAGCTCCTTCCTCTATATAAGTCGTAACTTTTACTTGTCGCTCACAGTAATCTTACTCCCATCAATCTCCTTTCTTTCTTAATCTCTTTCATGGCTTGGCAACAAGAACTAGTTTTATCCATGATGATTTCTCACCTTCAAGACGCAAGAGAGTCTGTGAAGAAAGACTTTATAGAACAGTATGAGCGCTCACTTTTTCCTCACCTAGGAACTTCTGTAGCGCAGACCAAATGGCGGACCTATCAAAACATAACTAGGGTAACACCCTGGGGTCAGCAGCACTTTCGTAACAATGTCCGCTTGGCCATGGTTATCAAAGCCTTGGGTTTGGGTCCCCGATACTACTGCGTCATGAGATCAAGGCATCTTGGGTTTTCTGAGCGGGTCTTCTTATTGGCGTGTTTTCTTCCTCATGAGAAGATATGCCTTTATCCCGTTTTTGGCTTGCCTCTCAGAGGTCCTTTTGTGGGATCACCTCATACCGTTGAGATAGGTGCGGCAATAACCAGCAGAATCATTCCCATAGATGAGTTACCCTATACTTGTGCAGCTTGTGAGGACTGCTTTTGTGATCATATGATGGACGGGCTTATGGAAGTGTAAAGAGTTCTTCTATCTTTACTGTATAAGTTCCGAAATGAATAAAGTTTAAATCTTGTTCTTATCTTGCCCTCTTTAAGACTTTTCTTGGTGGTTAATCTTGATTAAAATTTTTCTCTAAGTCTCATATTCGTGCATCTTGCGAAATTATCCCAAGTTGCGAGATGAGGACATCTCGCGTTTTTTAAGTGGGGTAGAATGTAAGATTCCTCCCCCACCCCCTTTTTGATGTCTAGTATCTTTCCCTGTAATCAATCCCTCTTCAGAAATATAAAGACCTTGTTTCTATCTGTCGAGAGAGAGAAAAATATTCTAGAGAGAGAATATTCAGATTTTGAATATTTTTGGATAGAAAAATATCTCTTCTAATTCAGATGAGTTCCCCTGAAACAGAAATTCAAAAAGAATTTTCCAATGTGCAATTGGAATTAATTGAAAATAGGTATAAAGAACCTTAGCCTAAGGGTCTAGATTTTCAGAAATCTTTAGACTATGGTCCAATTAAGGTTCCTATGGACCAATAGCATCAATCCATGTGTAGGGAGGAGATAAATCCAACTTGTAAAAAGAAAATACCCAAAAATGAGTAAATGCTCACATGAGGTGAAGAGTTGAAAATGTACAAGGTTTATTAGTAAAAAACAATGTGCAATATTAAAAATATGAGATATTTTGGGTATAATGATTTTATTATGACACATATGTAAGGAAGGGGAGTCCCTTAAATGCTCACATAAGATGAAGAGTTGAAAATGTACAAGGTTTATTAATAAAAAACTATGAGCAATATTAAAATGATTCCATTATGACACATATGTAAGGAAGGGGAGTTCTTTAAAGGAGGTGCATATTTCACATAAGATGAAGAGTTGAAAATGTACAAGGTTTATTAGTAAAAAAACCTATGAGCAATATTAAAATGATTCCATTATGACACATATGTAAGGAAGGGGAGTTCTTTAAAGGAGGTGCATATTTCACATGCTTGAATGAGTTTTAAACTCATAAAAATTGAGATATTTCATCTCTCCTCTCTCCTCATTCAAGTCTAGTT
Organism: Cibotium barometz; assembly: GCF_041138505.1. Classification (NCBI taxonomy): domain Eukaryota; kingdom Viridiplantae; phylum Streptophyta; class Polypodiopsida; order Cyatheales; family Cibotiaceae; genus Cibotium; species Cibotium barometz. Next base: position 24,399,080 of record NC_141081.1, on the reverse strand, counting down.
CCAAAAAGTTAGCTTAACTGACCTAAAAATGGTCAAAAATTGACCAAACTGATTTGGAAAATTCTAGAATCAGTTTGTTTGGTTAGGAGCTCAATTTTTCCTATAAATAGAAGCCTCCCCCTTGTTGAAAAATATATAGTGTTTATGCATCGTTACTCTACTCCACCTAAGCCAAGAACTGTGAATTCATTTAATAATTCACTAGTTTTTGGAGCTTCCCTCTTTCTTCAATCCCCATTAGGGGCTCCATCAACATACTTAACCAATTGATTGGTTGGGGGCCTCTACCGTGAACAAAGAATCAAGCAATTTGTAAGGTAATTAGTGAATATTGATCTTTCTATAATTTCTCAATGTTTCTCTCTTCTCAACCCCTCTCAAGCTTGAGAAGCTTAATTGGTATGATTTTTTTAAATGCTATTAAAGTTAATTGGTGAATAGTAGTGAAGAGTTACATAATTTAATAAATGCTATTGAAGTTAATTTTTATTTATGTTTAAATTCTAATGGTTTTTATGTAATTTCTCTCTCTCACTCAAGAAATGGTCATACTCATGACCCATTCTCAATCCACATGAAGCTTTTCATAAAGCTTTTCCTTAATCTAAGATTAAGCTATGCTTGAGGCCAAATTAATGGCTTTTTCCTATGCTTTTAGTTTATGCATATTGATGATTCAATCCATTATAGATTAATGATCCAATTAGAGATCATTTTAATTATTTCCTTAATGATAAGCTTTATCCCTTAGAAAAAATTGGGATTTATCAGTCATAGCAGCGGAGCTATGGCAAAATTTTTATAAAAATTATGCATAAAATAATTTCATTCAAAGCATAAAAAGAGGACTTCCTACCATATTCTAGGAATTATCATCCTAGATTAATTGAAAGAATTTCATTATAATCATGGAGAAATTGAATTTTAATATCATGCATAAAGGATAATTTTTTTATATTAAAAGTGTTACTTTTATCATTTTTAATTTTCATACATAGAAGTATGCATAAAGGAAATTTTTTATATCAAAAGTGTTACTTTTATCATTTTTAATTTTCATGCATAGAAGTATGCATAAAGGATAATTTGTTTATATTAAAAGTGTTACTTTTATCATTTTTAATTTTCATACATAGAAGTATGCATAAAGGAAAATTTTTTATATCAAAAGTGTTACTTTTATCATTTTTAATTTTCATGCATAGAAGTATGCATAAAGGATAATTTTTTTATATTAAAAGTGTTACTTTTATCATTTTTAATTTTCATGCATAGAAGTATGCATAAAGGAAAATTTTTATATCAAAAGTGTTACTTTTATCATTTTAATTTTCATGCATAGAAGTATGCATAAAGGATAATTTTTTAATATCAAAAGTGTTACTTTTATCATATTGGATTTCATGCATAGAGGTATGCATAAAAGTTGAGTATTTTATTATAAAAGTGTTACTTTTAGCATAATTGAATTTCATGCATAGAGGTATGCATAAAAGATATGGGAAGTGATAAGATATGATAAGATGCATGTGGATATGGATATGGATGTGTATGTATGAATGTGGATATGGGAAGTGGATGTATAAATGAGAATGTGAAAATGGAGATAAGCATGTAGATGTGGATGTATGGATGTGAATGTGGATGTGGATGTGGATGTATGAATGTGGATGTATGGATGTATGAATGTGGATGTATGGATGTGAATGAGGATGTAGGTGTGGATGCATGGATGTAAATGTGGATGTGGATGTATGGATGTATGCATGTAGATGTGGATGCATGAATGTGGATGTATGGATGTGAATGAGCATATAGATGTGGATGTATGGATGTGAATGTGCATGTAGATATGGATGTATATATGTGAATGGGAATGTGGATGTGGATGTATGTATGCATGTGGATGTGGATATGGATGTGTATGTATGAATGTGGATATGGGATGTGGATGTATAAATGAGGATGTGAAAATGGAGATAAGCATGTAGATGTGGATGTATGGATGTGAATGTGGATGTGGATGAGGATGTATGAATGTGGATGTATGGATGTGAATGAGGATGTGGATGTGGATGCATGGATGTAAATGTGGATGTGTATGTATGGATGTATGCATATAGATGTGGATACATGAATGTGGATGTATGGATGTGAATGAGGATATAGATGTGGATGTATGGATGTGAATGTGCATGTAGATATGGATGTATAGATGTGAATGGGAATGTGGATGTGGATGTATGTATGTATGTGGATGTGGATGTATGAATGAGGACGTGATAATGAATGTATGCATGCGGATGTGGATATGGATGTGTATGTATGAATGCGGATATGGATGTGGATATGGATGTGTATGTATGAATGTGGATATGGGATGTGGATGTATAAATGAGGATGTGAAAATGGAGATAAGCATGTAGATGTGGATGTATGGATGTGAATGTGGATGTGGATGTGGATGTATGGATGTGGATATGGATGTGAATATATGATATGTGACGTGAAGGAATCTGAAGTGAAGAGATGGAAAATGATGTGATTGGATGAGTACACATATAAATGAAATGTGGAATAAGTAATGTGGATTGTATGAGGGATAATGTGGAAAAATGAGAGTTAACATAGAAATTGTATTTGTAAACTGTTTATAAATGCTGTTTGTAAATGGCTGTTTTATGTCAAGAATGCTGGGAAAGCATTTTGACCGTCTTGTGATTAAGGTCGTGGAGACCTAACTGATAAAGTTGCAACTGCTGACGGAGAGTCAATGGAGGACGTCTCACGTAGCAAGGTCGGCCGAGGTCTTGACCAGCCTCGGTTCGATTAAAATGGTGAGCTTCCGGTACGGTGGATGAGGGACCAAGGAAGCGGCCTATGAGTGAAGCGCTAGGTCACCTGCGAAGGATCCTAGAGGGTGCTGACCATACGGTGCTCGGGCTCTGGGTCGCCTAGGATACCCACGCGTGCGTCGAGGAAGATATTGGAACAAGGAGTAAGAGTTGTTTTCTGGAACCGGGCATGGATCTGGTTGACTGACCTTGCTGGTCCTCAACAGATGAGTCCATGGCTCTTTTATATGGATCTGTTGGTTGATCTTGCTGATCTTCAACGAGAGTCCATCTTGATAAGTGATTATATTGTTGAGTATTATGGGCTAGGAACTATTGAAACGGCCCCTGTGTGGACAGGTGGTGAGCGTTCTAGTTGCCAATGATGCCATAGATACTCTGATGAAGGAATGATGGGAAATTATGAATCAACTGGATAAATTGGGAGATTGTGATCAGTGGTACTATGGTTTCATTAAAGGATTGTTTTAAAGTTAGCTGATGCTAAGAAAAAGGCAATTTTCATATTGGGTGTGTAAGTGGTGTGGCTAGTTTTATGTTTGCATGAAATTCTGGCTAGGGGGCCTTGGAACTCTTTTCCTTGGTACCCGGGACAAAACCTAACCAAATTCCAAATTGGATCCCATCACTACAGTGGTTGGGCGGTTGGCTAACCCATGGGATCGGATGGGGTTAGGCTGGACTGATGGATCCGTAAATCGAGATTTAATTTCTATTATTACGATAGATGAAGTAAATCCCGGATAGAAATTGTTCTATGGATAGGAATCAACGGCTGTGCCTCTTGATGGGGAAAAAAGCGTTGATCCCAATGATCCAAGTGCAAGTTTCTTCCTTGATTTGACCAAGTACCGTTAAAGGTGCAGTCAGATCAGTTGATCCGTAATGATCTTGACTACGTTAGAGTAAAGAGTTATCCTGGTGGAATCGCCCATGCTTTCCGGGTAAAGGAAGTTTTTCCGGTTTCGGTTTTGGACAAACCGACGGATTAGTCTCTTGTCCGGATATCCGTGGGTGAGGCCCCGAATGTGGGATCCCTGTCCCGCGCGAGAAGTGCTACTTCCGCTGCTAGTACCCCGAATCCGTTGCGCGGTGGGAACATGGATCTCACACATGGCCACCACGCTTTTGTTGAGGTGTTGACATTGATGCTTTGTTGGTGAAGAAGAAGCTTGGGTTTGTTGCTTTTTGGGCACACATCTTTGTTGTTGTTGCTTCTTTCTTTCTTGATTGTTGAGAGTTTAATGGTGGTGAGGAGTAATGGCTTTTTGTGAGGCCATAAAAAAGTATATCCCTCATAGAAATCTTGTGCTTTGTATTATCTTGTTTATGGTTTTTTATAGGAAGAATTTGGCTTGCATGGCTTTGATTGGCATTTGGGGATCCATGTTGCCATGTTATGGTAGTGATGTGTGTGAACACATCACTACCATGTTATGGTAGTGATGTGTGTGAACACACTTAGGACCACCGGGGCACTTTTTCCCTCACTAGGAGGTTTTTTCCCTCGTGCATTGTAACACTCTAGGGATACCTTATCTTTGTTCTTACACACTTGGTAATACTACTTTTGTGTTGTGTGCTCTAGAGCTTCTTCTTCTCCAAGCTGTGTGTGCATTCCTGCAATCCTAGTTCCATAGAGACATTGCTATGTAAATTTGGACTTGAAGATTGCAAACCTATTGCCACTCCCATGGAAACAGGTTTAAAATTGAGTCTTCATGATGCCGGTGATCTTGCCGATGTCACTCTTTACCAAACTGTTGTTGGATGCCTCATTTATGTATGCAACACGAGGCCAGATATTCAGTTTGCAGTAAGTCAGGTCAGCAGATTTATGCATAGCCCAGGGTCTAAGCATTGGCAGGATGTCAAGAGGATTTTCCACTACTTGAGTGGCACTTTACACCTTGGCTTGTTTTATCCCAAGGGGGGATCATTGCCGCCAGATTTACATGCTTTTTCGGACTCAGATTGGGCTAGTTGTTTTGACACGCGAGTGTCCACGAGTGGTTTTTGTTTCATGCTCGACAGCTCATGCATATCATGGTTGAGCAAGAAGAAACCTACTGTGGCCACTTCTAGTTGTGAGGCTGAGTACTGGGCAGTCTTCACAGCTACGGTTGAGTGTGTATGGCTCAGACGCCTTATGGTGGCTGATTTAGGTGTTGGACAACAGGACACTACCAACACAATCTACACTGACAGTTAGAGCGCATTGGCAGTTGCGAGGAATCCAGTTTTTCATGCTCGCACAAAGCACATTGAGGTGCATTACCACTATGTCAGGGAGAGGCTCTCAGCAGGAGAGATCAGCTTGGCCTATGTGCCAACACAGGCCAACCTTGCAGATCTTTTCACAAAGGCATTGTCTCGTGAGAAGTTTGAAGCTTTCTGCAAAGGTTGTCCTGTGTTGGCCTATGTGCCAACACAGGACAACCTTGCAGATCTTTTCACAAAGGCATTGTCTCGTGAGAAGTTTGAAGCTTTCTGCAAAGCTTTGGGCTTACTCCCCTTTGTGGACTGATCATGTCCTTAGGGCATGGCACTTCCCTATACTCTATGTGCCAGCTCATTCACCGCATCACTCCCAGGGGGGATTTGTTACCATATACATGAGGTAGTGATGTGTGTGAACACACTTAGGACCGTTGGGGTACTTTTTCCCTCTTTAGGAGGTTTTTTCCCCCGTGCATTGTATATACGCCCATCATTCTAGGGCTATCTTATCTTTCTATTGCAACTCTCTATTGAGTGCCTTGTGCTACCTTTGTCTTCTCCAAGCTGTGTGTGTTTCCCTGCAACCCTAATTCCAACAACAGCCAGAAACATTTTCAGCCAAAGAGACAAACTATTTGAAGCACCTAAACACTTCGGACTTAGCTTTCATAGGATACACCCATGCATGCCTGGAAAAGTCATCAATGAAAGTCACGAAGTATAAATGATTACCAAATGATGGTGATTGCATTGGACCACATACATCACATGTATAAGCTGCAATTTGCCAATAACTCGCATAGAACCATCCTTTGGAAATGAAGCACGCTGCATCTTGCCAAGAATACAGCCTTCACAAACATGCCTTGATGACGCTCGCAAAGTAGGTAACAAAGAAATCATCTCAGATTTTTGCAAACGCATCAAACTGGCAAAATTCAGATGCCCAAAACGTGCATGCCACAGTTTTGCATATGATACAGCTTGCTTGTCCAACTGCACATGTCACATCTTCCACACATCTGTCATAAGCATTGAGCTTATACAATCCACAACATGATGAACCTGATGCCACAATTGTATCACCTACACTAAGATCATGAACTGTGCATTTGTCATCAATGAACTTTATGGACTAGTCCAATCCTAGTCAATGCAAAAATAGACAATAAGTTCTTTCTGATCCTAGGCACATACAATACATCAAAAAGTGTGAAAGAGCTGCCATTAGCACTGGTCAACACAATTACCAATAGGCGCATACTCAAGGCAAGTAAACATGTCACGCTTGCGAAGTGATGTGCTTAGTAGCACCACTGTCAAAATACTATACATATGAATCTACAGACATACATACATCGTGCAAAGATGGTTCTAACTGCACTGCACAATAAATGCCCATTATAACTCTTGCACAACACTAGCAGATTCAACATTAGAGTTGGAGGCATCTACAACAGCCATACCAGCCTCTTTCTTCTTTGCCTCTACAGCCACCTTAGGACATTCCTTAATCATATGACCAAGTTCCTTATAGTAGATTCAACATTAGAGTTGGAGGCATCTACAATAGCCATACTAGCCTCTTTCTTCTTTGCCTCTATAGCCACCTTAGGACATTCCTTAATCATATGACCATACCAGCCTCTTTCTTCTTTGCCTCTATAGCCACCTTAGGACATTCCTTAATCATATGACCATATCTGCACCTATCATAGATTTTGGCTTAAATTTGCCTTTGCCTTTATGGCTAGCAGTAAAAGCTTGATCTATAACACGCATAATATTCCTATTCTTCTTGGATTGTTCTTCCTGTAGCAAAATAGAAACCAGATCCTCAAATAGAAGGGCATTTGGATTACCCAGGGTGGATGCAAAGCTCTCGTAAGAATCTGGAAGACCATTAAGAACGGTCTACGTAAGTGTACTATCTAGCAAAATCTCATCTACAGCTATCTCAAAACTGCTCCTTGAGATCCTTGATCTTTGTTAGGAAACTGTCCATTGGATCACCTTTATTCATATGCTCACTTTCTAACTACTTACGTAGATAAGCTACACGAGCTTCATTCCGAACTTGATACAATCGTGTAAGCATATCCCATGCATCCTTCACAGTCTTACATCCACGAATGTGGGGAATGATGGTACGCTTAATAGATAGCGCAATTAAGGCATGAGCCTGCGCATCTTTAGCATCCCATTTAGCTTGCTCAGGAGTATATCTTGCATCATTAGAACCTGTAGAGCAGCAGCAGTAGAACTTGTTGCAGCACAACCTGCAGCATCATCTACCACTGCACCTTCTTTAACACCAGTAATAATGGTCCTTATCAAAGCAGGACGAGTATAATGACCCTGCACAATATTCCACAAGCCCTTTGTAACCACAATACATGGCGCATCATATAAGACCATAGTGGGTAGTTGGTCCCATCCTCAGTAGTAGATAACATACAAAATACATCACTGTTATCAGCCATGATAGTGATTGTACCTGATGTAACTGTTTCCTGTATAGAGAGTAACCTGCACAAAACCAACTTGTACTATCTAACACAACCCAAAATAGACTAAAAGGCACCTGTTCTGCAGATCTGAACCTTGATAAAAAATCTACACAAAAGGATGAAACTACTTGCGCAGTGCTTGAAATGCAAAAATGGACGAAACAACCTCATATTGAAATTCTGATGCAATTGAGCTCTTTGAACTTGCCCATAGAATATACTGCCCTCTTGATGCATGTGAAACCTTGTCTCAAATGGAGGAGATGAAGTGGAGGGTCTTGGGAATGCTACCTCAAAGCTCTTGCTGCTCTGATACCAAATGTTGGAACTAGGATTGCAGGAATGCACACACAGCTTGGAGAAGAAGAAGCTCTAGAGCACACAACACAAAAGTAGTATTACTAAGTGTGTAAGAACAAAGATAAGGTATCCCTAGAGTGTTACAATGCACGAGGGAAAAAACCTCCTAGTGAGGGAAAAAGTGCCCCGGTGGTCCTAAGTGTGTTCACACACATCACTACCATAACATGGTAGTGATGTGTTCACACACATCACTACCATAACATGGCAACATGGATCCCCAAATGCCAATCAAAGCCATGCAAGCCAAATTCTTCCTATAAAAAACCATAAACAAGATAATACAAAGCACAAGATTTCTATGAGGGATATACTTTTGTATGGCCTCACAAAAAGCCATTACTCCTCACCACCATTAAACTCTCAACAATCAAGAAAGAAAGAAGCAACAACAACAAAGATGTGTGCCCAAAAAGCAACAAACCCAAGCTTCTTCTTCACCAACAAAGCACCAATGTCAACACCTCAACAAAAGCGTGGTGGCCATGGGCCTAGAGCATGGGCATAGCCTAGTGTGGACATAGCGAGTGAAGTCACTTTGTTAGAGTATTAGACTTGCATTGTATCTTGGAATCTTTTGACATTGGATGATCTTCTTGGAGCTTCAAGCTCTTGGCTATGGTGATGGATCCCATTTGAGCTTTCATGTGTGTACTTCATGCTAGTGAGTACAAAGCCTTGCAAACTCACGCTAATGAGCGTTCCCCTTGCTTGCATTGGTATTAGAGTATGGATTTCGATCCATGGTTTGTGTTAATCCATTTTTGAATTAGGTTTAGTAGAAAATTTTAGAAATCATTTTCATGATATTTTCTTGAATATTGTGTATGATTTGAGTCTATAATCCATAGATACATCTTGAGATTTGATCTTAGTACTTAATCTCGTACTAACAAAAACCTTAAAATTTTTAAAACCCTAATTAATGCATTTTTTACATATTTTGCTCAAAAGTTAGTGGTTTCACTCATTTTTGTGCATAATCCTTTCTATTTTCACTAGTATTTTCCATTTAGGAATAAATTTAGGCCATTATTGCAAGGATTTGGTGAGACTTTTTATAATTTTTGAATTAGGGATTTCTACAACTTCTAGACCAAATTTGAAGATTGTGCAGATTGTCATATCACTTGTTATAGAATATATGCAAAGTATTATAGATTTTTCAAGTCATTATCTGTGTAGAGATTTCCTTGAAGAGAGTGCAAAGAATGATTGATGTGCAAAGGTTTTCTTGAAGATAGTGCAAAGAATGGTTGATGTGCAAAGGTTTTCTTGAAGACAATGTAGAGAATGGTTGATGTGCAAAGTTTTCTTGAAGACCATGCAAAGAATGGTTCTTGTGCAAAGTTTTTCTTGAAGGCTGTACAAAGTAGAGTTATTGTGCAAAGGTTTTCTTGAATACTACGCAAAGTATGGTTACTGTGCAAAGTTTAATGGAAATAGTAGCAATTTATTGCAAAGATCTATGTACAAATTACTAGAAACAACAGTAAGCATCTAATATTTACTCTCTATGATCATTTGATTCTATTTGGTGCAAAGTTTGTACTCTCTTGAGTCTACATCACAATAGATCTTATGCAAGATGTTTGATGCATGAAACAGATTTCAAATAGTTAGATGCATGCAAGATGTTACAGATAATTTTTGACAAAGTTTTGAGTTTTCAATAGCTTGTAATGAAATAAGAAGACCTATTAGGAGTTGAACCCAGTCCATTAGCATAAGCCAATGTGCTCCGTACACCATAGGGCTTGAATGGACGTAGGTTGTTGAAGTAAAGAGCAACCAGTGTTGAGAATTGTGGTGCCATGAGCACATAACAAATGATAGGGAGTGAGTATGAGTAGCCAAGGAAGAGCAATACCTAGCAAGATGCCACATGGCAAGTGGAGGTTTATCCCACATGAGCAAACATGTAAGAGAGGTACCCTCCTCATATAAAAAGGGTCATTTCAATGGAAGGAATACAATGCACATTTCCACATCTCAAGTCTCTATATGCCTTCCAAGCTAATTAATCTTGGAGCCTAATTGTACTTGAGTCTAAGCACATTCTTTCACATTCTCAACATGTTTAGTTTAGTCTTTGATCCACCATGAAATTTAACATGGTATCAGAGCTTAGGTTAGTGTTTAGATTAATGGTGGGTCTAGGATTACGAGGTGATTAAGACCTTACTTAGTTTTAGAGCTTTGCATTAGGGTTATTTCTCTTGTGAAGTGATGCCCATAAGTGAAGTGTTACTTAACAAGATTGCATTAGTCTTCATTTAGGGTTTCCATTGTTTTCCTCTTGCATTAGTAGAGAGCATTTTTCTCTATTCAAGATTAGGTCTCTCCACCATGTGTTATTCATTAGGGCCAAAAACGTCTCAAAATGGGCTGTGTAAGGAATTTCGCTAACTTGCTAATTAGTAGAATGTTGACGGTCAAAACGGCTCCAAATTTAGCCGTTTTGGGTATTTAAAGCGTATCTATCTGACTGAATACGTATCTAAGTGCATATTTTAAAATCTTAAAAAATAGATCGTTTTCATGCTACTCTTTAATGGCTCGTCTCGAAATTTGTCCTCTTTTAGTGACTACGTGGCAAAATGACCATTCTCTCCAAACGCGCTCTTATCCATTCTCCAAAAAAATTTCACTCCTCTGCTTCTCTAAAAATTTCACAAGCTACATCTCATTCTCATTCTTCTGTGTCTCTCATGATCTAATAGCTCTGCTTATACTTTTTGCTCGGTTAGTAATGAGTGATACATCTAATCGAAAGTTTCATTTGAACATCAAGCTCAACCAAGAGTATGCAACTACACGGAGTGTCTACCAAAGATCCCTATCATGTGCAAATGAAGCTCAACATCTTCGCAACGAAGGAAAGAAGCATATTGACCTATGCACAGATGGAAGTCTATATCCACCGGATCCCAAAACAGGAAGGTATCCTTCTTTTCACACACCACATGATTTGATTAGATTTGTTGGTGATGGGGAGGATGGCTTACTTGGTTATAGTTCAAGACTATCTCAATCACATATTAATTATGCAGAATATACTACATATCTTCAAAATACTTCATCTTTGAATGCAACAAAAATTTTAGAACTTGAAAACGAAATAGTGTCTTTGAAACAAGAAAATGATCAATTGAAATCCTTAAAAGAAACTCCAATAGGATTAAGAGCACGAGTAAAACGAATGCGAGATGTAGTTAACTTAACAGAGAGATCTGGACAAAGAAAAAAAAGGTTAAAACTTGTAAGAGATCATGTTACTAACCTTCTAGGATTTGACATGTCTAATGCTCAGGAAAGGGTGAGATTTTTGAATGAGCTTATGAATAGGTCGGATATCTTGAAACTTTTAGAACTTCCTGAAAATCAAACTCAAAAAAAACTGGTCTTTCAACATCTATTAAAAGATATGGACTTATTAGTCCAGCCTTCCCAAATGCAAGAAGTTTGTGACACAGTGGGAGTGAGTAGAAAGGGATACAGAGCCATCTCTAAAACCTGGTTCAGGGTCCTTAAGTATTACAAAATCAAAGCTTTTGGGTTGCCTAGACCTCACAATGTTGGAAAATATAGAACTATGTTAAATGGGGAAATTTCTAAACATTTCGGAGAGTATTTCCATATTGAGGGAACAATGCCATATGAGAGACAAAAAAAAAATCATCTTTTGAATACAACGTTTATAATAATATTTGGATGAACATTAGAAAAGTCCAATCTTTTATGGTGAGATATTACAACATAAGAGAAATAGATTGTGAAGGAAAACTTGTATTTGTTTTAAAATTAGATGAAGCTCAAATCCAAAAGTGTCAAAAAATGGAAAGAATATCTATATCCCTAATGAATAAAGCATTGGACTATAGTCAGGGTAAGCTTGATTCTCCATACCACAAAACTAAATCAGAAATGGAGCTATGGTGGATTGGATCAGCTCAGGTACCAGTAGAGAGTCATGAAACATTAAAGTGGCTCTTCTCAAAAACAGACATTCCTTCAGTTATTCAGAGCCAGAATACAGGTGAACACCTTCATGTTGATGACATAGGTGATTTCATTGTGGAATGGCATTTGAGTGCCGACCTCAAGGCGTTGAAGTGTATGTTTGGTGTATGTGGAGGAGGAAATACCAAATATCCATGTCTTTATTGCATGGCAAGCACAGGGACAAAAGAATGGCTTGCAGAAAATGAGATTGGAAAACCACCATCCAGAAATAATGTGAATATTGTCGATTATCCAACTTCTGTTAAAATATGGGATCCAATTCTACCAATACATTTGAAAAATGTGCATATATGTACACTGCATGCAGAGATAAGAATCTTGGACAAATTGCTCAGACTTCATCTGGACTATGCATATTCTATTAAGCCGACTAAACTTGCAGATGAGTGCATAGAAAAGTGCGAAGCCTTGCTCTCTCAAATGGGTTTTCATGGTGGGGAAGTGCATCTTAAAAAAGATCCTGTTCTTTCTGGAGGTACAGGTGATGTTCTGCAAGATGTTTCAATGGGAGGAGCAAAAGCGAGAAGATTTTTGAGCAACCATGACACCAAACAAGTCAACGCAATGTGGAATTGTTGGAAACAGCTGTGTGTCATCACCACAAATGTCAAAAGTAGACCAGATGTAGCCAACAAACGTATGGAAGTTTGGAAAAAACTCGACAATTTTTTCAAAGTCCTTAGACGACAAGTTGGTTCAAATACTTATGCAGATGATTTCAAAAACGCAATAAAGCTTTTGATCAAAGCTATCACAGATGCCTGGGGAGAAAAAGACATAACTTATTACTTGGTGAGTATTCAGACTTATCAAAACAGTTATATATTGGTGTGTCCAGACTTATTACTTGAAATTTCTTAAATGTACTAACAAAAATTTTCTTTGTAGCATATTCTTTACTTGCATGGACCATATTTTGCTACAGAAGGACCACTTGCAACATGGAATACACAAGGATTGGAAAAGTCTCATTATCAAGCGAGAACTTCCTTTTTTAGATGTACCCGAAGAGGAGGAGGTGGACAAAGAAGAAGCAATGCACTAAACGAATTATTCAATTGGTTCTACAGGAGGCAATTACGAAGGATGAGATCAAAGACCCAGCAATCTGAAACTACACCAACACCTCAAGAAAGAGACTAATGATTACTAACACATTTGTACCTCTAACAAAAAGTTTTGCTGAAATAAAGTTGGTCCTTGCAAAATATTGTGTACATTAGTATTTGATTCTCTTGGGACTTCTTGGCATGTCACCTCTGTATCTCAAAAATTTTCTCCTTCTATAACCTCCAAGGAGATTGATATCTGACACCTCAGCTGCAGCTGCATAGCTAGAGTAGCAAAGAAAGTATCCTGCTCTTGAGGCATTGAAACCTGCAGCATATCCAAAGATTCTAAGAGCAGCAGCTCTCTCTAGAAGCAAAACCTTGTTAGCATTTATTTGAAGGGGAGTATATCCCATAAACCTTGACAACACCTTGAAGGCAAATATTGGCAACTCAGCATCTTCAGAGAAGTTCATGTGGAATGCACAGAACACAACCTTATCCAATGTAGGCAAGTAGTGCATGAGAGCAGATGAAGGCCTTCTTGACCTTGTTTCTGTAGATTTCACTCTGGTGCCTCTAGCTCTTCCCAGAAAATCATCCTTATCAAGCAATTCAATCTGCAAGACAAAAACCTCAATTAAAAAAAATTACAATCACAATAACATTTAACAAAGGATTAAATGGAAGCTACCTTCTGCAACTCATCCTCAATTACTACTTTGTCTTTCATCAAGTTGCAAGAGCCAACCCTTTCCACTTTATCAGAATCTGCCTGAAGCTTGAAATCTCTGCCAAAAGACTCAATACCTAACTCAATTAGCCTGTCCTCAAAATCCTCATCACTCAAGGAAGGTTTCACCTCTTCCATTTTTTTAAGGCACAAGGCAAGTGCATCAGTAGCAGGGATAAATGAGTTGTCAGATATTTGCAAATCAAGTGCCAAAAACTCTTCCTTTGGCTCTACTTCTGTATCAATAAAGTCTTTGGCCACTTCACAAGCTTCTGAAATTGCTGCAATACAGTAGTCTTCTCTGATATTGAAGAGACATTGAAGATAGGAAAGAGGAATAAAATCTTTCTCATTGATATAAAAGAAAGGAAGGTTTGGAAGAGTAACAGAGGATTCAGATATACTTGCTACCTGTGAAGGCTCTTCAGTAATAGTGGAAGCCCTAAATTCTGCAACATCAAAATTTGCACTTTCTCTCTCCTCAGCTTGAACATCAATTTCTTCCTCTTCTAAAATTTCACATTTCTCTAACTTTGAAACTGTGGTGACAATTAAGTTTTCTTCCTCATTCTCTGCATCAATTTCTGGTTGTTGCTCTTTATCCTGTATTTCTGCTTTCAAAAATAGGAAGAAAAGAAAGGAGACATCCTTGGGGACAAGGTTGCAATGTTTTTTATGGATAGGACAAGAAATGGATGAAGGGCATGTGAAAGAAGTTCTATTTGAAAATCTACTGAACCTCTTTGTTACTTTGGCTTTCTCCACAGATAGCTGTGTAAAATCTGTAAGGTGACAAAAATCATGGTCTCCGACACGAAAACAATGAGCTTGAATTGACATTTCAAATTGGTTGTACTCATCTTCAAGAATGTCCTTGAGCTTCAACAAAACATCTGAAAGAGAAAACCTTGGATTGAAAATCTCCACTGCATCAAAGTATACCTTCATATCATGACCATCTTGCAAAATAGCATTCAAGAGCTTCTCACTTGGGCTTTCTTCAACAAGCTCATGTCGACCCGAAACACCTTTACTCATTTAGATATTTGACAAAAATGCCTGAAAAATTCTGATGTGCCAGAACCAAGCGAAAATGAAAGGTCCAAAAAAATTGGAATGACTCTATCGCTTGGTGCGGGATTTACCAATTCCAAGGTCTCCAAATTAATTTTGATTTTTGCAAAATAGGGTTTGGAAGAGAAAACAGTGCACAGCTTGATCTGACGCAAACGAGTGGTCCAAAACTCGGGAAAAATTTTAAAAGCGCGTGACTAAAAGACATTAAATAGTGACCGTTAATGCCACGTGGCAATAATGATTACATACCACGTGTACTCAACGGTACTTTGTACGACATATCCGAGGTATAAAAACTTAATATTGTTAAAAATATTCATTTTTTTCTCCGTCACTGTATCAAGCGAAACCAGGCTACCTTTTGTTTCTCAACCCCACTTTTCCCATATCAAGCGTTCTCAATTCCCTACCCGAATCAAGCGATAACGAACATCCGATTCACTAGGATTTCCCTCATCGCTTCGTTCGGGTCTTCATTTTTTTCTCCATCCCACATCAAGCGATAACGCACATCCGAACCTCCCGGATTCTCATCATCGCTTCGTTCGGGATTTTTCTTATTTTTTTCTCCATCCCGCATCAAGCGATAACGCACATCCCAACCTCCCGGATTCTCATCATCGCTTCGTTCGGGATTTTTCTTATTTTTACTTCGTGCCCGAATCAAGCGATTATCACCTTCCATTATCTTTGGAATCCCTATATCGCTTCGTTCGGGCTACTTCATTTTTTTGTCTTATAATACAAATTGCTTGATCTGGTCTCCTTTTCTAGCTTCAATGGCAAGGACGAAGCAGACTGCAAGGAAAGTTTACCCACCATTGGAGACTGAGAAAGCTGAAGACAAGCCAGGTCCTTCCGAACAGGAAAAGCCCCTTCCAAAGCCTCGTGCGAGGGCGACAGCAAGAAAGAGATTGAATTATCAGGTGAAGTCCTTAAGAGAGATAAGAGCAGCACAGAAATCTACAAGTCTCCTCATCCCTCGACTGCCATTTACACGGGTTGTCAGGGACATATCAGAAAGGTTGGTTGGTAAAATGAGAAACACATATCTTCAGAAAGTTCGATGGGAAACCCAGGCCCTCATGTGTCTTCAAGAGGCTGCTGAAGATTTTTTAATCGACTTTATGAATGATGGCTACATTGCTGCTGCATTTGCTCATAGGATCACTCTTATGAGCAAAGATTTTGTGCTGGTGTCCAGACTTAGATATAAGTTTGACAAAGCTTTGGAGCCTATTCCAAGTCAAGATATGAGAGCTTTTGAAATTCTTAATATCCCTCCAGCAAGGCAACCCAAGCAGTCTGTTGTTATTGAAGATATTTCTCATCCTTATGATACAAGAAAAGCTGAGGATATCAAAGAAGAAGTTGAAAAAGAGAGAGAGCAAGAGAAAATTTCAGAGGATGCACTTCTTTCTCAGCAAGCTGAGATTCTCCATTCATCCAATTCAGAGCTTTATAAGAATGTGACAGGTCAGATGATAGTAGATGTGTCCATGCCTGGAGAGGATGAGGTGTATTGTGACATTGCCCCTGAGGACACAAGCATGCTTGTGAATCCTAATATTGAGATATCTGACACAGTCCTCTTCATCTGCCTGAGGTTTGTAGGGATTTGCTTTTGTTTTCTTGATGAATTTCCCAGGAACCATATTTTGTTGACATGTTTTGTTTGTGTATCCAGATGTCTTATGAGGGATCTTCATGAATCAATGGCTGTGCAAGTGACAATTCTTGATCCCCTTGTTACACAGTGCCTTTTCAATAGGCAAGGGGATCTTGCAAGTTTTCTCAAAAACTTTGATATGCTTACCTGCAATTACATTGTGTACCCTTATGTTGAAGTGTAAGACTCATTCTCAATTACCTTTTGCCTATTATAGACATGACAATATTCATTACTAATTTCAGTACTCATATTATCACAGAGGCCATTGGAGTCTTATTATTATCAATCTATTGGATAGAGATGTGATCTTTATGAACTCTTTGGCATCCATCCATGGGAGAAGTAAAATGTAAGAATCAATTTTGCCATGTGTTGACCCTCAAATTTCTTGCATGATTTCAATTATTTGGTTGACCCTCAAAATTTTATGTTTGCAGTGCTGCCAAACTTATCTTGAGTTTTCTAGCCTCTACCTATGTAGACTACAAACTTGAAGATTTTAAGTACTTCAATCAGGAAGTTCCCTTGCAGAAAGACTCAACATCTTGTGGATGGATGGTTCTTGCTAATGCTTGGAGATTTCTTGAGTCAAGATTCAGAATGACAACACTTCCTGTAAGTTCTTGAATAAAAACCATTGATTGATTTAGTGAATACATTGAGTGACCTGTTTTCTTACTTTCTTATTTTCTTTTGTCTTAGTTGCATGAGTATTCAGATTCTTGGGTAAGTTGGGTAAGGGAGAAGGCAGTGTCCATGGTTTTGAGCAGATCCATCAATCCATATGATCCTGATTCTCCCTTTCCACCTGGAGCCAAGGATACAACTTCAAAGAAAAGGAAAAGGGAGAAGAAGGAAAGCAAAGACAAGGATGACTCATTCAAGAAGGAAAAGACCTCTGCCAAAGAGAAGAAGAGAAAGAAGAGCCCTTCCAAGAGCAAGTCTTCCAAGGGGAAAAAGAGCCATTCTAAAGAGAAGAGCCATTCTAAATTAAAGATCCCTCAGGCTACAGAGAAGATCCCTACCCCTCCTGTTAAAGAGAAGAGCCCTAGCCCACTTGCTAAAGAGAAGACCCCCAGCCCTCCTGCCAAAGAGATGAGCTCTTCACCAGCTCAAGGGAAGACACCTATCAAAGAGAAGATCCCTAGTCCTCCTACCAAAGAGAAGAGCTCTTCTCCAGCTCAAGAGAAGACACCTATCAAAGAGAAGACCCCTGTCAAAGAGAGGAGTGCTGCTAAAGGTCTTCCTTTTCACTCACCAGTGAAATTTAAAATTCAGAAGCGTCGTTTGTCCAACAAAGGTAGTAAGAGGGCAAATGTTGGCTCTCCATTTAATTTCTTGTTCAAGTTCCCCAAGAAGACTGCCAAGTCTCCAAGGCCAACCTCCAAAGAATCTTCTCCAAAACCAGACCCCACTGCCAAATCTCCCTTGCCAACACGTGAAGGTCTCAAAGAGGAGCCCAACTTACCACCATTAGGGGAATCCACTCTAAAGTCTTCCTCTCCAACACCTCAAGTGCTGAAAACTCCAGAACTTGAACCTCAATCAGCAAAATTTGATCGAAGCAAACAGAAGAGAGAAAGATTCTCTAAAGATGCAGGGTCATCTCATGCCAAAAGGAAAGTTGATTTTGCAGAGTGATTCCACATATTGGATTTTGTTTTGTTCATTTTGTCCATATGAACACACATTTTTTGGGTTAATTTTCTGTAAAATTCTGTATCAATAATTTGATATCAATCTGTTAAACCTTGTTTTGTGTCGCGAACAATTTTTTAACCAATTTTGTGAAGAAGACGAGACGAAATCTAGCAGAATATATTGATTACATTATCATTTTCAACTATACAAACTTGCCCTTGCAAGTGGCTCAAATACAACTTTTTTTGGGGGGAGACATGTGATGCATGAGGTTACACTCTCCATCCTTGTACGGATAACAATATCATCTACTTTGAATCTATATTCAGGTGATATTTCATCCAGAAACTCAAGCGACTCTCTAACATGTTGTAGTCGCCAGTTTGATGTTACTATGAGTTTCCTAGGATCTATGAATGGATGGACTATGATGCTAAATTCAAACTCTGGACAATTCTCTTCAGAGTCCAAAGGGACCCAACTACCAAGCTTGCTTTTCCATCTCCTATAGTCATAGCCCAAAACTAAGGATTGGCGACACAGTTGGTATGAGATGGACAAAGAATTTGGGCTTACTCTACAACTGATATTGTCCCCCATATGAAAAGTTTCCTACTCCATCCTTCTCCAAGTACAGTGTCCAGATCAGTCAGAGATAGTCTTCTATTAAGCCACATCGTTCTTGTCCTCTCCAATTCCATTGTTTTGAAACATGCCACAAAGACATGTATAGGCAAGAACCATTGAAGTTTAATCCTTCTTGAAATCCTTCCAGGAGACATTGCTTTAAGAATATCATCTTTGATTTTGGATTTGAAGCTTGTTATGGTATTTGGATCAGGAACTTCCCATTCTAGTGACATTATTGTGGGAATAGGTATGTCATACAATTCTCCATGAACACCTTCTCTTGATGGAACCCTGTATTCTGCAAAATACACAAATAAATCTACTGATTTGTAAAATGAAGGTGGTTTGTCTGCGTACATGACATCTGCAATCCCCTTGTGAATTGCCTTGAATGTGCCACTTAAGCTCTCAACAGGCTGCCACTCCACAGCTGTTGATGGAAAGATAACTGAAATGAAACAAACAACAAATATATCAGAAAGAGAAATATTGTGTTGTGTCAAATAGATAAAGGTTTGTTGAATTACAGTAAGAATGGAGAATTGGATGTTCATCCAAGTTCAACACCATGTCTTTGGCCATGTAGACATGTTGAACTTTTGCAAGCCAGCCATTGTCGGTCACTTTGAATGCGAGAACACGACCTTTCCAATGGGATTTCACTTCATTTCGCTTGGTTCTTTTCACCCTGTGGGCACCTTTGCAAGAGGGAAGCATTGTTACCCAATCATTCACACGAAAAGACATGGGTTTCCAAACACCATCTTCTCTCGTGTTATGAAAATCACAAGAAGTAATATTATGAGAAGGACGACGTGAGGACGCCATAGAAGCTCACAGATAAGAGAAAAATAGTAAATCTTTTGAATAGTGAATCTTTTGAATAGTGAATCTTTTGAAAGTGCAAAGAAGAAAGAATAAACCATATGTCAAAATGAAAGGAAGGCGAAAAGTAGACGTCTGATGTTTTGTCATTAATAGCGTTGTTTTCAAGGCCTGAAAAGAGGATTTCGTATCTTAATGCTTGATTTTTTGAAATAAAAAATGGAACAAGATGTCACTATTTTGGACCCAAACTTTAATGTTAGCCATCGTAAACGTCTAAATTTAGCCGTTTTAGCCGTTCGCCACTAAAATAGAACCGTTAAGAAGACATTTGGAGGAGACAAGAATGCCATACTTTTGTATACGTGTCAATTCACAATTGGATAATTTCTTAATCCTTGGATTAACAAACAGCCCTTTTCTAGCCGTTTTTGGCCCTAATGTAGGGTTACACTATAGCTTTCTCATTAGGTTTGCACTAGATCTTGAGAGAGAAAGAACATGAGAGAGTACCACTAGCCTTCAAAAATGGGAACTCCCAAGGATACTGAGTTATCTAAGTGCTTCAATCCTGCTGTAAGTCAAAGGAGCTTGCTTTGATCACTTTGAACTACAAGCTGCTTCAACCTCTAACGCTGCTCCCCTTGGCAACAACCCAGCCTCCCTCTATGTAGCTTCTCCTTCAACCAGCTGACTATGGCATCCATGGCCACCGCTGCCCTGTCCTCCACCTCCCGGGCTAGCCAGCCCGTGCTCAAGCCCCAGAGCGAGCTCGCCTCCAAGGTTGGCAACCTCGGTGAGGCCCGCGTTGTCGTGACGTGTGCGGTCTAGCCGGGAACACACTGGGTGTCTGGCTGTGAGAGTTACGTTGATTTGCATTCACTTGATTTGATTATTCAGAGAAAATAAATCCCGCCAAACCTCCTCACTCCTCTCTCAGAGACGCATGTACAAGGGGAAAAAGATATCTCTCTTGGCTAAACACCAAACCATCATGATCATCAAGTCTTCAATTTAAGCAAGAACATGGCCAAAACACCATCAGCACCCATTACACATAGCTTCATGAGCAATAAGACACCAAAATCTCAACAACAACACGTTCATATAATGATAATACCTCAGACATACCAGCAGCATGCCCACACTGTCAACAAAGCCGCATTGTAAGGCTATCGCCATCAACTCCAGCAACAAGAATCATCAAGGAGTTTGCCACCTCCACAAGCTTAAGTTTCCAGCGCTGAGATCACCAGTCTCTCTCTCTCTCTAGCGCCTCCGCCCTCTGCTCATCAACCCCCCCTCGATGCTGGCTCTCTACATAAACTTGTTGAAAGCGGCGCTCTAGTGCTGGATCCTTCTCTATGTATTTTCTGTACTCATCAAGAGTTGTTGCTCCAATACATCTCAGCTTCCCTCGACCAAGCATAGGCTTCAGCAGATTTTCTGCATCTCTCAACGGCCAAAGGCTCCCTCCATAGAGAACACAGCCACCCCACCCTTCTCTGTATACACTTGCAGCTGCAGTCACCAGCCCGTAAGCCCTTTGACACTAGCCACAGCTGCGCCCTCTCTACTCACACCAGAGCCGCCCTTTCACTCTCTTCACAGGGAAGGCTTCCAGTAGCTCCGTACGTTGGCCACACACCTCTGGCGTCTCTCTGCATATACGCGCTGTTGCCCAAGAGCACCCTTCACTGCACCCTGCTTCCCAGAGCCCCGCTGTTCCCCACAAGCGCCCCCAAGCGGCGGCTCATACCACCCCACGCCAGCCCATCGGAGTCTCCAGTCACCGCGGGGCAGCTGTATATAAAAAAAACACCTTTCCTTTGCGCCTCTGGTTGTCAACCCCCTACTTGCTCCACCCAAAACTTTCTTGTCCAGATGCGGCCCTCTTGTGTATATCTGCAGCTGTGCAGAGAGTCTTCCCTAAAAAAAACTACGTCAGAGAGCTCTTCCTGCAGCTTTTCCCGGGAGTTCCCCTCCTGCAGCTTCAGCGGCCGTCTCCCTTTTTCACACACGAACCCCCCCTCGACCGAACAGCCCCCCGGTCCAGAGTTTTTCTGCACCTCCTCAGCTATTTTTTTGTGCCCAGCTCGCCAGCCTTCTAGCGAGTTTCCTTCACGTGCTGGCGGCTACCTTTTCATTCACAAAGCTTCCATGTGTCCCTTTATATTATTGGCCACTTGTCTTATATATTTCATTTATTTTTCTCATGCCTCAATAATGGCCACTCACATCAATGCTCCTCACACATGGTAACCTAAAATCCCACTCTATCTCTGGGTACAAAAATGGTACCACAAAACCACCGCTGGCCGCATCCACATGAATTAGAGTGTCCCATCTTTAAATGCCCTGTATATCCCAAAAGAAATCAACCATGCCAGTGTATCACTTTATGCTTGAAATCACACTATATTTGAGCTCCTATTTACAGAGTACTAGCATATCAAGCTCATGTACAGTTTATACATCACTGCTTGCATGTCCATGTCTCTGAATTCATATGAATTGATCACAGAGAAGATTTTCCCTACATGGACGTGCCACAGCACGACATCCGCCCCCTCTAAACCTGCACATCCTCTGGTATGTGCCACACAGGTCCTGTATCTTAGCAATCATATCTGAATGGTTCTGCTTTCCCACCTGGATCAAATACCAATCGCTTTTGGCATATGTGCCATATCCTTTGCTCATATGAAGCCCTATCCTCACTTAGATTCCCTGCATATGCATAATTACCCTCATCATTCAAAGTGGGATGCTCTTCAAAATGATTTGCTTCAAAATTTTCCTCAGGCCATGTTTGAAGCCTTTGCACCACATATTGTATGGCCACACCAAGTAACAACTGCATTAACAGCATGGAACACACACTTGATAACATCCCATCCAAATCTACCTTGCCTGGATCCAGCTCACCCACTGACAAACATTCATTCTTCTCATCCAAAGACGGAAAAGCATCAACACATACAAAGTCCAACAAGGCATCATCGAGAATAGCCTCCAGCTCTGAATCAATCTCATCACAATCATTTGGCTCACATAACACCTGCACATCCTCACTTGCAACCGACAGTTGACTAGCATCAAGCATAGAAGAGCCCAAAGCTGATGGGGATCTATTATATACCATGAAATCATCCAATACATCATCTAAGATAGCATCCAATCCAGGATCAATCGCATTGAAGCCATTATCATCTTGCAATCCCACATGTTGATTATCATGAACATTCATACCCCCATAGCTATATCCATTTGGTTGCTCATATGCAGCCTCTTGAGGCTCTGTGACCACACTTTGCATATCTTGCATGTTATCTCCCAGTATTTCTTGATACCTGTCTGCAGATGGGCTTAGAATTATGGGTCCCTCACCCAAGTACCCTTGAATCTGTATATCATTGAACCCTGCATGATCCAAAAAGACAGATTCAATTTCCCTCTCCAAATCATCATCATAAACAGGCTTCCAAGCTCGAGATTGTTGCTCACAAATGTGGTTGCAAGGTAACCCTGACACTGATGACATAGCATCACCCTGTTTATTGTTGGAACACCCAGTTAGCATTCCAGAATAACCCAAATCCAAAGAACCTTGGCAACCAGCTTCAGAAGCAACATCACTGTTGGAATCACCCATATCACTCACCCCCTCTAAATCAATCACACATACTTGTGGCCCGTCTGCATATTCATGTACATCATCCTGCTTATAAGCATCATAACCAGATAAGAATGCAGTAATGATAGCATCTTCTTCTTGTCTTAGATCTTCAAACTCTGCAATCATGCTTTCAGCAAGAAGCATTGGTTCCTGCTGTTCTTCACACATATACGACACCTGAGGAATACCCTTCAAATGAGCACTTTCGTCATGAGAATCCTCATGTTTACACAGCTTACATGCTTCACAGTCCTCTTTCTCGCGTACTGGGTCTTGAGCACCTGTCCTGAAGCTCTCTGAATCAAGTGTCTCCTTAAGCATAGGCATACACACATCATGTGGTATGATCATAGGACCCTGTATGTCTGCACCCTCAAACAAGGAAGACAGATTATACTTGCAGAGTTCACCCATTACATCTTTATGAGGCTGTAGCAAAGCATCCCTTTTTGCACTGTGAAGGCCTTGTTGCTCACTAATGGCTTTTTGCAGTCCCAATTTAGCATAAACAGCCTCCACAATCTCTGTATCAGCCTTGAATAGCAATTGATTGTCCTCCATAAGACATGCATCGACAACTGCTTCTAAATTGGCTCGGATTGTTGCTGGAACACTATCACAACTCACATTATACCTGGAACTCGCATAAATAAGTGCATCTGCAAAATCACTCCATCGTTTGGAGTGATACTCTGCTAGTTCCAGCACTTCATCTTTTAAATCAGGACTTACAAGGTATGCGAAAGATGCAATCATCTTGTTTTCTGGAACCCTTTGATTCTTCATCTCTGTCTCGTAACACCTTAGATAGCTTTCTGGATCATAACCATCAAATATATTGACCCTGTCATATACCAATTGCACCGCAATTTCCACTGCTTCCTGATTTCGCTTTTCTTCTTCAATCTTCCTGAACCGCTCTTTAAGCTCTTTCATCTCTGCATATAAATGCTCCATTTTGCTAGCCATCTCTACGTACTCTCACCCCAGCGGTTTCACGTCGGGTTCAGCAAAGCTGTCGTGACGTGTGCGGTCTAGCCGGGAACACACTGGGTGTCTGGCTGTGAGAGTTACGTTGATTTGCATTCACTTGATTTGATTATTCAGAGAAAATAAATCCCGCCAAACCTCCTCACTCCTCTCTCAGAGACGCATGTACAAGGGAAAAAAGATATCTCTCTTGGCTAAACACCAAACCATCATGATCATCAAGTCTTCAATTTAAGCAAGAACATGGCCCAAACACCATCAGCACCCATTACACATAGCTTCATGAGCAATAAGACACCAAAATCTCAACAACAACACGTTCATATAATGATAATACCTCAGACATACCAGCAGCATGCCCACACTGTCAACAAAGCTGCATTGTAAGGCTATCGCCATCAACTCCAGCAACAAGAATCATCAAGGAGTTTGCCACCTCCACAAGCTTAAGTTTCCAGCGCTGAGATCACCAGTCTCTCTCTCTCTCTAGCGCCTCCGCCCTCTGCTCATCAACCCCCCCTCGATGCTGGCTCTCTACATAAACTTGTTGAAAGCGGCGCTCTAGTGCTGGATCCTTCTCTATGTATTTTCTGTACTCATCAAGAGTTGTTGCTCCAATACATCTCAGCTTCCCTCGACCAAGCATAGGCTTCAGCAGATTTTCTGCATCTCTCAATGGCCAAAGGCTCCCTCCATAGAGAACACAGCCACCCCACCCTTCTCTGTATACACTTGCAGCTGCAGTCACCAGCCCGTAAGCCCTTTGACACTAGCCACAGCTGCGCCCTCTCTACTCACACCAGAGCCGCCCTTTCACTCTCTTCACAGGGAAGGCTTCCAGTAGCTCCGTACGTTGGCCACACACCTCTGGCGTCTCTCTGCATATACGCGCTGTTGCCCAAGAGCACCCTTCACTGCACCCTGCTTCCCAGAGCCCGACTGTTCCCCACAAGCGCCCCCAAGCGGCGGCTCATACCACCCCACGCCAGCCCATCGGAGTCTCCAGTCACCGCGGGGCAGCTGTATATAAAAAAAACACCTTTCCTTTGCGCCTCTGGTTGTCAACCCCCTACTTGCTCCACCCAACACTTTCTTGTCCAGATGCGGCCCTCTTGTGTATATCTGCAGCTGTGCAGAGAGTCTTCCCTAAAAAAAACTACGTCAGAGAGCTCTTCCTGCAGCTTTTCTCGGGAGTTCCCCTCCTGCAACTTCACCGGCCGTCTCCCTTTTTCACACACGAACCCCCCTTGACCGAACAGCCCCCCGGTCTAGAGTTTTTCTGCACCTCCTCAGCTATTTTTTTGTGCCCAGCTCGCCAGCCTTCTAGCGAGTTTCCTTCACGTGCTGGCGGCTACCTTTTCATTCACAAAGCTTCCATGTGTCCCTTTATATTATTGGCCACTTGTCTTATATATTTCATTTATTTTTCTCATGCCTCAATAATGGCCACTCACATCAATGCTCCTCACACATGGTAACCTAAAATCCCACTCTATCTCTGGGTACAAAAATGGTACCACAAAACCACCGCTGGCCGCATCCACATGAATTAGAGTGTCCCGTCTTTAAATGCCCTGTATATCCCAAAAGAAATCAACCATGCCAGTGTATCACTTTATGCTTGAAATCACACTATATTTGAACTCCTATTTACAGAGTACTAGCATATCAAGCTCATGTACAGTTTATACATCACTGCTTGCATGTCCATGTCTCTGAATTCATATGAATTGATCACAGAGAAGATTTTCCCTACATGGACGTGCCACAGCACGACAGCGTCTCCATGAGGAAGACGGTGTCCAAGATGCCCGACAGCCCCTGGTATGGTCCTGACCGTTTGAAATACCTCGGCCCCTTCTCCGGTGAGGCCCCAAGGTACTTGAAGGGTGAATTCCCTAGCGACTACGGTTGGGACACCGCCGAACTCTCTGCTGACCCTGAGACCTTCGCCAAGAACCACGAGCTGGAGGTCATCCACTACCGGTGGGCTATGTTGGGTACTCTAGGGTGTGTGACCCCGGAGCTGCTATCCCAAAAGGGTGTGAAATTCGGAGAGGCACGTGTAGACAGCTTCAACACAGCTTCATCAGCACAGCAAAAAAGAAAATAGAAGGAAGACACCCCCATCACCAATCGTAGCCGATCGAGCAACAAGCACAAAAATCTTCTTATTTTTTGGTATGTGGTCTACATTAAGGTTAAAAATCTTATCCTCTCACAAAATTGTGGTTCACAACCAAACTTCCTTAAGGGGCATTCACATGACAAAAAGCATTTATATTAATTCCATGAACTTCATCAACATGGATTGTTATCAAATGCATCTATTAGGCATATCATGCACCCCACAAAGCAAAGCATGGAATTCATCATCAACAAAATGTGTTATTTGAAAGGTTGGATTTCAAGAGGTAGGAGCATTGCTCCAAAACTATGTGAGAGAAATGTTTTTTTTTTTAGCGGCCTTTTATGAGCACGCAAGTAAATTTCTTTGGAAAGAAGGATTCCACACCAAAGAGAAAACCCAAGATCACAGTTTCATATTTAGCCAGCAGTCAACCTTATGAATGTAGCTAAATTTAGGGCACAAGTTTCATGTCTTCGAGCAAAGATAACTAAATCATGAACATTGGCTGGTGAAAGAGGCAACATAAGGTGGTGAATGGTCAATAAACCCAGCAGTGGGTTGCAGCTTCCTATCCTTTTCTCCCCGCTCCCCCCACTCCCCTCCTCTATATTTCTCTCGTGTGCTCTTGGACCCCATCCTTTCTTGCTCTCACTCACTCTCTCTCATCCTCCATTTCCACAATACTTTGACATGTTTCTCTCTCTGTTGGTCTTTTCCTTTGCTCTCTCCCCCTTCCTCTCCCACTCCCACTCCCACTCCCACTCCTCCGCCTCCCTCCTCTCTCTCTCTCCCCCTTTCCAACCTCCTCCATCTCTCTCTCCCCCCTCTTTCTCTATCCCTCTCTCTCTCTTTCCCCCTCCCCTCTCTACCCATCCCCTCCCCCCTCTCTCTCTGTCTCTCTTTATCTCTCTCTCTTCCTCCTCTCCTCTCCTCCCTCTCTTAGTCTCCCTCCACTCTCTCCATCTCTCCCCCGCATCCTCTCTTTCTCCCTCTCTCCCCCCGCATCCTCTCTTTATCCCTCTCTCTCTCGCCTCTCTCTCTTTCTCTCTCTCCCCCCCTCTCTCTCTCTCTCTCCCGCCTCTCTCTCTCTCTCTCTCTCTCTCTCTCTCTCTCTCTCTCTCTCTCTCTCTCTCTCTCTCTCTCTTTCTCTCTCTCTTTCTCTCTCCCTCTCTCATTTCTCTCTCTCTCTCTCTTAGTCTCTCTCTCCCCCTTCTCTCCCTCTCTCAGTCTCTTTCTCCCCCTTCTCTCTCTCTCTCCCTCTTTCCTCTCTCTAAGTGGGCATAAGGAGCATTTCTTCATTCTCATTTGTGATGATTCCATATGTTCTTAATTAACCCAGCAGTGATGTCCTAAATAAACCAACAGTCATAAGTCAAGAATCTCAAAAGAAAAAAAGAGTCAACTGCTTGTGTTGCCAATAATGATATCTCTAGGGGAGAAGCCTTTGGGAGATTGAGCTTCAAAAATCACTTTGTCTCTGCTCTTAGACCAAATCTTGATGTCAAGCCTCATACCAATAGGAATCACCCCAAGAGAGTAGAATGTGTAACATGGACTTACTTAGTCTTTTTATACCACCTGTGAGACTGATAGAAAAAAATTGGCATTAGCCAAATAGTGTAAGTCAACCTCCCGAGCCATGATGCTAATGGCATCATGATCCTGTACATTATTAGACTTGATAAATTTAAATAATTAAATCTGTAAATAATCTTAACAATCTACAAGGAACAAGTCTGGCAATCAGATTTTTAGCAAAGAGAAGAGAGTTTCTGGAGGACCATAGCTCCCATAATATAGTGAATCTAAGGGTGGCAAGTATCAAGTTGTGGAGTGAAATGTTGACCCAAAATCCAGTGAGGCCAGCTGGGTTTGAACATAAAAGTTGAATGAATCTATCTTACTAGAGCATACCAAAGAGACCGAATTGTTGGGCACCATACATAAGGCACTTGGGACATTTCCCAAAGGCAAACCCTCTCTTCAACAATTTATTACCTAAGGGAAAGTCTTGTACACCACATCTCGTAGAAAAACTTTCATTTCAGGGGGATTTGAAGGGATCACAAACCTTTTCAGATGTACAGTCTCCAAATTTTGTTCATTGGAGACCAAAGAGGGGAAATAATAGAGGAAGTAAAGCAGGTGGGTAGAGGGTTGACGAAGCATTGTAGAAGATCCCCACTTCTAGTCATCCTACTAGGAAAGCTGGTTATATACAATGCTAACCATGAGTTCATTTATAGTAGATAGAACTTGAAACTTGGATCTTTCTCTAAGTAAAAATATTAGTATCAAAATTCACCACTATTCAACTAATTTGCATAGAAGAAAATAAAAACCAAAGCTTAGATAACCATATGGAACACTTAAAAAATACACATGAATGGTGCATAAAACTACTTTACCACACAAGACAAGCATTGTGGGTGCAATCTCCCCCCCAACATGAGTGGCCCCTTCTCAAATGGGTATTTTTTTAATAATATTCCAAAAGTAGGCCTTGAGCCCAAAAAATAGAGTACACATCCATATTTGAACTTTTACCATAGAATTAGCCTTAGTCCTTAAACCTTCTAAGGTTTTACAAACTTTCGAATACCATAAACTAGCATGTGCACATATGCATGTTACAAAAATAAATCAACTAGTGCTCGCACACATGTAAAATAAATTGACTTGTCCACACATGCACAAGTGCTCGCACACATGTAAAATAAATTGACATGTGCTCGCACACATGTAAAATAAATTGACTTGTCCACACATGCACATTACAATAATGTCCAAATAACATATGAGTTAAATACTCAAACGAAGTCACACAGCCACAAAATATTATGAATAAAATAATTAGATCTATCCACATTCCATGGCTCAATCCACCATTGATGCATCACCTAAATCGATACCCTCACATTGTGCGTCACCTAAATCGATACCCTCGCATTGTGCAACACCCAAGTTTGGTACCTTTGCACAACTCATCACCTAAACTCATAAACATAAACCACATCAATAATAATCAATTGACATTGCATCAATAAATCCCAAATGAGCTTATGAGAATTAGGCATCATAAAAATATAAATTTATCAAGTACCAAAATGTCAACACAAGAACACAGGGGAGTCCACCCACACATGGAAATTAAGGACCAAAATGTTAGCAAGCACACGTGGGAGTCCACCCACATGGAAATCCATCCATTAGTGATTCATAAAAATACACGACCATCCCCACATGGAAATCCATCCATTAGTGATTCGTAAAAATACACAAGCATCCCCATCAAATAATAAAAGAGCATAACATTTCCCCTTGCTGGGAAAGCAACTATCCTCAGTTGTGTAAATCAATAAGTGGATGGCTTTATGATACATGTGGAGGATGAGATCATCACAACAAACAATTTCTAAAAATAAAACTAAACAAGTGAACACATGTGTTACGGGTCTAAGTGTCCCATTCCACTTCTAAATACAAGTTGTTGAAAGATAGAAGACATAGATATGTTACGGGTCTAAGTGTCCCATTCCACATATAAACACAAGTTGGTGAAAGATAAAAGACATAGATGTGTTTGGTGTAGCCATGTGAAATCAATCTAATGTCCCATACCTTAGATTTACTCCACACAACACTACCTTATGAACAAAAGTTTGAGATGGAGTAGTCGATTCCCCCTGAAACTTTAATTTTAATATAAATTTTCTTTATCCTCAAATCTAAACTAGAAATCTTATTCCAAAAGTGAATCAAGCTAAAATGGAAATTCTTGTCAACTTAAGATTTTTTTAAAAAAAGTAATTACATTATTGTGAATAACTTGATGAATTTTGGGGATTTATTCTTGATCTTAATCTTATATTTACCATTCTAAATTCAAAAATTAAAATCGTCAAGTAGGTTTATAATTCTTGAATTTGGGAATCTTAATGTATACTTATAAACATCAAAATTCAAGATTTAATCTTGATCTTAAACTTAAAGGAAGAAACTTGAAGAAGGATGGACATCTTGTGCCTAGTTGATAGAAATAACTTGATATACTGGTAATCAAACTTAACTTAAATTAAAATACTTGAGTGGATGGATTTGAGAGTCTAGTCTTTAGTACAATCACTATATTTTTAAATAAATCTTGTTCTTAAGGGGTTTAAATTTGGTGCTTGAATATATCTTTGACTATGAGAACAATGAAAATTTTTGAAAAGTTTGTTTAATGGGGTTGGCACAATGGAAAAATTAGTACTAGAGGTGCCGTTCAATAGGGACCACGAATGGAAATTCAAATAGAATTTAAAGCCTAGAGTGAAAGGGACATGACATGACAAGAATTAAAACAAGTTTAATGGCTAAACTTAGTTAAGCTTAGTCTTACCCTCATCCACCCCCATAATCAGAGAAGCACAATGAAAGGAATATGAAATGACAAGAATTAGGATTATAAAAAGTAAACAAGTTTAATGGCTAAACTTAGTTAAGCTTAGTCTTACCCTCCTCCACTCCAATAATCAGAGAAGCACAATGAAAGGGACATGATATGACAAGAATTAGGATTATAAAAAGTAAACAAGTTTAATGAACTTAGTTAAGCTTAGTCTTACCCTTCTCCACCCCCATAATCAAGAGAAGCGCAATGAAAGGGACATGACATGACAAGAATTAGGATTATAAAAAGTAAACAAGTTTAATGGCTAAACTTAGTTAAGCTTAGTCTTACCCTCCTCCACCCCCATAATCAAGAGAAGCGCAATGAAAGGGACATGACATGACGAGAATTAGGATTATAAAAAGAAACAAGTTTAATGGCTAAACTTAGTTCAGCTTAGTCTAACCCTCCCCACCCCCATAGTTGACAGTAGCGGCGGCGGCGGCGGGCAGCCTGAAGGAGATGGCCTTCTCACTTTCACGCACACAATGATGGTTTTTTTAATAAATTCTTAACCTAATCTATACCCTAAATCAGGTGCAAGTATCAAATCTCACAAAGATGAAGTAAAATGAATCCATTATATAGAAGTGTTTCACAGATTTCATGAAGGGCTGATCTATTTTTATTTAAGTAAAATCTAATTAGATATGGCTAAGCCATGCAAAATTCTTTTACACAAAGGTCACAAGGTTATATGCCCAAAATTCCCAAGAAAGCTTTTCCTTTTACCCGAAAAGCACACACAAGTCCTTGTATCCTTCATGGTTTAGTTTGGACAGGGTTGCAGGCATCACTAAATTGATATTTAAATCATAAAAAATAATTAAAATAAATGTTTAGTTTGATTTTGCAAATAACTTCAAAAAAAATTTATGGTTTTTCCTCCTTGTACTTGGCCTATAGCTCTGATACCACTAAAACCAAGATCTTTCTCCAAGTACAAATATTAATATTAAAATTTGCCACTATTCAACTAATTTGCATAAAAGAAAATAAAAACCAAAGCTTAGATAACCATAGCCATAAAGTGAACGGAACACTTGAAAAATACACATGAATGGTTACCGCAATCTCCCCCTAACATGAGTGGCCCCTTCTTACATGGGTATTTTTTTAAGTATATTCCAAAAGTAGGCCTTGAGCCAAAAATAGTGTACACATCCATATTTGGACTTTTGCCATATAATAAGCCTTAGTCCTCAAACCTTCTTCTAAGGTTTTACAAACTTTCAAATACCATAAACTAGCTTGTGCACATATGCATGTTACAAAAATAAATCAACTAGTGCTCGCACACATGTCATAAAATAAATTAACTTGTGCACACATGCACATCACAATAATGTCTATGAATTAAATACTTACACGAAAGGGGGCCATCCCATAAATCATTCAAAGTAATCAAACCTTTTGTTGAGTCTCATGGCTCCTTTGATGTAAGAGAGGGAGAAAGGGGGAGAGAATAGGGGGGACCAACAAATATTATTGGTCAAGTAGTAGCAATGATTATGAGAATATGACACAATGGAAAGGAAAGAATAGCAAGAGAAAATGCAATAGACAATGCAATAGATAGACAATAGAGAATTTCAAAAAATTCTAATTATACCCAAACAAGAGATCGATACAATATGATGGCCTTCTCCACCCATGCGCTCTAGTGTAGAGCTTAGATGCTGATCTAGACAGACTCTGGATGGAGGAGTACTAAAGTGTAGAGGGTATGGATCCTCACAAGCGTAGGATTCCAATCTCATACAAAGCTACAACAAGGGTCTACTTTTATAGGTGAAAGGGAGAACTAGGGATCATGTAATGATATCATGGATGACATCATACAATGATGCCATGGGTGAAATTATGTGATGATATCATGGGTGATATCATTTGATGATGTTATATGATGATGTCATTAGTGATATCATGCTTATATCATATGATGACATCATGCTTATATCAATGATATCATCATATCTCATACTAGAGTAGCTTCACACGCAACCCTCTTGTAGTACCCTAGCCATCTCCTCACCATCAATGGTCATAACTATGACCCCTTCTAGCATCTAAGCTAGGATTCCCACCAAAGACATCATGCACCAATGGCTTCTCATAATGGGGGGCTTACAAATGTACACCATACATCAATGTGAGATAAATACTAAGTGGCGGGCATTGAGATATCAAGCTCATGTAAGTTGGTGCAGCTGGTGGATAGCACATGGTGTGGTGCTGACAGTGTGTTAGGTATTAGCATGAATGGAATTATGACCACGTCCAATTGGTCATGTGTGGACAATACATTAGTGTTACTTTTGGTGTATGAACATAACACTCAGTGCATCTGTTCTCTTTATTGTGTGTGTGTGAGAGATATGGGCTATGGCTTCTCTCCTTCTTTATAATTTATGATATGGAATAGGGTTTACTTATATTGTGTGTGTGCTCCCTCCTTCTCCTATTTTTTATCATGGTATCAGAGCGTGGTGCTCAATATGAGAGTTAGTGAGTGAGTGTGAGAAGAGGGAAGAGAGAAGATGTGAAGAACTCCATTGAAGTTGTGAGCAAAAAAAAAGTTGTGGAGCACACCCCGATCATAGATCTGAAAGCTGAGGACCACGATAAGAGAAGCTAAACACCCTTAAGTGGAATGCAGGTGCCAAAGTCAATAAAGGTGAAGATTGAAGCTGCACAAAGCAAGTGCATTTTTTGGTTTTTTGGAGCTTTCATGGAAAGCTTGAAGAGGGATGTATTTGGCACATATATACTCAAAGGCACATGTATTTGAATCTTGCAAATGTATTAGAAACTTGGGAACAAGCTACATACTGAATCTTGGAGAATTTGGATGCAAAAAAACTTGATTAAAATCAATTGAAATTGGGTATTTTTACTAGTTTTCTTATCTTCTTTAAAATAGAGGTATAAATGCCACTTGGAGAATCAAATGCACCTAGTATATACAAAATTAAACTGATTCCTTCATATCCTCATTACTAAGGGACTTGGAGCATCAAAACCAAATGTCCTCTCTCTAGGAGCCATATGAATAGGCAATGTTAATTTTTGCTAGTTTTTGGATAGTTCTATACATACTACACCTTGGTTAAGTGATTGGAACCTATACAAAGTGATTAAGCTTGTCATATACTTAGAAATTGAGGTGTTGAAGCTTGGATAATCTCATTACATGTTCATTTTGTGGATTTGAAGCTTGGGGAAGTCAAATAACTACTCATTTGCAGAATTCCAAAACTTTGTTTTGAGAATAGAGCACTACTAATCAAATCACTACTCACTCTACAAGCAAAATTACTATAATTCCTTTGGTACAAGGCTAGAGCAAAGTGTCAAGAAGCCATTGAATCCTTGAGGCTTGAATTTGGATGAGATTTGGAGTTAGAAGGATCATTTAAGTGACTATAGGTACCTGATATATACACAAGAAGCAGTCCAGAGAGCTTCTAAAATTGATGGTGGTGCTCATTCATGGTGGAGTTTTTCATCAAACCCTTCTAGGCAAACTTGGAGACTTGCATTAGGAAGGGAATGAATGCCTGCAAGTTGTATTTGAATAATAATTGAAGGATTTGGAGCTAAATCATTCATGACTAGTCTTTTTTGGTTTTTTTGAACCAGGGATTTTCAACTCAAACTTTTTCAACTTTAATGATTTAGATGATGCTTATGTGTGACATTGAGCACAATGGGATGTGAGTTCATAAGTGGGACCCTTGTTTGAAAACTTTTACAAGGATTTGAAGCTCATTTATAGGGTTTTTGAAGTACAATCTGTGAAGCTAAAATAGGTGACGGGCCCATACAGATTGTGGGAGAGAAACTAGATCGAAACAACTTTCAATCATGGAAATACAAGATGTAAGGTTTCTTTAAAGGCAAAGGTTTCTAGGGTTTGGTCAAATTTGAAGAAGTGGAGCCTAGGATATAGGTTCCCAACCCCACACCATCACAAGTACAAGCTCATAGGACATGGACTGAGAGAGCTAATAGAATACTACACTACTTTGTAATACAAGTTTCCAACCCCATACCATCACAGGTATAGGCTCACAAGACATGGATTGAGAGAGCTAATAGAGTACTACACTACTTTGAAATATGTATCACTGATGATGGGATATTGTGTCATATTCAAAATGTAGGCAATCCAAGGGATGCATGGGACACCTTGGTGAGAACGTATGACACAAATGCATAAGAAAGGAAATTGTAGTTGAAGAAAAAATTGCATAGTGTTGTGAGAAATAACAAGAATATCCAAGATTATGTACAAGAGATCACAGGGATTACAGACCCTCTTGTCTCTATCAATGCACCTATGGTGGATAACATTGACTTGGTACCTTGAATGGTTTAGGCAAGGAGTACAAGAATTTTGACACCTCCATAGATTTTGATGAGCTATGTGCATTGCTTATCATGGAGGAGCTAAAGCTAGAACTTGATACTTCATTATCATCTAGCACAAGTGGTCATGCAAGATACCAAGTATTTTACCCTAGAGGTGCTAGAGGCAGGGGGAGGCATGATAGAGGCAGGGGGAGGCATGATAGAGGCAGGGGGAGGTCCTTCTTAAGAGGCCATGGATGGCATGATAGACCACCACAACAACATAGTTTTCAAAAGTCATATGGAGCTCATGGTGGTGGTGGAAGGAATGCATACTCCCCAGCAAGGGGGAGAGTAAGTGCTCATGGTCGTGGATGATTGCAAGAACCAAAATGCAAATGGGATTGAGTGCCACTATTGTGGTAAGCTTGGCCATATGACAAGAGTTGTTACAAGAAGTAGAATAATTTCCAAGGAGAAAGATTGCAGCATGGGAATTATGCATCATCTAGTAATGAGGGACATGTAGATCACATGTTTGCAATGAAGCATATGGTACTATGTCATCACCACTGAAAGAATTGGATGACACATGGTATATGGATTCAGGAGCTTCAAACCATATAACATATCATGGAGAGTGGTTTGATAGGATGTTTCCCTCACAAACATAGGGTTATGTGGTGATAGGTGATGACACACAACATGCCATCACACATACAGGCACACACATATAGGTAGTGTTTCCCTCAGGATGTATGATGGTAGAGTGAAAAGCATATCAGATATGTTATATGTGTCATCCATCATATTCAACCAACATGGCTGCTTTGTGGAAGACTTTAAGAATGGCTACAAGTTAAGTTGATTTGCCAAGGGATAGAAAGAAGGCAATTCAAGCTAGATGTGGGAAAACCTAAGTTGAAGACAACCATGTTCTCTAAAGGACAAGGTGTGGTGCTAGACATTGATGTATGGCATAAAAGGATTGGACATGTGAATATGCAAAAGCTAAAAACTATGCAAGCTAAAGGCATATTTGGTGGACTGACTAGGTTCAAATATGATGGCAGTAACCATATGTAACCATAAAACATCAATGTACGGTGCCTTATACACCACAGCAAAATGGCATTGTTGTTGAGAGAAAGAATCGTTCTCTCATGGAGATGGCAAGGTGTATGGTTAAGAGCCAAGCCTTGCCATATGCATTTTGGCTAGAAGCTATAATGTGTACTACATATGTACTTAATATATGTCCCACTAAAGCGTTAAAGTTTGTCACTCCATATAAGTCTTGGCATGGTCGCAAGCCATCTATAGCTCATTTGTGTGTATTTGGTTTCTTGGCTTATGCTCTTTAACTAGAGCAACATCACAGGAAATTGGATGACAAGGCTATTAAATGCATTTTTGTTGGTTATAGTGTAGAAAGTAAAGGCTATCGTTTGTATCATCTGCAGTCTAAACATATCTTGGTTAGTTGAGATGTTATTTTTGTCCAGGATGTAGTTCAACATTTGCTTTCATGTACCAGAGACGTAAATGTTTTCTCGCAAGATGTGTATGAGACATTGTTGCCTTTGTTTAGTAGTGCTAGTCAGTCACATGTAGCACCAAAAATGAGGCAAATATTCAACCTATGCACGTTTCTAATGAGTCTACAAATCAGCCCATTTCTGATGTAAATGTTCATGATGCACTTTTGTAAGACCCCCGACCCGAAGGGCGGGGGAATCCTTTTGATAGGCGGTCAAGTCTCGTGTTATTTTTCGATTGACGACACCTCGATCTCGTAGAAATACGAGGTTACGAGCAAACGGACGGACCTAACTCTATCTCGCAGGGGAAACGTAGTCATCCTAAAGGAAATTCTAATCCCCAGCACGAAATGTGCGTGGAGATGGAACAAGACCCACACTTGGTTCAAGGAAGCCAACGCCTTTTTCCCCCGTATTCATGAGGCACGACCGCTGGCTCGGTCCCCTAAAACAAGTCTTGTTCGTGACTCTACTGTTCCCTAAGTATCGTAGGTTACGACTAGTAGAAAGCTACCCGACTGATCGGGTCCACCCATCCTTAGAATGGTACCGTCAGGGCATCCATTCTCCCACTTTCCACACACTCACCCGTTCAATTGTTTCCTAATTAAGTCCTACCACATTGTGAAACACTTAAAAACAAATTCCTTTGTTAATTAATTACACTTGATTCCTTAAAGAAAATCTTTCTTAGCATAACATTGAAATCTACGAGTATACTTACAGTGAAAAATATTAACAAAGACCCTGAAACCGGGCCGATATTCCAATCCAAACTCATGTCCAAACCATAACCATAACCACAACTACATCGATAATCTAGAATTCGATCTTCCAGCCTCAACCAGCTGGGTAAACCTCACGGACCGTCTCCCCTCGTCGTCAGCCAGCCGATGAGGGCCAAGCCGTCCTGTCACCCCCTCAGGTACTGACGCTTGTACCAAACCCTCTCGCTCTTCGGAGGGGACGTCTCCTCATGAGGTGGGGGTTAAGTCACCGCGCTAGCCTGGACCCACAGAACTAGGCAGCATATATACATCACCCTGGTGGTGAAAACCAATTCCCAGTGGCATAGGAGGGGATTGCCCTGGGCCGACTCCCGGCCTCGCTATATCCTCCGCCCGGCTACACAGGCAAGCACGGAGTTAGCTAAGGGGGGGAGAAGCTGTACCTGCATGTTAGCAATAAAGCAACAGTATATCCAATAAAAAGAGACATAGCCTTTATTCAATGAATTCACGCATTTAACAAAAACCATCGTTTCGGAAAGACAATGATTCAAAACCAAGATTACTTTCCTATAACTTTACTTAAGAGTAACCATAAGGTACTTTAGGCCATCTATACTAGGGGTTTAACCTTGGTTCCTTTCCTATTATTTCGAATCTTTG
Source organism: Cibotium barometz (assembly GCF_041138505.1). Taxonomy (NCBI): domain Eukaryota; kingdom Viridiplantae; phylum Streptophyta; class Polypodiopsida; order Cyatheales; family Cibotiaceae; genus Cibotium; species Cibotium barometz. The sequence continues at coordinate 24,360,962 of NC_141081.1, read as the reverse complement.
CATTAAGCTTCATAAGAGAGAATTTTATTTAAAACTGTTTAAATGACCAACCTGGTTATCGTTTTCATGCTTATTCACTTCAAGAGGGGCTCCTCCATTCCTTTAAAAAAAATAAAAAAATTATGTAGGAATACTCTTCCACTTATAATTCACTAGTCAATATTTCATACTGCACATGAATTAACTTTAGGTTATATGACCTTGATATTTATGCCATGACCTCCACTATTAAATAATCTTTTAGGAATCCCCGTCTTTATCCGAGACGGTTATTCTTCTCTAAGTTATCCTTATCTTAGAAGATAGTAAACATAAGAATAAGGGAGGGGATATACCTTATCTTAGGTATGACCCATTCCAGGCTCACTCTCCTAATCTCAACGCAATGGACCTTCATGTCCGACCTTAGGCTTAACGGGGTTTATCCTAGCTTGGATGGAGTCCCAAATTTATCTTAAATGATAGACATAAGAGTAACGAGGAGGATTATCCCTTATTTGGGTAAGACCTCGTCCAATTTCTCATTCTAATTCATTCCAATGGAATCCCCTTGACCTTGGTGTTAACGAATTTTGACATGCTCTAGTTGGATTCCAACTCTTCTCTCTCTCTCTCTCTCTCTCTCTCTCTCTCCTTTTAAGGGATCTAAGAGTAATTCTAATTCCGTTTAGGATTGCCTATCTCAGATTCCTCTTTATCCTTAGTGGATCAACTAAGAAAATATTCCGTATTGAATTCAACATCTTAATTAACTCTTATTTCCTTTTTAGAGGTGTGAAGACCGAACCTTCAACACCCCATCACTTACTTCCTTCCATATTTAGATCACTTTGGAAGCTTAAATTGACCGATCTATTTTAAGAGTACAATTTTACTCCTTAATGGACCAACATTTAAACTAATCATGATGTTGATGTGGAAAGATGTGACTGGACTCAAGTTCAATTAGGCTCCAAGATTGATTAACTCAGAAGGCATAAAGAGACTTGAGATGTGCATGTGTTTCATTCTATTAGAATGCCTTTTTCTCTCCTTAACACCTTTCTTTATTTAATTCAAATCTTTCTTTTTAATAAGGGTTAACATCCCATTTGATAACTAATTCATACCCTGATTAATTTACTTTAAAAGACTTTTTCAGCCAATAAAAAATGCTTAGAAAAGGTAAAACCACTTACTATGAGGTAATTTGCAAGATATATCAAGCTTGTTAGAGGGGTTGGCCCTCCGTGGCTCCACCACACCGTAGCGGTCGTCTCTTTTGGAGCCCCTTCTTTCCGGTTCCTGAACCTCTCACGAATAAGAATTTAATTCATCCTTACTCTAGATTTTACTTTGAGGTAACACTCTCTAGATGGGGGAGAATTTCCATTTCTCTCTCTCTAAAAAGAAAGGCCAAGGGACTCTCTCCTAAGAGTAAGGGCTTAAGACCACTCAAGCAATAAGGCCTTGGCTGAAAATTGAAAGGAATCATCCACAAAAATTGGAGTATGAAACCCTAGAACAATACTCAACAAGCAAGGGGGGGTTAGGGTACCATTTTAACTAGAAAGGGGGTCAAACTATGTTTCAAACCACCAAAATATGAAGGGGGGAGAGCAAGGTAATTCTTGCAATTCAAATGACTCACCCCAAACATGAGGAGTTTAAAATCAACAATACACTCATTCTCCAAGAGATAAAACTACTCTCTCCATTATGGAGACAATTACTCAACTACATGGGGGAAATGCTTCATGGGGCTCATGATACAAGCTTGGGGGAAGGTAACCATGACCTTAGCCATTATGATTTCTCCTAAAATTTAAGGCTTAGAACTTACTTTGTTTAGACAAAAATATGATGGGAGCAAGGGGCCACAAACAAGTAAGTTTGGGTCTATTACATGCACCAAAGGGGCTCAACACTTGAGAGGGTTGGGAGTATGACTCAAGGGGGAGAGATGGCAGCCCAAAGCTTCAAAGGGAGGCTCAAGGGAGAGATAAAAGCAAGGGAGGGATAAACTACAAGAATTCAACAAATGGGGAACACTCTATGTTTCCAAAGGGGTCTTTTTGGGCCCTTTTTATAGCATTGGAGGGCCAAGGGGGGGACCACAAGGGGTCCATCCATCACCCCCAGCCCTTAGGGGGCTGTGGGAAGCCCATAAATGCAGCGCAAGGGTCCTAGGGGGTGGGACAACCCTTTTCCCCCAAAAAAAAACTAGCTCTAGGGGTCAAAAAGTAGATTTTAACCAAAAAATGCATTTTTTTAATGTAAAAAATGTGATTTTCATCACTTACAAGCCTCCCCCCACCTATTCCTAGGGGGGAGATGGGAATATCATTAAAGGGAACATCAAGACAATCTTCCATAATTTTTAGAATTTTTTCCCTATTTTTTTTATCACACTAATTGGAATTTTTGGTGATTTAGTCTATTGGATTGGGACAATTTTCACCATTTACTCCACCCAAAGGACAAGAGGGATGGATGGATGTTGTAAGAGTACCTAAGATACTTTATGACAACTTCCCTTTCAAAATCTCCCACTCCATTGAAGGTTGGATATTTTTCAACTATTTTACTCTATTTTCTCTTGTCAAGTCATCTTACACCACATAAATGCTTGTCTTAACAAGTACTCATTTTTCATTTTATAAAATCTTTTATTCCTCCCAAAAATAAATATTTTCTTTGACCAAGATGAAACCTTTAAATTTATAATGATTTATTTCACCATATATTAACCTTAGGATAACCTTCAATTTTTCTAAGGCTTCCTAATGTCTAGGATTGGCAATTCCAACCAATTTGAATTCAATTGAATTCTAATTCCACCTAGACCAATTTAATAAAGGTTGGGACCATGAGTGATCTACCCTATTATTATTTTGGTCATCTTCCACACATAATTTCCACATGAACACTGGTCTCACAAGACAAGGGCATGGACCAAGGTTTTATCTAATTTATTTTCTCTCATTAAGAATAACCTTTAGACTCAAGAGTTCAAGCTTAACCCTAGTCTCTCCTTAGGATTAATTTAATTTATCTAAGGTATTTCCTTCATATACTTGGACAATTTTTGACTGGCTTGGACTAGAATTGCTCCCAAGTACAATGGTATCAATTCTCCATGGTGCCTGGGCATGAATTCTAACATCCTAATAATATTTTGGACTTTACAATATCATGAACACATGCAAGGGTACTCATGAGACCAAGTAACTTATAAGGCATGTGCATGTGCATGTGCATGTGCAGGGGGTTCCCCTTTAATTTCTGATGAAGGAACCATAGGCATACATCTTATTACTCTCATAGGACCAGTAAGAGGAATCTTACATATCCAGCTGTCCGACTGAAATCAGACTTTTTGTGAGCTGAGGTACGTGCCGTACATTCTGCAAAGTAAGGGACGAGCCATTTGCAAAAGAGAGTTTGATGTCTCCCATTCCAACTATGTCGCATGCATAGTTGTTTCCAAGGTGTACAGAACCTTGCATTTCGCCGGCATAAGTACTGAACCATTCCCTATGCGGGGTTACATGTAATGAAGCACCAGAATCCAGAATCCAATCCTGAGCATATCCATACTCGGATGTTGTGAGTGCTTCTGCGGGCGGGTAGACAAGACATGAAGAGTATTTCATCTTCGCATACATTTGCGGTGACTGCTGTGTGGTGACCGCATTGATCTCTTCAATCTTGACACTACTTTTTTTTCAGCATCTTTCGGTCCGTCTTCCTTCTTTTTGCTGTCTTTGTTTTCCTTTTTCCATGTGCGACAATCACGTTTGATGTGCCCCTTTTTACCACAATGATGGCACTTAAAATCCTTGTGATTGCGAGATTGACTGCGGGACCTGTCTTTCTCTGAAGACTTCCCCCGGAACTGGCGTCTACCGCGTTCTACGGTTAGAGCCGTATCTTGCTTGCCACATGATCTACGGACTTCTTCCGGATTTCTTTTGTAACAAGCAGACTTCCCAACCACATCATCAAAATTGAGGACTCCTCCCCGGTGCGGAGTTGCTGATTGCAGTTCGGAAAATATCCCAAGACGGGTAGGGAACACAAGAGGAATATTGCTCTCATTTCTGCATCAAATTTCAGCTTTTGCGCTTGAAGCTGACTGAAAATGATGTTGAATTCATTCAGGTGCGATGCAATAGAGCTTCCCTCTTTCATCTGCTGGCAGATCAAATAGCCGCTTCATTAGGTAGACCTTATTCGATGCGGTCTCCTTTTCATACGTGGCACACAGCTTCAACCACAATTCCTGTGTGGTCTGCTCATTCACCACCGTAAAATACGCTGACTCGGCAAGATGGAGTCTGATTGTGGATTTTGCCTGCAGAGCCGTATTCGTGTTCGTGCGGCGCTGGTTCTGTAGCCGCAAAGAATTGTGAAAAAACTTGCGTACTCTGTTGAAAACCCTAACACATTCCACACGGACTGTGCAAGCAATGCTGCGAGCTTTTTGGAAGCTCTGATACCAGTTGTGGGGTTCGAAGAGAACAACGCAATGAAGAAAGAATCTTAACAGGGTGAGAGATACGCACACACAGTGGTCGTGAAGCTACGTAGAGAGAGGAAGAGAGAGAGAGAGAGAGCTCGACACTCAGTTTGGTGGTAGTAGCAAGTACTACCTTATTCATCATGTTTATGATATATATAAGGTATGGTCTAAAGTACATACATGTACACGGGGCCTTTACCCACACAGGGGCGTTTACCCCAACACTACTCTCCATCTCTACTTGCTGTACTTGTGTGTGTGTTGCTATCAATAAAGTCCTCAATGTTTCTACATTTTAAGCATTTTGTTGAGGTGTGTAAGGCATTGTAAGAGATAGTGACCATTCATGAGTGACCTGCTGACACGTCAGGTATAAAAGGTTGGTCTACCTTTTCCTTCCCTTTACATGACACATGTGTACCTGCACCTATAGCATCACGATGTGCATCACGAGGTGATGCATCAGACCTCAACCTACCTAACCATGGACTAACAATGGATCCACTACTCGAGGACTCTCTCGGTCCACTCAAGACCTGTGTGACTGTTGCTGTACCTGTGGAACAGCATCTGCATTTCTAACATCTGCATCTTTGTCTATCTTTGCTAGTGCATACCAGCTACTCATCTCATCAAAGACCACATCTCTGCTCAGTCGCATATCACGAGTCATAGGGTTATAACATCTATAACCTTTCTGCTCCAAGGAATACCCAATGAAGATGCATTTTTCAGCCTTTGGATCCAACTTTGTTCTCACTTCATCATGCACATATGCAACACAACCAAACACTTTCAAGTGTGCAACATTCGATTTTGTACCTGTAAACTTTTATTCAGGCATCATGCCATGAACAGCTGCAGTGGGAGTCCTGTTCATAATATAAACAATAGTTGATACTGCTTCAGCCCAAAAATAATGAGGCATGTTCTTCTCATTCATCAAGGCATGAGCAACTTCTGCAATGTGCCGATTCTTCCTTTCTGCAACACCATCTTGTTGCAGAGTGTACCTGCATGTGAACTACCTCTTGATTCCCTCCTCTCTCAAGAAATCTGTAAACTCATTTGAGAAATATTCTCCCCCACCATCCGACCTTAGGCATTTAATCTGCATGCCTTTCTCCTTTTCAACCATTGCTTTAAATTTATGAAAGTGAGAGAACACCTCACTTTTCTCCTTCATAAAGTAGACCCACACTTTCCTAGTGTGGGTCATCAATGAAAGTCACATAAAACCTCCAACCAGAAATAGTTGTAGTCTTGGCCAGTCCCCATACATCAGAATGTATAACATCTAATGGTCTCATACTCACATGCTTGTCATGTGGAAAAGCATGTTTGGACTGCTTACCAAGCTGGCATGCTTCACACACCTTATGCATACCATCAACTTTAAAGTTGGGCAAACCAGTCTGCATAGACTTCAACCGCTGCACATTCTCATGTCCAATGCACTTATGCCAAATGTCAATATCTACAATGACACCACCTGTCCCATGCGCAAACATTGCAGCCTTCACCTGACATCCACCAAGGTAAACATTCTTCCATTTCTGTTGCCCTTTACAACCAAGCGGCATTGATCCTTGAAGTCTTTAACAAAACAACCTTGAGGATTAAACCTCACTTTGCAGACCCTGCTCAACCATCTGCCCAACTGAGACCAAGCTCTTCGTTATATTTGGGACATGAAGTACATCTGCAAGATGTACTGCCCAACTGAGACCAAGTTCTTCGTTATGTTTGGGACATGAAGTATATCTGTAAGATACTTCATTTTGCCATCCTGCATAGATAATGGCACTTTCCTAACATGCGCAATAGGATGCGCACTATCATCTCCTGTTTTCACATACCCTGGTTTCTGCAATTTCTGCATATCTCGAAACCACTCACCATGACTTGTCATATGGTTAGATGCTCCAAAATCTACATACCACACATCACTAGGTTGTAATACATCCCTTGTCATGGAGCTAAGCATGTGCTGCATCACAAATAGCTGCTCACTTCTATCTTCAGCCTATTTGCTTAAAGATGCATAGTTGCCCTGCTGCAACTTTCCACTCTTTATGTCATTCTGTTTCTTGTAGTAGCAGCTCCTTGCCATATGCCCTAGCTTTCCACAGTAATAGCATTCCATGTTGCTATCTATTTGTTGGTTCCTTTGCCATCCTCCACGGCCTCTCTGGCTCCCCTTGCCTTGAGGCTGACCTCTTCCACCTGTATTGCTGGATTGGTTTTTTGATTGTTGTTGTTGATTTCGGTTTCCAAACCGACCACCTTGTCCTCCTCTAGAGATGACGATCTACCTCTACCTCTACTTATATCCGACGAGTAGAAGGCCTGCTCCTGCACATTTCTGGAAGTCATCTTGCTCCCAACATTCATCTCCTCTATAATCAACAGAGATATAAGATCCTGAAAGTTTGGAAAATCTTCTCGAGTTCGGATAGATGTCCGAAACTGTTCGTACTCCTTACTTAGATCATTTAATGTGACTGAGACCAAGTCATCATCCTCCATAGGTGATCCAATAGATGCAAGGGCATCTGCAAGCCCTTTTACTTTCAATGAGTAATCACTGATCGATAGCTACATCTTCTTTACATTATGCAGCTCTTGTTTCAACTGCATTTTCCTTGCCTTGGTGTTCGTGTTGTATAGCTTAACCAAGGTATCCCAGGCATCCTTTGGTGTCGCTGCATCCTGTATGTGCCCAATCATTGCATTTGTGACACTTATTAATAGCCAATACAGCACTTTATTGGATCTTTCATGCCATGCCATGCCTTAAAGGCCTGCACTTGTTGTGGAGTGGGATTCTCTTTCGCCAGTAGCCTTTTCCATTAAGGAAGTTTGTCATCCTGAACTTCCATGCCTAGAAGTTATTCTTGTCCAGCTTCTCATTTACAATGGATGATAAGGTGTCTAACATTATCACCTACCCTTTTGTTGAGTGTAACCAAAAAATCTGCAAACTGTAGACAATAGCTCAAACTGCAATGAGCTCCTTGTAGAGGCAGTACCTGTGCGAACTTCTGCATTTCACAAATACATAAACCTGCAACACATACCAGGCTTCCCAAATCTCTGTAGGCACTTCACTTACTTTGGAAAACTGCACAACTAGTGCGAAATGTGCACAGAAACACTGCACAACCAAAAATAGTCAATTTTGCCTGTTTTTTGCAGACTATTTGGAAATCTTGCAGGTCAAAAATGGGGCCCGAGACGCGCCCGAAATGCAAATTTGGCTGCCAAAATTTTGTCAACACATTGACGACACACTATAGGGTGTTCTTCCTTCTCCCAGAAGGATAACCTAATAATCTGACAAAGATAGACCTGCTGTGCCTACTGCTTTGCTGCCCTTGCCTGGCAGCTACCTGCAAAGATTGCTTCAAAATGAAAGGGGAAGAGATGGATTTACCCTTACCCATGTACCGCTTCCTTTACTTGCCTCTTGAGCTCTCTTCACCATGAACCAAGCTCTGATACCATGAGAAGAATGTGGGGGGGAGAGGGAGAGCTTCAAATCCTTGCTTTCTTTCTTACTCACACACATAACACAAGAGTAGGCAAGCACACACAAGAGAGAGAGATGGCTGAATTTTCTTCTATCTTCTTCTTCACTCAACAATGCATAATACCTAAAAGATAAGATTACACACTATAATGTAAAGTGCTCCACTACTAACATACAAAGTGTTGGCATGGGAATGCCAAACAGATGGATGGAACATACACACATGCATATATAACTACTCACATGACATCAAAAGACATGCTCATGGAGAGAGAGAGAAAGAGACTCAGCACATGGTGTATATTCCAACTCTTCAAAATGTGCATACAAGGGGCTTTAAATAGCCATAGGCTTGTGACCCTTCAACTTCCATAACTCCCCACATGTGTGTAACCCCCCACTAGTGTAACCTCCCACTAGCCCATGTGCATGTAACCTCCATTTCTTGAATGGACATCCCCTAATGACAAGTTTCCACATCCCATTAGCCTAAGCTAATCTCCCACATGCTAGGGGTGTTCCCATGGATGTTCCATCTCCCCAATACAAGGCATATTTCCACACACAACACCTATCTTCCCCCTTGAAGGGATGTAGGTATACATCCTTCAAGATACAATAAAAGTGTGTGGAAATCAAGATATGATGCCGGGGTGTTCTATGCCCAACACCTATCTTCCCCCTTGAAGGGTTGTAGGTGTACATCCTCCTATATACAATGTGCCAAAAAAAGAATCCTAGGAGATACATGCAGTACCATGCTATATTATACAATATGAATTGGTAAAACCATGCATCCAGAATGATATTGATGTTGTGATAACATGACGTGGACCATTTGTTCAGTATATGAACATCACCAGCACAAGGTATGTCGATGTAGCATCTGCATCATATGCCCAATATAGCATATAAGACCACATGATTATGATCATCATCATCATCAGAAAGTACATCATGGTATGACAATTTTGCTTTTCCTTCCCTGCATTGTCAGCAAGCCATATGTTCCATGGCGCAAGATTTCTTGGACAGTTCATCACGGGGGCTGCCCCCGCGCAAACTGCATGTCTGCACATCTCCTGGATGCTTGAGTTAGAGTGGTTGCCACCGCTGAGGGAAACCAATCAATGGCAAAGTGAAATTGGCTGCCCATTTCCAAATCTGTACTTGTACTACAGCCAGGATTGAATTCCACACACCGCTTTTGCATTGGTGCATTGGTGTGTACAGCCATAGCGCTGTCTGCACATCATGAGCTGAGAGTCTTGTTGTTCCCTCATGCTGTTGTGGCAATGTGACAAGCACCATGAGTGCACTACCATGATTGTCATACAAGTTGATCAGGCTATTGCCATTTCTGTCAGAAGCAGAGATGATGCTTGTCCCCCCAGAGAAGATAGTAAGAGAAGGCAATGGGATAGAGATCTGCAATGTAAGGGATTTACGCTTGCTACAAGCCTTAAGGAAACAGGACTGAGTGGTGAGCAAGGAGGTTGTGTACATGAGAGAGAGAGCATTCAGGTTACTACGCAGCTGCCTGTGTGCTGTGGCTGCCTCTGCACCCCCTTTGATCTTGTCTAATAGCAGCATACTCATTAGTATCATCATCTCATTCTGTACACTCTTACATTGAAGATTCCCTGTAGAGTTCCGAAGAAGAGAAGTCTAGCCCATCTGACTGTTGGTGTATATGCATGGTGGACTCTGTCGTTTTGGCTGCATCATGTATAGATGCATTATGCATGGCTAGATTGGCATCAGCCTCTTATGCCCCTTCATATCCTAGACAACTGGGTAATCTTCAGCTCGTAACTGGTTATACCTAATATGAACTTGGCAAGCATTTCCTTTTGCTATGTGATCTGCTGCTCCATTGGTAATCCTTTCGTATTTCTACATGGCTTGATTTTCTGCAGCCTGTTCTTCATGTTGTATGGCTGGATTTTCAGCAACCTGTTCTTCATGCTGTATGGTTGGATTTTTAGCAGCCTATTCTTCATGCTGTATGGCTGGATTTTCGGCAGCCTCCTTTCCTCTCTGCATGGTTTGGTTATCATCAGCCCCTTTTTTGCTTTGTTGGATGGCTTCAGCCGATTCTTGCTACTGTGTGGCTGGGTATTCTTCAGCCTCTTCTTTTTGCTTTGTGGCTGGGTACTCTTCAACAGCCCCTGTATTTTCATGTGGCTGACCATCCAAGGGAACTGGTTTTTTGGGCGGATCTGGGTTACCAACTAGATTGACCTGAGCATCCAATAGGTTGATCTGGGGCAGCTCTCTGTACCCCACTCCTGAGTGATTAGATGGGTGCCCATATGTTGGAGGTACAAAAATTGCAGCTGGGAATTGCTCCATGAGATTTTTCATGACTTGTACTGCGCATGGAGGGGAGAATTCATACCATTCTTGAAGCGCATCATGGCTGTCTTCTTGCTGTTCATCTGATGTTTCATCATCAGCAATGGTTTCATTGCTTTTGTGCCATCTACCATCATTGAAATGGTAATCATACTCCTGGGCATCTTTATGAGGAGTGTCCTCCTGCTGTTTGCTACCTGAAGAAGTTAGTTATATGCGAGGATGCGTCTTGGCTCTCCTGGCCTATCCAATCCTCCCGTATAATCTTAGCTTCATCTTCCTGTATAGCAACCTGCACGTTTTGATCATGTGATAATACTTGGGACTTTTCCGATGCAAGGTTAGGATCATCCGAGAACACCTCCTTGCTCTGCTGGCCTTCCTGGTTCTCCCATGCATCCTCAACATTCACCGTATCCATCCCATCAGTATGATACACATACTCAGCATCACTATCACTATTGGATTTTGACTCTTCCTTATGCTTTTCTTGTAGTTTCTCCATAGCTTTCTGCAATTTCCTTATCTTCCTTAGGCTGGAACAGGACCTGCATTTTTTCCCTTCATGGTCCTCATGCCATTCATAGGCATTGTCCAGGTCGTCGAAAAAACCTATGAGTTTGTCCCATGCTCTATCCAGTTTGGCGGAGCTGGACGCCTTGCGGAATCTTTTAATGATGCCATAGAGATCTTCTGCTAAGTCGAGCAGGCACCAATACTTGCATTTATCCTCCTTTTGACATGGTTCAGTCCCCCGATATGGATAGTATTTGGACTTATGCTCCTTGTGCAGACAGATTTCACTGTATTTTTTCTTCCCCATGTTTCAAAAATTTACTGCTTATTCCAGATTGGACAACACCACACAAGGGATTACCTCAATATTGCTCCTATGTATCATTCATTGATGACCACACAAGGAAAGTGTGGGTGTACTTCATCAAGGAGAAAAGTGAAGTGTTCAATCACTTTCAAAATTTCAGAATGTTATAGAGCTGAAAAGAAAACAGGTTTGGAGGTTAAGGGGAGAATACTTCTCAAATGAGTTTACTATGTACCTAATACAACATGGAATTCAGAGGTCGTTTACATGATGCAGGTACACTTCGCAGCAAAATGGGATTACTAAGAGGAAGAATAGGCACATTACAGAGGTTTCTCATGCATTGATAGCTGAGAAGAGCATGCCTCATCATTATTGGGCTGAAGCAATTACGACTATAGTTTACATCATGAATAGGATGCCCATAGCAACAATGCATAATGTGACTCTAGAGGAGAAATACATTGGTATAAAACTAGATTTGTCACACTTGAAAGTGTTTAGGTGCATTACATATGTACATGTCCTTGATGAGCTATGAACTAAGCTAGATCCAAAGGCTGAAAATGTCTTTTCATTGGGTGCTCAATTGAGCAAAAAGGGTACAGATGCTATAACTTTGTCACACGTGAGATGAGGGTGAGCAGAGATGCTAGAACTTTGTCACACGTGAGATGAGATAACTTTGTCACACGTGAGATGAGGGTGAGCAAAGATATTGTGTTTGATGAGATGACTAGTTGGTATGTTTATGTAAAAGACTCCATTGGGACTGATGCACACGAGCATGTGGTTGTAAATAATGCAGGGCAACAATCATAAACATTGAGTGGACCAAGAGAGTCCTCCAGTAGTGGGTCTACTAATAGACCATGGACTAGCAAGCTGCTGCATCAAAATAACGGTCCTGTAAATATAGGAGATGCATTATATAAAGGTAAAGAGAAGATTATTGAGCCCCTTGGTATGCCTGATGTTTTAGTAGGGCATTCACATCTAAGATGGAGAGTCTAGTGGCTCAAAGTAGAGCCTTGATGAGGAGTTTGGGATTCTAACAATCAAGACACTTGGTGTAAGAAACACTAAAGAAGACTACCTCTAGTACTTTTTGAGTGGTATAAAACTATAAAGCACGTTAGCTTATAAGATGCTTAAAAGCACTATAAAGTAGAAATGTCATGGACACTACTTTTGAGTCCACCTTACCTTGCTTTCACCCAAGTTCACCCAATGATAGAATAATAATGAAGAATAAGTGGTACAAGATAAGTGACATGATAAGTCACTTACACACTCACATGCTTGGGGATAAAACCTCTTAAAGAGGGAAAAAGTTTCCTGGTTCATTATTAGCACTTGTTACAAAATTGTTTATTAAAACTATTTTCACTCATCATGGTTTTCCTAGAATCATTGTTTCTGATAGAGACTCTTGTCTTTGCAATCACTTTTGGATAGCTTTGTTTTCAAATCTGGGATCTAAAATGGAATTCAATTCACCTTTCCACCCAAAGAGCCATGGCCAAATCGAAGCAACTAATAGCACTATTATGAACCTTTTAAGAGCTTATACCATTGATAAACCCTCCAATTGGGATGAGCATTTACACATCTTACAATTTACTTACCAACAATACCACCCACTGTGCCACAAGAAAGGCACCCTTGGAAGTTATCTATGGTAAGAAGTTACCTACACCGACTTCTAGAATAGGAACACAAGTTCTATCTATTGATAATTTTTCTCATGACCATACCCAAATTTTGGCTGAAGTAACTCAATGTATTCAAAAAGCTCAAGAAAGATATATAAAACAAGCAAACAGAAAGCAAAGACCTATGTAATTTCAAGAGAATGACATTGTTTAGTTAAGAATAGAAAAACATAGACTTAAGAGAATTGAAAAGCACCCCAAGTTTAAACTTGCTCCATGTTTTTATGGACCTTTCAATATTCTCAAGAAAATTAATGATGATGCTTTTAGATTGGACATCCCACCTCAATGGTATATACACAACTCCTTCCACATCAATTTTCTATGACCATTTAAGGGTACTCTTCCACTTTATGCCATCCTAGATGACCCACCTCTCTTATAAGAAGATTCAAAAATCTTGGTTCAAGAATCGATACTCGACCATGATCAAACTACTACTCACACAAGTACTATATAAGAATCACTCTACTAAGGAAGCATAATGGATACCAAAAACATCATTGTTTACCTATGATTACTACCTACCATTCACAATTGCCTTAATTCTAGATATAAGTGTACAAACTATGTGCACAGACTCGTCGATTGTGGTAATGTATAGATATCCATTCATGTGTATAGACTCATCGATTATGGTTGTTTAGACTCGCCAATTGAGGCAATATGAGAACAAGAAGAAGACTCACTGCCACCATTGATTGGCATCTTCCTAACTTCATGACCAACTGAGGTTAGTTGCTTTTCCAACCCCGAGGCATGTGAATTATGAAAATTGTTTACTGGATATTTATTTTTATTATTTACCATGTGGTCAATGACTTACCACTACCAAGTACTGGTCACATCATATCAGGTAGATGATCACTGGGATTAATTAAGAACAACACACACACAAGTACTTTAGCCAGCAGTCAACCTTTGTCACCACCTTAAAATGAACACATCAAACTCATTGTCATGAACATTGAATTTATTGGAGGAGTCACTTTAATTTAATTCTCCAGCAGTCAACCTTTGTCACCACCTTAAAATGAACACATCAAACTCATTGTCATGACCATTGAATTTATTGGAGGAGTCACTTTAATTTAATTCTCCATGATCCAATATTTATGCACCACAGAAATTGCATATAATGAACAAGCCCACATACGTGATAAAGCATCGGCAACCACATTCTCTTTGCCCTTTGTGTATGTGATTTTAAAATCATAGTTTTGAAGCGTTTCTACCCATCTTCTTTGCTTAGGAGACAAGTTGGGTTGCGTGAGGAAATATTTCAGCACTCTATGATCACTTCTCACATAAAAATGACTCCCATATAAGTAATGGTGCCACTTCTTGATAGCATGGAGTATAGCAATCATTTCTTGCTCGTACACATGGAGTTCCCTTTCTTTATCATTCAGCTTCCTACTTTCATAGGCAATGACTCCATGATCTTGGTAAAGCACCGCTCCAATCCTTCTTCCACATGCATCCACCCTTATTGTAAAAGGTTTGGAGAAGTCCGAACATACCAAAATAGGTGCTGAAGTGAGCATCTTCTTCATTTCTTCAAAGATTTTGTTGGTAATGGCATCCCAAAAGAAGGTTTCTTTCTTCAACTTATCCATCATTGGGACTGCAATTTCTACATAATGAGTAATAAACCTCCTATAGAATGATGATAACCCCAAAAATCCCCTCAATTGAGTAGTGTTTGAAGGAACCGGCCAATTCCTTATGCATTCCACCTTCTTTGGATCCACACAAATGCCATGTAACCCAAATATTCCACCTCATGTGCCATGAAAGTACACTTTGTCTCCTTCGCATACAATTTGTTTTGCCTCAAAACCTCCAAAACCTCTTTCACATGCTTCAAATGCACTTCCTCATCCTTGCTATAAATGAGTATGTCATCAAAGAAGACCAATACAAACTTGTAGAGGAAAGGTTGAAGCACTTTGTTCATCAATGCTTGAAAAGTTGTCGGTGCATTGCATAAACCAAATGGCATAACCATGAATTGGTAAAGACCTCTTTCTGTCCGGAATGCCGTTTTGAACTCATCACCACACTCTTCATCCTTATTTGATGGTATCCAGAACGCAAATCAATATTTGAAAAGCATGTGGCACCCTTTAGCTCATCCAAAAGATCATCCACCCTTGGTATTGGAAACTATTCTTGATGGTGATCTTATTCACATCACGGTAATCAATGCACATGCAGAAAGTTCCATCCTTTTTCTTCACAAGTAACACCGGAGAAGCAAAAGGAGATTGACTTGGTTCAACCCATCCCATCTCGATGAGTTCTTTGACTTGCTTTGCCACCTCTTCCTTTTCATACTTTGACAAATGATAGGGAGGTTTGTTGATGGGTTTGGCATTTGGTTCCAACTCAATAGCATGGTCAACACTCCTCTTTGGCGGTAGTGACTTTGGCATGGCAAACACATCTTCATACTCCTTGAGTAGCTTAACCATGTCCACATTCTTGATGCAATCCTTTTGTCCATTCTCATCCTCCTTGCAAAGCTATAGTACATACACATAGCCCGCTTTCTTGAACTCTTTCTTCATTTGAGTAGCATTGATCATGAAGAGCTTGGACCCTTGCATTCCATTCAATGTAATCACCCTTCCATGATGCACAAAACTCATGAAACTTTTCTGCAAGTTCATGGTAAATGAGTTCAAAGTGGATAGCCAATCACACCCAGGTACTATGTCAATTGGCCCCAATTCTAGCACCAACAATAGATCAACTTTGCAAGTGTAGTTCTTGGACAGCTCCAACTCCACATTTTGACACTCCATGTTGCAACCCATTGAATCACCATTGGCCACTTGCACCGTATGCATATTTGGCAAAGAAGCTGGTTGCATCTTGAGAGTGTTCAAAGATCTTATATTGACAAAACTATGCATGCTCCCGCTATCAATGAGTGCATATGCTACCTTTCCATTCACTTTGATCTTCAATCTCAATGTGTTGGCACCTTTGCTTCCCGCATAAGAATCATGAGAGATCATACACAAGGTAGTATTTGCAACATTGCTTTCATCCCACACGCATAGAGGCATACCATCATCAATTTTCTTATGAGCATTCTTTGGTTTCCCACCTGGATCAAAAGGAAACTCAAAATTGCCCTCTTCAAGATCATCATCATAAGGACCTCCACCATCATGAGAGGAGCTCCCCACCCATTAACATCATTGCACTCAAGGAATTCCTCCTCATGTGTAGCCTTGTCCTCACCACCATTAGCCATGTCAGTGATGATGTAGCTTATGGAAACATCCTTGGCTTTGCATACTTTGAAGTGATCTTTATTCCATTTTTCTCCACATTTAAAGCATAAACCTTTGAGCCTCATCTCATGCATGCGGTCCTCCTTGACAAACTTGCTTTTAGAACCTCCATTCCCCAGCTTCGTTTAATTATGTGTAGCTTTGTTGGACACAAATGGTGGCCGAAATGGAAGTCTACTAGACCCTCTACCATACACGGTAGGAAACCTTGGAAGGTTAGGCCTTGCATTTGTATGAGAACCCAAATCTGTTCGGGTAACCACTTCTCCTTTGATGCTTCCTTTGCTAGCCCACTTTGACACATACTTCTCTTCATGAATTTTTGCAAGCATCATTGCCTTCTTCAAAGTAGCGGGCTCTTGAGATTTAACATCACCACGAATAGGAGCTTTCAAACATCTAATATACTTGACAACAAGATAATGCTCATCAAAGTCGTCCAAGTATAATAAAAGCTTCAGAAACTTGTGGGAATAGGCCTTCACTGTAGTGACTTGCTCTAACTTGTCCCATTCCACAATGTGGTTATCCCTTTGCATATGAGAAGTGAACTCCTCTGCCATGTCATTTTTAAACTTCTCCCACCTGGTAATGGCATATCCATGTGATTGCTTCCTCCTCCACCACGTATGAGCAAAACCTTCAAGATGAAGTGAAGTGAAATAGACTTTGGAGATCTCACTCCTTGGGCTGATCTCGAAGTAGAGGTCCATCTTATTTGCCCACTCTTCAAAGTCTTCGATGGAATTTTATTCTCCTTTGAACTTGGTGAACATGATTTTGTCTTTCACATGTGTTCACTTCACCATGCATTCTTGACACCCTTTGATGTGCTCTTGGATCATCAAATCCCCGTGATTCACCAAAATGTCGATGCACTTGCTCATCATCCAGTTCCCAATCACATGCATCCTTTAATCCTCTATGCTCATAACCTCTCCTTGCATCTTGCATAAAGGATGTAGCCCTCGGAACATTGGCATTTGACCTTTCGTGGGAAACTTCACCCATAGGCTTCTTGCCCTTGTCCCCATGTGAAGAGTACGACATCATTTGTTTCCCTTTGTTCACTTCATACATAGGCGGCATTTTGTCATGTCTAACCTCATGATGCACGCTATCTACTGCATTGTCTTCAACCTCTTGATTTGACTTGGAAGGAGCCAAATCACTAATGGCTTTCTCCAAATCACTAATGGCTTTCTCCAAATCTCTAAATCCTTTTTGCATCATATCATCAAGATAGTGCTGACACTTGTCAAAGCATTCCATGAGATGTTCACCAAACTCTTGTTGCCGACTTGCTTGGTTACTTTCAATCCTCTTGAACATACTCTCCATAGCCATAGGCATCATATCCATTGTGACCGGAGTAGTCCCCATGGGTTGAGAAGTTTCCAATGGTGGCTGTGATTCATTAGTGGCATTGGTAGCCAAATTCTCCCCACCTTTTGATGATGAACCACTTGCCATTAATGCTTCGGCTTGTCTTGGCTCTTGTTCATTCTGGCCTCCCTTGTTTTGACCACCCCTAGTCATTTCCATGCATAAAATTAATGTGACCAATTCACGGAAACCACCAAAACTTGATGCAATCAAGTCCAAATTCAACTCTCTTTGGCTTGTTAGATCCGTATTGATAAGATCTCAGAGCTGAATGCCTGGGCCCAAAAAAATCAGTTGTGCTAATACTCTCTGTTTTAGGGTTTGCGTTTGGAGCTCATTTTCTAGATCTCTATTCAAATGATATCCGATTTGAGAGATCTTTATATCGTTGCAAAGCTCTTGATGAGACTTTTAAGAATCCCTAAAAATAGAACTGAAAAAGTCAACTATCTTTGACTAGTCAATTGCCTGCTGAAAGTCAACATTTGACCTTGATCGCTCATTTCTCCTCCAAATTTGATGATCTTCGGCTTGTTAGAAAGGGGTTATTGAGTAGATTAAGAAGCTCCAAGGACACATTTGAAAAAGTTCCTGTAAACCCTAAAAATCTAAGGTTTTGTCCTGGCAGCAACTAGGCAAATTCTAGAAAAATTTTGCCATAACTTCCCCTCTTTTTCTATCAAATCTCAATCCAAGCATGCATGAATATCAAACACTGAAATCCATTTTTGACATTTATTCATTGCAAAGCATAATCCAATATCCATTTGAACATGTGACCCATGGCATCAATCTTTGACATGTAGCAATATAAGTTGATGTAGAGGCTTTTGTTTTGCTTGCTCAAGTTGAAATTGAGTTGTCGATGAAGCGCGTTGATGCTTGCCGATCTCCCGGCCAAGCACTTCTCACCCCTTCACCAAGTTTTCCTCCAAGGTGAAGGTTGAGGCCATTTCTTCACCACCATGTGCCTAATCCTCTTCCTTACAGCGTTACCTGGCACTAATGGCAAGGAAGATTCATGGCATGCTCCCCTTGGCCTCTCCTCCAAATGCCAAGGTACCCTCACTTCATTCTAGATTCTAGGAAAGAAGTGGGGTACAATCATGAGTGATATGTGTTAGAAAGCTCAAATGAAGGAATGAGTGTTACTTACAATTTGGCTTTTGAGCATGACTCATGCTCATTCATCTCATATTACATAGCATGTACTCATGCTTTTTTTTCCTCCACATGTCCACCCATAGCATCATCACAAATCCAACATCAACAACATCCAACACCAATAGAGATCATGTGAAACATATGCATGGACTCCATAAAGCATTGCTCAAGCTTGAAACTCCATCAAAAGCATGCCATATGAATCATATTTGAAGAAGAAATCTCCAAAACATGATGTAAAGCTTGGCAATGGCTCAAATGGAATCAAATCTTTGCACACATGCCTTCAATGATGCATGAACTAGCATCATTACCATGTGAATGGATGAGCTTAATGTCTAATTTCTAAAAATTAGGGTTTCTATATGTAGAAAACCCTAATCCATCCCATTGCTTCAAGAAATGCTTCAAACTTGTTAAGATTTGATGGAGCAACTCACCAATGACCACTCGGAAGCTTCTATGCTTGAGTTTGATGAAGAAAGTGAAAAATCAAGCCACTTTTGGTGAAGAATGTTGCCCTCTTTCTACTGATTTGCAGCCATGATTTGAAGCCCCATTGCTCAAGAAAAGAACCTCAAAATAACCTCCATAACACTGCTAACTCATGCCAAGTACTTGCCTTACTTACTAGGTAAGCTTGGCTTGCTATGCCAAGCATTTAGCCACATATTTTTAGCAAAAATGTGCCGCCAGGCTACTATAAATTCTGCCTACTTCCCAGCTCTTGTTGATGCAAAAATTATCACCAAAGCTTCATACCTTGCCTGTACATTGTCTGCTCCATGTCCAAGTAAAGAATCCCTGGCTAGGGCTAGGGTTTGCAGAAAAGCTCTCCACAACAAAAACGTTTTAATTAAGGAATACTAATCTAGATTAGTGGATTTCCCCTTTATTTGGTCCCAAACTTTTAAAATTTTTGGTCCATATGCTCAGATTTGGTCTAGAACCCCCACTTTAGCCATTTTCCCCCCTTTTCATGAATCAAATGAAGTAGAAATTTTTAGAAATTAGGGAAAGGAAAAATAATATTCAAAACATGGATCTAAAACCATGCTCTGATACCAATGCAAGCAAGAAGAAGAAGGGGTGGGTTAGTCCCTCACCAAGGGAGTGGCTCATGAAGCAGTCACCACTTAGCATCTCATGGGAGAAGCTCACCATGGTTTCTTGGAGCAAGTATCCAAAAGTTTGATTACCAAATGATTAGTTACTAATCACATTCTTACATTGGTATTTATACCAGTCTCATGGGTTCCCACCCACTTACTATTGGTATTTATACCAATCTCATGGGTTCCCACCCACTTACTACTTGTCCATGGCCTTGAGCCCATACTAAACTTACCATTTCATATTTACAATGGCCTTGGGCCCATTTTTACTTTCTTACAGAGAGAAAGATGAGAGATTGGTTACTTTGGAGAAGAAGGAAATTCTGCACAATTCCCAAGGCAAATTTGGTTGATGCAAGAGGTGAAGAGGGAGAGCTTTGAAGAAGTAGGCGCCCACCTCTTCCCCCTAGGATAGATTCAAAGTCTTCACTCTCCCAAAAGTGAGGTAAGTGCTCTCCCCTTTCTCCCAAAAGTGAGGTAAGTGCTCTCCTCTTTCTCCTCTTTCTCCCCTTTCTATTCTCTTGTTCATTTATCATATAATGGGTCTATTTTGCCTTATATACCCCTTGTGAAGAAGGAAGTTGCAGCCATATGGGACAAATCCTCCTTGCTTCCCCCTTCTTTGCAGAAATATTGAGTTTTTGTGTGTAACCCAAAAGAGGAAATTTTTCTTCAAAATTCCTACATGCTTTCACCTTGAAGTTGTGAATGAGTATGATTTTTTTTGTGAATGAAAATTTACAGAATTAAATTAATTTTAGGGATAAACTGATCTATTTTTATTTTTATTTTTATTTTTTTAAACCATACCTTACTCAAGAAATTGGGCATAATAAAGTGAAAAAAGGACAATTATTGTAATATTTATATCTAGTGTTTGGTTATATCTAGTGTTTGGTTAGGAATTTTTGCATGCTTCTTTTTGGAGATTTAAGTTATTATTCTTGATCAACCTATGGGCTATAAACTCCCTAATTTGCAGCATAGGAAAGTCATTTAAATTATGTCTTTTGGTTTACCAATTACGATGTAATGTTGATATGCATCCTCAAATAGTTAGAGGAGTTATTTTGGGATGCACTTGGAAATTTTAACCTCCTAAAGCATAATCATGCTAAGGATTATTGGTTAATGCTCCAAGTTCCTTAAGTGTATGGCATAAACCAAACTTAGTGTATGGTTTCACAACCTTCCTTAACTAGATAAAGGAATAGAATGTTAGATTCTTATGCGAGTTATAGTCCCTTAAGATTAAGATTAATTCATGAGAACCTCATACTTTATGATAGGATTTAGAATACCTATATAAATCCTTAAATCATAAGAAATCAACTAGACCTTAGAATACCTATATAAATCCTTAAATCATAAGAAATCAACTAGACCTTAGAATTCATAAATTCCTAAAGGATTAAGGCTTTAGGGTTATAGGAAAAATCCTCCTACGTGAATTTACCAATAATAGGAGTTCCCGTATCTCTAAGGTGCAAAACCCACCAAATTGGAAAAGTTAAGAAGTATTGAACATAGACCAAGGTTGGTACACCTTGTAAACAAATACTTTAAGATATCAAAGGTGAAGTGGGTCCAAAAACCAGTACTTGATTGCCCTTCATAATTGTAAAAACCCTTAAGATGAAGAGCATTTGTTTCTCGATGGTCTTAAGTACACAAATTAGAAGATGAGTACATTCTAAGATTAATCAAGACCGTGTTATGCTATGATCCTCAAGATAAAGGCGATAAATTTATTGATAGCCTCAAACCCTCAAACCAAGAGGATAAGAGCTTATTAGACTATGACAATAATTCTAAGGAGTCTATTGGATAAGGAAGTGACCCCAAGAAAGAATTTCTCTTCCTATCAAAGATGGGTACCCACCAAGCGAACCTACTTGCATAGAGCTAGATTTTCAATTGAATTAAGGGTTATTTTCTTGCATTCACTTGTTTGATGCATCTTGTCTTATACTTGTATTTTGTCTATGCACAGCAATGGATCCTGGGTGCAGCCCGAGTGGTGCCCCGTAGACCGAAATTGTGCAAATGTGCAATGCAATTTTTCGAGTGGAGTATTGTGCATAGGTACCACCAAGACCGTGACCCTTCTCAAATGGTACTAGGGTGTGCTCCCAGTACGTCTGGGTGAGGATTTCTGCAGAAGCAGCCTAGAGTGGTGAGACTCACCGGTATTACTGATCAGGCCAGCAGAAGCAGCTCTATGGTGTCAGGACTCACAAGCTGAGGACCCTAGAAACGCCTGGGAGATAGTTAGATCTGAGTCCATCTCTACTCATGCACGGGATAGGGCTGATCACCTGAGTCTCCTCTCTGAGCAAGTGGATAGGATATTAACATTACATGTTGTTTTATGAGTCGTGCAAGTGGTAGAGATGGATACTTGAGTCCACCTCTCATGGCGAAGTGGTAGAGGAGTCCATGCTTGAGTCCACCGCTCCGAACTCTTGTTGTGATGAATACTATTTTTTTTAAACAAATGTTGCTTTTCAATATTTAAGGAGAAAAGATACGTGTGTGTGTGTGTATCGAGGAGTGCATGAGTAATGTTAGACTAGCGGTATGACTGTTTTATTGAATTCATGTGATTAATCGATGTTGGCTAGGGGGCTTCGGTACCCGGGCACCAACCCATCTTAAATTGAATCCCTGTGTCGTGAGTGGTCGGGCGAATGGCTCTGGTTTGCTCAAAAATGGATGGGACTAGGCTCAACACTTGGGTTCGATTGTTAAAAGAAAATAAGGAATGAAAAAAAAGGGGAGGAAATGGGGTTAATTTAAGTAATAGGTATTCAACATAAGGGATAGGATTTTTAGTATTATTTTTGTGCGTTACCGAGGAGTGTGACCATGATAGGGTTGACCTTCGAGAAAATACCCTATTGTGATGCCTTGCACTTCTGAGAGATAATGGACAAAAATAGCTAAGGGTAGAAGAGTTTCTTGGTGGAATTGCTTGTATTCCTTGTGCTTGGGTTCTCTTAGACCTCGAAGAGAGAGTGAGGGCTTTCGGATAACCAAGTACTAGTCAATACAATGCAAGGCCCCTATGTGCTTGGGTTCTCTTAGACCTCGAAGAGAGAGTGAGGGCTTTCGGATAACCAAGTACTAGTCAATACAATGCAAGGCCCCTATGTGTGTGGAACCATCTACCCGCAGCAGTTCGAGAAACTCCGTTGCACCTTTTAGACTAGCCAAGGTAGGTGGGATCTCACATCCTGGTATCAGATCTGAATTGAGAGATTCTCTTTAGAGAAATAAGATTTCATGTAATAATTAGAAATTATGATGTTATGAGACAGGAATGGCCTCATTACCCAGACTTACCACAGAGCATTTCATCCTCTTTCCAGCATCTTATGGGACTAAATCAAAATTTGAGGAGGCAAATTGTTGATAGGATTGCTGACTCATTCTTTCCTACCTTGGAGGAAAGGAGATTTAGATGGTATTTTGGGGATCGTTACATCCATGCTTATCTAGGACATGATGGTGGATTTCATAGGAACCTTATCTTAGTTATGATTTATCGGGAGCTTAGACTAGTTTGACGAATTATTTGTTATGATCTCCTAGACTTTGATTTTTCTAGATTCAGTAGATTTTTCCAGGTTTTACTTCTGTATGTCCCTAGAAACTATGTTAGTTTACCCTCTACTTATTGGTTTACCCTATGTTCAACTATATTAGAGTTTTCAGATGAGTCTTGAATTACAGTTGTACTTCCTCATTGAAGGATTATGGTTATAAACCAGAGCTTTCTTCTTTTGTCTCTTTCAAAAGTTTGAATGAATAAAAAGTTCAATTTTGAAAAATGTGGGGTTTTTGTTAGGATGATGGGAACCAAGGAAATGTGCCATCCATATCTTTCAGGTGTACCTGATCTCTCACACGAAGTTGATATGCTCACTTTCGCTTTTGAACATATCAACCGGGGAGAAAAATCAACTCACCGCGCTTATGTTGATCATCTTATCGAGATATTGTTTCCTTCTTTTGCTGATATTAGTGGAAAATGGTCATTCAAAGCCAGAATTCATGCAAGAGTCTTTTACCCAAATCTTTGAGAAAACCTTATTATCTTGATGGTGTGTCTACGCCTAGGGCTAGTGTCAGAAGTTTTATTTTATAGATCTCTTGAACATAATGTAATCAAAGATCACCAAAATTATAAGTTACTTAAGCATTTTGTACCTCGTGGGATGTTAAAAATCCATGGATTTTCCCATAGAGCTATTTCCTCTAGAGTTTATCAGGGAATGCATAGAGGAACCTATCGGTTGTAATATTCAGAAAGGAAATGCTCCTAGATATTTTGTACTTGAAATAAAAAGCATGTTCATCTTTTACTCATAAATAAAGAAATCCTTGTGTTGTTGTGAAATGTTAATTAACCTCTTAGAAAACTTCTTATGGTATTTTGACCATCAGAGAATGGCTATTCAAAGAGAAACCACTGGAACATTCTTATCAGGGATCGAGGGACTCTCTGAAGAAGCTGATTGTATGGCTTTTGCTTTCGAGAACTTGGCCAAACGACCCCTTGAAGAGCGTAAACAGTTAGGATGCCACTCTCTATCAATAGGCTGTTGGTTGCCTTATTTATGTATGCATTTCGAGGCTTGACATTCAGTTTTTGCAGTCTCACAGCTGAGCAGGTTTATGCATAGCCCAGGCAGCACTAAGCATTGGCAGCACAGGCAATTAAGCAACTCTTTCACTACTTGAGTGGTACCAGGCACCTTGGGTTATTTTATCCTAAGGAGGGATCATTGCTGCCAGATCTACATGCTTTTTCAGATTCTCATTAGGCTGGTTACTACTATGACACTCACATGTCCACAAGTGGTTTTTACTTCATGCTTGGCAACTCATGCATATCATGGTTGAGCAAGAAGCAGCCTACTGTGGCCACTTCCAGTTGTGAAGCTAAGTATAGGGGGCAACTTTCACAGCTACAGTTGAGTGTATTTGGCTCATACGCCTTGTGGCTGATTTGGGTGTTGGACAGCCATCTGCCACCACCATCTTCACTGATAGTCAGAGTGCATTGGCAGTTGTGAGGAACCCAGTGTTCCATGCTTGCACTAAGTACATTGAGGTGCATTATCATTATGTCAGGGAGAGGCTCTCTCTACGGGCGAGATCACTTTGGCATATGTGCCAACACAGGATAACCTTGCTGATCTTTTCACAAAGGCATTGTCTCGTGAGAAGTTCCAAGCTTTTCACAAAGCTTTGGGCTTACTTCCTTTTGTGGATTGATCATAGTCATATGTCCTGGCACTTCCCTATACATTGAGTGCGAGCTCATGTTCACAGCATCACTCCTAGGGAGGATTTGTTGACATGTTATGGTAGTGATGTGTGTGAACACACTTAGGACTGCCAGGGGCACTTTTTCCCTCACTAAGAGGTTTTTTTCCCCGTGCGTTGTATATACGCCCAACACTCTAGGGCTATCTTATCTTTGTTCTTGCACACTAAGCAATACTATTTTTGTGTTGTGTGCTCTTGAGCTTCTTCTTCTCCAAGCTGTGTGTGCATTCCTGCAACCCTAGTTCCAACAAAGTTCTTTCTCACATTAAGTGACCCTTGACCTTATTCTACCATGTGTGAAAGCCTTGCCCATTAAATTTATATAGTGGTGGATGCCATTGTAAGATAGGACTTACTACCATTGAGATGCTTAGGGATGTGTTTATACCCTTTACAAGGTTGGCAAATAGTGAATCTATAAGTGCAAGGTTAAGCTTCTATAATCCATATTGGCTATAGATACAACCTCTCTTATCACAAATTGATTGAAGTGGTTCATTAACCTCTTGGTCGATGAACTGGTAGTAGCGGAGAGAAGTGATAGATAGACATTAGAAAGAGATTAGTGAGAGTAATCATCAAAGGCTTCATATTCGAAGATAATATAAGCTTTGTATAACAAGATTATGATGAAAAGAATGAGATTAAGCACTCAACTAAAGGCATAATTACCAAATTAATGTTTTTGATAGTTTCTAAAAACTAGACCACCTTTTGTAAATTTGCTCACACCATTGGGGATTTGTTGATCTATTTGCAAATCCCTTTTAGGGGCTTGTAGGGAACTTAGAGGCGACCATTCATGTAGGAGGAATTGAACTCATTGCTCACTAATATAGAGAATGAATCTCTGGACTAGCTGCATGCTATTAAAAATCTATGTCGATTTGGGGATAGCCCCGATGCCAATCCATATGGTGATGAAATTGATCAATTGTTGTACCAGCCCCCCTCATTGCCACCATGAGTATGTCTATAACTTTTGTGAAGGCACATCATGAAGATGCTACATGTATGATGTGGTGGAAGGGCCTCCAAGTGAGGTGGGTACGTGTAGAAAAGGCCTCTAAGTGAGGTGGGTACTCAAAAAAGGTAATAACTAGATTATAGCTAGAATGTAGGGTAGATTATTGTTAATTAAGTGAAGATTGGGCTTAATGATGGCCTAAAGGATGTGGTGAGCTCTTATACCATGTTGAAATCATGGTGGAAATATTAAAGTAGCATTCATTAATGAAGGGAAACCTAGAAACTTGCATTAACAAATGTGTGAGTTGCATGGGCTTTTATAGGCTTTGGATTCAAGCTTTTATAGCCTTTGGATTCAAGCTTGGATGACATCATTGATGATGTAGATGAGCTAGATACTTCTCCTAAAGATGCCCCATGACTACATTGATTCGAGCTTTGGATTCAAGCTTTTATAGGCTTTGGATTCAAGCTTTTATAGCCTTTGGATTCAAGCTTGGATGACATCATTGATGATGTAGATGAGCTAGATACTTCTCCTAACGATGCCCCATGACTACATTGATGTAGATGAGCTAGATACTTCTCCTAAAGATGCCCCATGACTACATTGATGTAGGGAGTCATTTACCAACTCTTGTGAGAGTGGATGGGTTTAATATACCATAGGTTATGACCTATATGCATATTTGGATTCTATGGCTAGGAGGGATAAGTGTATTTCTAATAGTGACTAGGAAGGGAATAAGACATCATGAAGAAAAAAAACCCTAAAATATCTTTGTCATCTTGTGAAGGTGAGCACAAAGCCATCACCACATGTGCATGTGAGGCCATAATGGCTGAGAAAGCCAAGTAAGGAGAAATTGGGTTCTTTGATGCTTCTACTCTAACCACTTTGCTTTGCGACAATGAATCAGCCAAAGGAGAAATCGGGTCCTTTGATGGTTCTACTCTAACCACTTTGCTTAGTGAGCATTAACTAAAAATCAATGCTTATTCAATGTAATACATAAAAATATCCTCATGAAACTTAGTAGTAAGCTTAAATCCAATAGCCCCAAAAAAGGACAGATAGCTTTAGTAATTGGCCCCTTCTCTCCCCATTTCATCAATCATGGATTGGATTTACAATCAAGGACTATGTTACAATTTACAGTCAAGGACTATGTTACATCAACTAGGCATCTCAAGGTTAGCCACAACCACAAGTCCTATAGTCACATGGCCTTGGGTTTTTGCTGAGATTGCTCTATGCCTTACGTTGGTCTTCTAGAACTTAAAGCTCTATTCTCACATTGGGTAGGAAGTTCTACCTCCTGATCATGACACATAAAGTCACCAACTAAACATTAGACTATTACACTAGGAAAAGAGAAATTCAAAGTATTGCATGATATTATTGATCCTAAATCACCTCTCACAATGTAGTCCAAATCTCAATGATGCCTTCCATTTAATCATGTAATTCACCCAATTTCATTTGTTAAAATCCCAATTCAAACTTCTCTCCTTTTCCCAACAAACAATAAAACAAACAAACCTTTCAATTCCTTGTAAAATTCAACATTCTTTTCATTCTCTTTATCATAATATTCATTTTTTATTTCTCACCCTTCCACACTAATTTATTTCCATTATTTTCCCTACACTTCATTCCACCTTTTTTACTTTAATAAAATATCCAGTAACAGACTCATTTTACAGCTCAACCATCATACATTAAATTGCCAACTAATTTTCAATATCCCATATAAATTAGCATTGAGGCTTCATTTTCTTTTACTCTATCTTAAAATAAATTAACCATTCAAAATTACAAACATTTCATTTCTCATTTTTTTTTTGTTCATCACTGATCAATGCTTCCATCCCTTCAGGAATTCATTAAGTATGAAAATCTAACCAGTTTGATTAATAAGCGAATTTGTG
The DNA here is from genome assembly GCF_041138505.1 of Cibotium barometz. Classification (NCBI taxonomy): domain Eukaryota; kingdom Viridiplantae; phylum Streptophyta; class Polypodiopsida; order Cyatheales; family Cibotiaceae; genus Cibotium; species Cibotium barometz. Next base: position 24,332,819 of record NC_141081.1, on the reverse strand, counting down.
AATTCAAAGCATGTATAAATTTCAAAGGGAAAAATTATATAAAGTTTATGGCCATTTTTTAATTGGCTTAAACATTGCACCTACTCCCTGAGTCTTGATTCCCACAGGCGCATCAACAATGGCGTTAAGCTCATGCCCATGCTGCCACATTTAGCCCCCAGGTTGTCATCCAAATCCTCTCCTTGGAGAATCCATCCAACGATGGCCAGAACAAAATGGCTAGCCCCCCTAATCTCCATGCTCAAGGCCCGCCCACAAGCCTACATAGGCATGTGCTTCCTCCTCACATCCTCAGAAACCTGCACAACCTTCTTCTTCTCCTACAAGCCTATGCTACCATGCTCTCTACATTCTCCTCCTCTTCCTCTCCTGGCTGGTGTGCTTGCTTGAGGAGACAGAGAAGTTATCTCCCTCCACAACCTTTGGATTCTCCCGTGTTCAATCCCCACCATTGGATCAAGCCATCTAGATCGTGACATGTGGCTCCTTAATTCCACCCTTCCTTCAACCTCTTACAAACAAAAACCCTTTTAACCAAAATTTTGAACAAACTTTGACCTCTCCTAATTGGCCATCCACACCTCGAGTTGCAGTGCTTCCAAAAGCAAAATTGATCGACATTTCACCCTGTAAATGCCAATCATCTCCACAACTTGAAAACACACAACCTATCATCCACACTAATCCAATGGTACATACCACCATTATCTTCGCCTCATTAGATCATCATCATATTTTTCCACTGAAAAATGGCATGAGATCCCTCTTACCTCACCTGTGCGCTTTAAATGCTAATAAGTACCTCGATAATTACACAATTTTGCACACCTTCATGACCATGATACCACATTTTGCATAAAATAACAAAAATTTGCATGCTAATTAGGACCCGAAATCACATATCATCAGATTTTGGGAATATATCAATCTTTTTCTCTCTCTCTCTCTCAACAATCACTCAATGTGTCATTGTGTATATGAATCCACCCATCATCATTCTAACATGGTATCAGAGCTTCTAGATGGATGCAAGGGTTCACATGTTGATTTCTCTGCATTGTTTGAGGACAATACATGCATTTTTGCATTATTTGAGTGGTGGATTTGAGTGGGGGGCATTTTAGGACAAACCCAAAGTTATCCACCACTACGCATCCATCTATGTCTGGGGTTCCTTTTGGTGTGCCATATTCCTATGGTGCTTTACTAGGAAGACTAGCCCCCTAGCCCCTATATACAAGATGGCTTCCCCTCCTCAAAAATCATCAACAAGCAAACCACAAGTGTTTTAGCTTCTGATCATCAGCCACCACCATTACCTCTAAGGAGCCCACTCCTCACCTATGGGCTTGTAATCTTTGATTTTGGGAATATATCAACCTTTTTCTCTATCTCAATTGCTCAATGTTAGTGTGTCTATGCTTCTGCACATCATCATTCTGACATGGTATCAGAGCTTTCCTTGATCCAAGGGTGCACACTGATTTCTCTATGCTTTTCCAGAAGAGCACATACAATTTTGCATTATTTGGGGGGCCTTTTAGGTAGGCCGACCAAACCTATAGGAGTGGATGACTAACCCTATAGGACTAGTAGACAAACAACCCCCCAACCCCTATATAAGAGCTAGATTTCCATTTTGGGAATATATCAATCTCTCTCTCTCTTTCTCTCTCTCATCTACTCTCTCTCAATCTTTCATCTACTCTGTCTCAATCATTCACTATCAATGTGTATACATTTCTCGCACATTGTCATTTCGACATGGTATTAGAGCTTTTGGCTGGATCCAAGGGCATATGCTGATTTCTCTACATTTTCTAAGTAGAGTATATGCATTTTTGCATATGCTAATTTCTCTACATTTTCTAAGTAGAGTATATGCATTTTTGCATTATTTGAGTGGGGGGCTTTTAGGCAGGCCAACCATCCCTCCAACCCTATATAAGGGCTGGGATTCATCCCTCATAAATCATCAAGAAAACCTCAAGTATTTAACTTCTAATCATCAAGAAAACCTCAAGTGTTTAGCTTCTAATCATCCTCAACCCTTTCCTATGGAGCCTATTCCTCACCTATGGGCTTGTAATCTTTGATTTTGGGAATATATATCAACCTTTTTCTCTATCTATCATGTGCTCTCTCTTAATCACTCATTGTCAGTGTGTATACGCTTTTGCACATTGTCATTCTGAGACTATTCCTCACCTATGGGCTTGTAATCTTTGATTTTGGGAATATATCAACCTTTTTCTCTATCTATCATGTGCTCTCTCTTAATCACTCATTGTCAATGTGTATACGCTTTTGCACATTGTCATTCTGACATGGTATTAGAGCTTCTAGTTGGATCCAAGGGTGTACACTAATTTTTGTACATTTCTTGAGGATAGTACATGCATTTTGCATTATTTGAATGTGGGTCTTTTTAGGTAGAGACTGCTCAGCCCCTAGCCCCCCTATATAAGGGATGGTTCCCCCCCTTATAAATCATCAAAAGCAAATCTCAAGCATTTTAGCTTTTGATCATCCTTGGCCCTTATGCACGGAGCCCAATCCTCACCTCTACGGGCTTGTAATCTCTCTGATTTTGGGAATATATCAACATTTTTCTCTCTTTGTCATCAATTGCTCAATCACTGTCATTGTGTATACACTTCCACACATTGTCATTCTGATGACATGGTATCAAAGCTTCTGCCTAGATCCAAGGGTGCACATTAATTTCTCTACCTTTTGTGAGGATAATAAATGTGGTTTTGCATTATTTGAGTGGCGGGCATTTTAGGCAAGTTGACTAGCCTTATAGGGTTACCCAATCACTATATAAGGCGGCCTATATTCCCCCTCTTAAATCATGTATATTAGGAGTTAAGATTAGGAGTTACATGCATATGGGCTAGTGTGGGGAGTTACACTAGTGGGGAGGAGTTACACACTAGTGGGGAGTTATACATATGTGGGCAGTTATGGAAGCCTAAAGGTCACATGGGTAGCCGAACAGTTACATGGTCTTTGATGTCTATTTAAATCCCATTATATGCACATTTTGGATGATGGAATATACACTATGTTTTGTCTCTCTCTCTCTCTCTCTCTCTCTCCCTCTCTCCCTCTCTCTCTCTCTCTCTCTCTCTCTCTCTCTGAGTGAATCTTTTTATGTCTTTTTGTGAGTGTATGTGTGTTTCATCCATGTTTGCATTCCCATGCCAACACTTTGGCATGCCCAGTCTTCAAAATCCACACTACCCTTGTGTGAACTTTGGATTCTTCATTTTTAAGAAAAATCTTGGCTTCTTAGTAAAACAAAGATACTTGAAATTCTTTATCTTACTCTAACTTACTTGGAGTCCAAGGATTGTCGACTATCCTTGAATCCTTGATAAGTTAGCAAGCCAGTTCACCTTCTTACTTCAAGTAAGGGTTGGGTTCAATCAATTTGCTAGTGACTACACACTATAGTCACAACTTGTTATCTTGGTATTTGGGTTCGTTCGGATCTCACCAATGAGTACACACTATAGTCACAACTTGTTATCTTGGCATCTGGGTTTCTTGGTTGTTCAAAGCTATGAGCTTATCTTGGAAATCTAAAGATGGTTTATGAAAGGAAATGATATATACAAAGTAAAATGTATAGAGTATTGATGAGTATCCATTGCTTTGTATTAAAATTGGTTTAAGAAAAGTACATGTAAATTGTGTACAATGAATTACCAATAATTATCATACTAGTGAAAATTATCTAAAAATTCATCTATCCATCCCAACCATCCATCCATCCCCGGTAATATAAAATCCTCGGGTACATATACTTTTACAAAGAAGTTATGTGTATAATATTATTGGGCCCGCTACTAGACTTCTTGGAATTTATTCTGATTGTCTACATTCAACTTCCTTTTATAGTCCCTTGTGCTTCTTTACATCATCCTTTGTGCTTCTTTATGTGCTTCCTTGTATTTCTTCTTGGTCCTCATTTGCAATAGCTTCTTTACCTCAGGGGGGGTCACTATTCAAGGCCTATTTATAAACCCCTTATCGATAAATTTCTCAAAATCTTAAAAAATGCCTCCTTTTGTAAGTATATTTTTACAAATTTTAGTAATTAAAAATTCTCTTATGCTGAACTCATGCGATAGGTTTACATATTCTTTAGTGACCCCCTAAGTTTTTTACAAGATAAGATTAATGGGCCTTAGATATCTTTCACTAAAAGCTTTATTCACTACTAATGCTCTCCTTGTGCTGCTAGCCTAGATGTACTCCTTGCCTATGTTCAGCCATCCTCCTTTTGTTCAAGGGTCATTGGCCCTGATCCTTGCCAACATTATTTCTTTTGCTTCCTTATGGATGCTTTCACATATGCTATTATTGGAATAAGAAACATATTGCATGGTATTTCTACGTCTGTTACTCTTGAGCATTAATTGGCTGCTCGGGGTCACTAACTAGACTTGTGGTGCACTAACTAGTGAATGAGAGGTGCACTAGGTGGTGACTTAGAATCACTAAAACTAGTGCTCTACCTGCACTAACTAGTGAATGAGAGGTGCACTAGGTGGTGACTTAGAATCACTAAAACTAGTGCTCTACCTGCATGTTTTGACTAGGTAGTGACTTTGGATCTACTACTACTAATTTGTGTGTAGCTACTATTGCACATAGATCACTAGTTAGTGCCTGATATCATGTTCACTAACTTGTTGCTATGATTGCATATTATTAAGTAGCATATTACTAATTTTCTAACCAATTGTGTGCAAAAGGGAGTCCAAGTGCAAGACACTCGAATCCATTACATGTTAAGTTGGAGTTCCCCACATCAACTACATTTTTTGAAGGTAACTCATTAGATACACACCTTATATGAGATCTTGAATTTTTGACTACAAGATCAATTTACTTTGTACTTGTAGACAATCAATTCTCCTAGGCAAGTTCCTCATAGAAGAAGAATAGTGAAATGGAGGATGATGATCTCGTGTTGCCAAAGGATAACTCTAACAAAGGTATGCACCAATATTGATCTTGGAATATGTGAAAACAACACTATGGAATATACTAAAATGAGATTGTGAATTGTGGTGAGACTAGAGGAGAGGAAATACACATTGAGACATTGCATGAGGATGTGGCATATCTAAGCAAGATCCCACCAATGTTGTGGGTGAAGATGGTGCTATATACTCTACAATTGACTACAATTGACAAGAAAGAGTGGGACATGACATTAGGAAGTCTTTTTATGAAGAAGGGCCTAAAGTGAAGGCTTGGTGTGTCTCCCATTCAAGTTGAGAGCAACTAGTTTTACTATTATACATTGTTGCTACTCGAGATCCTTCCTTGAAAGATTCCTTACTAAAATCATATGTATGCACGATCTATAGAAGAGCCAAAGATGATGGTTAAGGGTCATCAAACATGGTAAAAAAACCTCTACATGTGTAACAATTTCTATAAAGCAATTGAAAACTAACCTATCATCAACTTACGACTTGTAAAAATTTATAATAACCCCCTAAAGCACATTAGTGCACTAGCATCCTATGGTGGCTATGTAAGCACATTTCTACTTCTAAACTTGCCATTGTGTATGGTTGCATTCTCTCAAATGTAATGGAATCTTAAGCAAATTACTATCTTGATGTGGCTCATTTTTGCACTTGTTCACTTGCAAATGAGAAAGTGTTAATTAATGTCACTAGTTGTTGATGTAATTGTGTCTTTAATGAGAAAGTGTCAATTAGTGTCACTAGTTGTTGATGTAATTATGTCTTTAATGATCTATCAATGGAGTCCCAATTGTGTCATTTATAATTCAATGTCTTTATGTGCATGCTATGTAGTTTGTAAAACAATGACTCATGGTCTCCCTCCCTTAACACCAAAAAGAAAATCTACTTGTTGAGGATGATGATATTCATGTTGCCATGCCACTGATGTTGATGCTAAAAAGCACAATGCAAAGCTGAGTGATGGGGCTAGTGGAATTTCTATTCTTAGTGATTTTGGGGCTGTAGGACAATCAATTCATGTTGCCACCATTGATGTTGGTGTAGAGAACGATGCAAAGCAAAGTAAGGGGGATAGTGGAATTACAATTCCTAGTGATGTTGGGGCTGCAAGATAGTCAATTCATGTTGCTACTAATGTTGTTATCGAGCATGATGCAAAGCCTACTATGGGGGATGGTGGAGCTATAGTTTCTAGTGAGGCTCCCATTAAGGATGATGGCCATAAAAAGTTTAAAGGGAGAAAAAAAGAACAAAAAATTCAAGAGAGGTATAGTAAGAGGTCTAAGAAGCACATGCAAATGCCTGAATATAATTTTTATTGGGTTGAGTTTAAAGAGGAGGAGATTGCTACATATATGAGATTGTATGCTGGAGTTGTTGATGACATGCATGTTGGAGGATTGGTGGAGGATGATGTTATGGGACTTAGACCTGAAGATTTTGGTGCTTTTGTTCTCCTTATGTACTAATGAAGGTGAAAGAGGAGGATGATGTACTCATGAAGGTGAAAGAGGAGGCTAAGAAAGAGGAAGTTGTACCAAGCCAGGAAGTGACCATGCCACCATAGTACAGACCAATCATGGAGGAGCGACTGAAGCAATGATACAAACTATCCCCCTTGATCCTCCAGACTATCTCACCACACCTTGCAAAGTTAATAAGAGTGGAAAGAGCACCTGTGGTTGTTGGTGTGCAATAGGATGCAAATGCTTTTTTGGAATGGTGTTTTTTAGCACTTCGATATATTTATTTGGATGTGTTGTATGAGGTGGAAGGCCATTTCTTTGCTATTTTTCTAGTAATCTACAATGTTTTGTAAACATGTACACACAAGAGGGTTGTGTGAAAGAGAAAAAGTTTTCAATACTGCCACAAGAAAAACCAATCTTCTCTACAAGACTCTAGTTGTGTTTTTGTTAAGGTACCCACCATAGTCAACTATATTTTAATACTGATGTTGGATGATAGCTCTTACAAGATGGTGTGAAATGTTGTTAAGGTACCCACCATAGTTAACTATATTTTAATACTGATGTTGGATGATGTAAGGTTCCCCCCCTTCCACAAATAGGGGAAACACTTAAGATAGTCCACTAAGTCTTATCTTAGAGAAAAATTCCTACTCATCGACACCTTGACCATACGGAGATTCAAGATTACGATTCATAGGTAAGACCTAGTTCTATCCCGCAGGGGGAGCGTGGTCTTCTAAAATCAAATCACTCATAGGGTAATTGATCACATAAATTGGGCAACTACAAGACTTGATTTCTAGAGGCAACGCTTTTTTCCTTATCCATGCAAGGCACAGCCGCCCAACTGGCCTAGTCTTCTAGAATAGAGTTGCCCGAGAACCTATTTATCTAGCGTAGGGCTTTCACTTAATCTATTGGAAAGCTACCCGACTAATCGGGTCCACCCGTCCGTAGGATGGTGCCGTCGGGGCATTCCATCCTCCCACTTTCCACCCTACTCACGCATCAATTTGTTTTCTAATTAATCCTACCACACTGTTTGACATAAACAAACATGTTCCTTAATTAAGGCCCTTTTCACAAGGTTTGTTAAAACAGCCTTTTTTCACAATACAATAATGCCAAAGACAAGATTTATAAAAACAAAGTTTAAACATGAATCAATTTCATACAAGCCAAACTGGCTCTCTTATTCTTTTCCTTCATACCGCCGATGATCTAGAATTCGGCCTTCCAGCCTCCACATGCTGGGCAAAACCCTACGGGACCATACACTTCATCGTCGGCCGCTGGCGAGTACTCAAGCCGGCCTGTCGCCCTCTCAGGCTCCATCGCTCGATCCTCCCGTTCCTCAGAGGGATGTCTGCGCACTAGGGTAGGCTAATTCACCGCACTAGCCTGGGCCCTCAGAACTAGGCAGCATCATCACAATCACTTGCCTCAATCGGCAAACCTCATTCTCCCAATGGTATGAGGGATACCATGGGCCAACTCCGGGCCTTACTAACGTCTCCGCCGTTCGGCTATACAAGCACAAGAACGGGGCAGCGTCAAGGCAGGGAGAAGTTGTACCTGTACCTTAATTTAACCAAGATATAACAATCCATTTACTCACTAAACCATAGGACTAGAATCCATGTTACCTTCTTAAGAAAACAATCATTTTCACAAAGATTTTTGCATTTCAACTTGAGATTGTCGAGATAAGACATTCTTTATTAAGGCATATGCTAAGAATACAAACTTTAAATAGTAAATCAATCAAATAAATAAATATTAACAATTAATAAAGAAGCTGGGGCTATACCTCAATCCCTAAGAATGATATATAATTGAAAAACAAAATATATATATACCTCATAGAAATTTGTCGTTTATCGTTGCCTTTGCTCGTTATTAACAAGAGCTTTAGAATATAGAGTCTTCTAATACCTTCTCTTATGATTGAAATCATCCAATCATCTCCAAGCTTTATCTCCTCTTACTCATACTGTGACTCTTCTCTCTTTCTAAGATCTATAGCAAAATAGCCTTCTCTTACAGGGCTACGGCATACTATTCTTTCTCTAAAAGAAAAGCTATGGAGTTTTGGTCTCTTCCTCTGAAAGACTATAGCATTCTAAGCTTCTTTTCTGAGATATTAGATAAGAATGAAGGGATATATGCATCTCAAACTCTAGGATTACCTTGAGGCTACTTTACAGTTTTCTCTATGTAAAGACCCTGACAGAAACAGCAAATTGTTTCGACCATAACTCTCTGATAAAAACTCAGAATATGGTCATATAACCAGTCAAAAGAACGGGAAGGCATCTAGTCTACAAGCTTACGCGAGAAGAATATGCAAAAACGTGTGTATATAGCCACAAACGCGCCATCTTTAGAAACCCGTTGTTTTTCTATATTTTTAGTATGGATGGACTCTTAATGTGTAAAAGTACTCTAAATATGACCTCTTATCACCTAAAATCGAAATTCTATTTTTGGGGATACTTATCTCTTAATAAAACTATTCTTATGTTCTTATTTCTTTTTAGGATTTTTTTTGGAGTTAATATTTTTATTCTAACACTTTTCTAATGTTTCTAGCCTTATTGTCTCACTCTTCTCTAAGTACACTCTCTTTCCTTATTGAAATCTATATTAAAAGAGACACATACATACATGGCTTGGGAGGGACCTTACAATCTCCCCCACTTAAAAGATTCGAGATGTCCTCATCTCGCGAGCTAGGCTAGTATCTAAGTAAATTCTCCTGTCTCTTTCAAAGTGGTGTCCCCACTAGGTAAAAATCTTCTAAAGTTAATTGGCCTTATTATCCTAAGTTCATGCATCCATATACCTCTCATATGATATGAACCTTCGAATTTCTTATTCTATACCCCCATGTAATATGGTACTTAACAAATTGTCATGGAGAAACGTAAGGAAATCAATCTTTTACGCAATCTAACCTATGATAGCAATTTCATAATCTTGGTATCGTCTTGTAGATCGTTTTGTAGAATACCTCTATTCATCATGCACATTACTTCACATGAATCTTGCACCAATCCTCTTCTATTTACTCATAAAAATACTCGTTGGATTCGGTTATCTTTAACCCTGCTATTCCTATTTCTTGACCTAATTTTTACTCTAGCTCACGATTTCTTGTAGCCAAGGGTGGGCTTGATGTTTCTCTTGAATTAGGAGACCTCTTCTTGATTAACATGGAAGGACTCATGTCCTTCTCGACACTTTCTATATTTAAAAAAACTTTATCATTGTCTCTCGTTATAATTATAGCTTTTGAAATAGAGGATGGTTTTATATTCTTGATGAGGTTATTCAAAGGTAGATTAAGCTTCCAAATGAATCGATGGAGAAGAGTTACCTCATCCATCTCTGGAATAAATCGGAGAAGTTTAATAAAAGTTTGGTGGTATTCTTTTAGGGTCTTCCTTTCTTCGGTTAGCTCCAAAAATTCATTCATTTTATCCTCTTGAAATCCTAGAGGACAAAACCTTTCACGAAGGTGTACTTTCATGGCATCTCATAACTGATTCTAACTCCAATGGTTAGATTGACAACAATGCTTCCAACTTTTTAGCTCCAATGGTGGTTAGATTGACAACAATGCTTCCAACTAATTCGGCATTTCTTACGATTTTTAGACGCGAGCAAGGGTGAGCTTGCTTCTTTCATTATATCCATTAAAAGTTCAAAACTATCAAATACTTATCATAGCACCACATTTGAAGGCAGTCAGGATTAATACATCTGAGATCTTCATTTTCTTGAGAATTACACATCTAGTGCCTTGGGATTGACACATCCAAAGATTATCAGGATTGACATATCTGAGATGATTAGTTTTTTGAAAATTACACACCTAGTATCTAGGGATTAACACATCTAAGAGCATGATCCTTTGGGAATTGCACATCCGAGATTCATGTTGTCTCAGATGGGTTCTAGATCTTGGATGATCGTCCTAGTGTAAAGCATCCAATGGATGGCATTCACATGTCAACTATTCAAATCTTAATGGAGTTATAATCTTAATAATTTATAATACACAAATTAATGAGATATCCTGAAAATTTCTCTAAACAAAGTTTCGGTCTATCCTTCTAGTCATTTAGTCTCTCACTAGTTTCTTAATTTGATCACCCTATGTTTTCCTCACAAAAGGTTTTCTCCCCAATCTCATTTCTTAAATTTATTGTACAAATATCTTGCGTGTGCATCCCCAAGATACAAGCACAATTTCATAAGATGATTGTCTCAACATGTGAGGATATTCAAATCACTTCTATGGCCAGTAGAGATGATTGATTCGTCCTCATATGATAAACAATCACTTGTTTTTAATCCCTTGATAGTTAACCTTTGAAAAATAAATCCTAGGAACTAAGATCGGCTCTGATACCACTTGTAAGGTTCCCCCCCTTCCACAAATAGGGGAAACACTTAAGATAGTCCACTAAGTCTTATCTTAGAGAAAATTTCCTACTCATCGACACCTTGACCATACGGAGATTCAAGGATACGATTCATAGGTAAGACCTAGTTCTATCCCGCAGGGGGAGCGTGGTCTTCTAAAATCAAATCACTCATAGGGTAATTGATCACATAAATTGGGCAACTACAACACTTAATTTCTAGAGGCAACGCTTTTTCCCTTATCCATGCAAGGCACAGCCGCCCCGCTGGCCTATTTATCTAGCGTAGGGCTTTCACTTAATCTATTGGAAAGCTACCCGACTAATCGGGTCCACCCGTCCGTAGGATGGTGCCGTCGGAGCATTCCATCCTCCCACTTTCCACCCTACTCACGCGTCAGTTTGTTTTCTAATTAATCCTACCACACTGTTTGACATAAACAAACATGTTCCTTAATTAAGGCCCTTTTCACAAGGTTTGTTAAAACAGCCTTTTTTCACAATACAATAATGCCAAAGACAAGATTTATAAAAACAAAGTTTAAACATGAATCAATTTCATACAAGCCAAACTGGCTCTCTTATTCTTTTCTTTCATACCGCCGATGATCTAGAATTCGGCCTTCCAGCCTCCACATGCTGGGCAAAACCCTACGGGACCATACACCTCATCGTCGGCCGCTGGCGAGGACTCAAGCCGGCCTGTCGCCCTCTCAGGCTCCATCGCTCGATCCTCCCACCCCTCAGAGGGATGTCTGCGCACTAGGGTGGGCTAATTCACCGCACTAGCCTGGGCCCTCAGAACTAGGCAGCATCATCACAATCACTTGCCTCAATCGGCAAACCTCATTCTCCCAATGGTATGAGGGATACCATGGGCCAACTCCGGGCCTTACTAACGTCTCCGCCGTTCGGCTATACAAGCACAAGAACGGGGCAACGTCAAGGTAGGGAGAAGTTGTACCTGTACCTTAATTTAACCAAGATATAACAATCCATTTACTCACTAAACCATAGGACTAGAATCCATGTTACCTTCTTAAGAAAACAATCATTTTCACAAAGATTCTTGCATTTCAACTTGAGATTGCCGAGATAAGACATTCTTTATTAAGGCATATGCTAAGAATACAAACTTTAAATAGTAAATCAATCAAATAAATAAATATTAACAATTAATAAAGAAGCTGGGGCCATACCTCAACCCCTAAGAATGATATATAATTGAAAAACAAAATATATATATACCTCATAGAAATTTGTCGTTTATCGTTGCCTTTGCTCGTTATTAACAAGAGCTTTAGAATATAGAGTCTTCTAATACCTTCTCTTATGATTGAAATCATCCAATCATCTCCAAGCTTTATCTCCTCTTACTCATACTGTGATTCTTCTCTCTTTCTAAGATCTATAGCAAAATAGCCTTCTCTTACAGGGCTACGGCATACTATTCTTTCTCTAAAAGAATAGCTATGGAGTTTTGGTCTCTTCCTCTGAAAGACTATAGCATTCTAAGCTTCTTTTCTGAGATATTAGATAAGAATGAAGGGATATATGCATCTCAAACTCTAGGATTACCTTGAGGCTACTTCACAGTTTTCTCTATGTAAAGATCCTGACAGAAACAGCAAATTGTTTCGGCCATAACTCTCTGATAAAAACTCAGAATATGGTCATATAACCAGTCAAAAGAACGGGAAGGCATCTGGTCTACAAGCTAGCGTAGCCAGAATATGCAAAAATTTGTGTATATAGCCACAAACGCGCCATCTTTAGAAACACGTTGTTTTTCTACATTTTTAGTATGCATGGACTCTAAATGTGTAAAACTACTCTAAATATGACCTCTTATCACCTAAAATAGAAATTCTATTTTTGGGGATACTTATCTCCTAATAAAACTATTCTTATGTTCTTATTTCTTTTTAGGATTTTTTTTGGAGTTAATATTTTTATTCTAACACTTTTCTAATGTTTCTAGCCTTATTGTCTCACTCTTCTCTAAGTACACTCTCTTTCCTTATTGAAATCTATATTAAAAGAGACACATACATACATGGCTTGGGAGGGACCTTACAATCTCCCCCAAGATTCGAGATGTCCTCAGCTCGCGAGCTAGGCTAGTATCTAAGTAAATTCTCATGTCTCTTTCAAAGTGGTGTCCCCACTAGGTAAAAATCTTCTAAAGTTAATTGGCCTTATTATCCTAAGTTCATGCATCCATATACCTCTCATATGATATGAACCTTCGAATTTCTTATTCTATACCCCCATGTAATATGGTACTTAATAAATTGTCATGGAGAAACGTAAGGAAATCAATCTTTTACGCAATCTAACCTATGATAGCAATTTCATAATCTTGGTATCGTCTTGTAGATCGTTTTGTAGAATACCTCTATTCATCATGCACATTACTTCACATGAATCTTGCACCAATCCTCTTCTATTTACTCATAAAAATACTCGTTGAATTCGGTTATCTTTAACCCTGCTATCCCTATTTCTTGACCTAATTTTTACTCTAGCTCACGATTTCTTGTAGCCAAGGGTGGGCTTGATGTTTCTCTTGAATTAGGAGACCTCTTCTTGATTAACATGGAAGGACTCATGTCCTTCTCGACACTTTCTATATTTAAAAAAACTTTATCATAGTCTCTCGTTATAATTATAGCTTTTGAAATAGAGGATGGTTTCATATTCTTGATGAGGTTATTCAAAGGTAGATTAAGCTTCCAAATGAATCGATGGAGAAGAGTTACCTCATCCATCTCTGGAATAAATCGGAGAAGTTTAATAAAAGTTTGGTGGTATTCTTTTAGGGTCTTCCTTTCTTCAGTTAGCTCCAAAAATTCATTCATTTTATCCTCTTGAAATCCTAGAGGACAAAACCTTTCACGAAGGTGTACTTTCATGGCATCTCATAACTGATTCTAACTCCAATGGTTAGATTGACAACAATGCTTCCAACTTTTTAGCTCCAATGGTGGTTAGATTGACAACAATGCTTCCAACTAATTCGGCATTTCTTACGATTTTTAGACGCGAGCAAGGGTGAGCTTGCTTCTTTCATTATATCCATTAAAAGTTCAAAACTATCAAATACTTATCATAGCACCACATTTGAAGGCAGTCAGGATTAATACATCTAAGATCTTCATTTTCTTGAGAATTACACATCTAGTGCCTTGGGATTGACACATCCAAAGATTATCAGGATTGACATATCCGAGATGATTCGTTTTTTGAAAATTACACACCTAGTATCTAGGGATTAACACATCTAAGAGCATGATCCTTTGGGAATTGCACATCCGAGATTCATGTTGTCTCAGATGGGTTCTAGATCTTGGATGATCGTCCTAGTGTAAAGCATCCAATGGATGGCATTCACATGTCAACTATTCAAATCTTAATGGAGTTATAATCTTAATAATTTATAATACACAAATTAATGAGATATCCTGAAAATTTCTCTAAACAAAGTTTCGGTCTATCCTTCTAGTCATTTAGTCCCTCACAAGTTTCTTAATTTGATCACCCTATGTTTTCCTCACAAAAGGTTTTCTCCCCAATCTCATTTCTTAAATTTATTGTACAAATATCTTGCGTGTGCACCCCCAAAATACAAGCACAATTTCATAAGATGATTGTCTCAACATGTGAGGATATTCAAATCACTTCTATGGCCAGTAGAGATGATTGATTCGTCCTCATATGATAAACAATCACTTGTTTTTAATCCCTTGATAGTTAACCTTTGAAAAATAAATCCTAGGAACTAAGATCGGCTCTGATACCACTTGTAAGGTTCCCCCCCTTCCACAAATAGGGGAAACACTTAAGATAGTCCACTAAGTCTTATCTTAGAGAAAATTTCCTACTCATCGACACCTTGACTATACGGAGATTCAAGGATACGATTCATAGGTAAGACCTAGTTCTATCCCGTAGGGGGAGCGTGGTCTTCTAAAATCAAATCACTCATAGGGTAATTGATCACATAAATTGGCCAACTACAAGACTTGATTTCTAGAGGCAACGCTTTTTTCCTTATCCATGCAAGGCACAGCCGCCGCTGGCCTAGTCTTCGAGAATAGAGTTTCCCGAGAACCTATTTATCTAGCGTAGGGCTTTCACTTAATCTATTGGAAAGCTACCCGACTAATCGGGTCCACCCGTCCGTAGGATGGTGCCGTCGGGGCATTCCATCCTCCCACTTTCCACCCTACTCACGCATCAATTTGTTTTCTAATTAATCCTACCACACTGTTTGACATAAACAAACATGTTCCTTAATTAAGGCCCTTTTCACAAGGTTTGTTAAAACAGTCTTTTTTCACAATACAATAATGCCAAAGACAAGATTTATAAAAACAAAGTTTAAACATGAATCAATTTCATACAAGCGAAACTGGCTCTCTTATTCTTTTCCTTCATACCGCCGATGATCTAGAATTTGGCCTTCCAGCCTCCACATGCTGGGCAAAACCCTACGGGACCATACACCTCATCGTCGGCCGCTAGCGAGGACTCAAGCCGGCCTGTCGCCCTCTCAGGCTCCATCGCTCGATCCTCCCACCCCTCAGAGGGATGTCTGCGCACTAGGGTGGGCTAATTCACCGCACTAGCCTGGGCCCTCAGAACTAGGCAGCATCATCACAATCACTTGCCTCAATCGGCAAACCTCATTCTCCCAATGGTATGAGGGATACCATGGGCCAACTCCGGGCCTTACTAACGTCTCCGCCGTTCGGCTATACAAGCACAAGAACGGGGCAGCGTCAAGGCAGGGAGAAGTTGTACCTGTACCTTAATTTAACCAAGATATAACAATCCATTTACTCACTAAACCATAGGACTAGAATCCATGTTACCTTCTTAAGAAAACAATCATTTTCACAAAGATTCTTGCATTTCAACTTGAGATTGCCGAGATAAGACATTCTTTATTAAGGCATATGCTAAGAATACAAACTTTAAATAGTAAATCAATCAAATAAATAAATATTAACAATTAATAAAGAAGCTGGGGCCATACCTCAACCCCTAAGAATGATATATAATTGAAAAACAAAATATATATATACCTCATAGAAATTTGTCGTTTATCGTTGCCTTTGCTCGTTATTAACAAGAGCTTTAGAATATAGAGTCTTCTAATACCTTCTCTTATGATTGAAATCATCCAATCATCTCCAAGCTTTATCTCCTCTTACTCATACTGTGATTCTTCTCTCTTTCTAAGATCTATGGCAAAATTGCCTTCTCTTACAGGGCTACGGCATACTATTCTTTCTCTAAAAGAAAAGCTATGGAGTTTTGGTCTCTTCCTCTGAAAGACTATAGCATTCTAAGCTTCTTTTCTGAGATATTAGATAAGAATGAAGGGATATATGCATCTCAAACTCTAGGATTACCTTGAGGCTACTTCACAGTTTTCTCTATGTAAAGACCCTGACAAAAACAGCAAATTGTTTCGGCCATAACTCTCTGATAAAAACTCGGAATATGGTCATATAACCAGTCAAAAGAACGGGAAGGCATCTGGTCTACAAGCTAGCGTAGCCAGAATATGCAAAAATTTGTGTATATAGCCACAAACGCGCCATCTTTAGAAACACGTTGTTTTTCTACATTTTTAGTATGCATGGACTCTAAATGTGTAAAACTACTCTAAATATGACCTCTTATCACCTAAAATAGAAATTCTATTTTTGGGGATACTTATCTCCTAATAAAACTATTCTTATGTTCTTATTTCTTTTTAGGATTTTTTTTGGAGTTAATATTTTTATTCTAACACTTTTCTAATGTTTCTAGCCTTATTGTCTCACTCTTCTCTAAGTACACTCTCTTTCCTTATTGAAATCTATATTAAAAGAGACACATACATACATGGCTTGGGAGGGACCTTACAATCTCCCCCAAGATTCGAGATGTCCTCATCTCGCGAGCTAGGCTAGTATCTAAGTAAATTCTCATGTCTCTTTCAAAGTGGTAACCCCACTAGGTAAAAATCTTCTAAAGTTAATTGGCCTTATTATCCTAAGTTCATGCATCCATATACCTCTCATATGATATGAACCTTCGAATTTCTTATTCTATACCCCCATGTAATATGGTACTTAATAAATTGTCATGGAGAAACGTAAGGAAATCAATCTTTTACGCAATCTAACCTATGATAGCAATTTCATAATCTTGGTATCGTCTTGTAGATCGTTTTGTAGAATACCTCTATTCATCATGCACATTACTTCACATGAATCTTGCACCAATCCTCTTCTATTTACTCATAAAAATACTCGTTGAATTCGGTTATCTTTAACCCTGCTATCCCTATTTCTTGACCTAATTTTTACTCTAGCTCACGATTTCTTGTAGCCAAGGGTGGGCTTGATGTTTCTCTTGAATTAGGAGACCTCTTCTTGATTAACATGGAAGGACTCATGTCCTTCTCGACACTTTCTATATTTAAAAAAACTTTATCATAGTCTCTCGTTATAATTATAGCTTTTGAAATAGAGAATGGTTTCATATTCTTGATGAGGTTATTCAAAGGTAGATTAAGCTTCCAAATGAATCGATGGAGAAGAGTTACCTCATCCATCTCTGGAATAAATCGGAGAAGTTTAATAAAAGTTTGGTGGTATTCTTTTAGGGTCTTCCTTTCTTCGGTTAGCTCCAAAAATTCATTCATTTTATCCTCTTGAAATCCTAGAGGACAAAACCTTTCACGAAGGTGTACTTTCATGGCATCTCATAACTGATTCTAACTCCAATGGTTAGATTGACAACAATGCTTCCAACTTTTTAGCTCCAATGGTGGTTAGATTGACAACAATGCTTCCAACTAATTCGGCATTTCTTACGATTTTTAGACGCGAGCAAGGGTGAGCTTGCTTCTTTCATTATATCCATTAAAAGTTCAAAACTATCAAATACTTATCATAGCACCACATTTGAAGGCAGTCAGGATTAATACATCTAAGATCTTCATTTTCTTGAGAATTACACATCTAGTGCCTTGGGATTGACACATCCAAAGATTATCAGGATTGACATATCCGAGATGATTCGTTTTTTGAAAATTACACACCTAGTATCTAGGGATTAACACATCTAAGAGCATGATCCTTTGGGAATTGCACATCCGAGATTCATGTTGTCTCAGATGGGTTCTAGATCTTGGATGATCGTCCTAGTGTAAAGCATCCAATGGATGGCATTCACATGTCAACTATTCAAATCTTAATGGAGTTATAATCTTAATAATTTATAATACACAAATTAATGAGATATCCTGAAAATTTCTCTAAACAAAGTTTCGGTCTATCCTTCTAGTCATTTAGTCTCTCACTAGTTTCTTAATTTGATCACTCTATGTTTTCCTCACAAAAGGTTTTCTCCCCAATCTCATTTCTTAAATTTATTGTACAAATATCTTGCGTGTGCACCCCCAAAATACAAGCACAATTTCATAAGATGATTGTCTCAACATGTGAGGATATTCAAATCACTTCTATGGCCAGTAGAGATGATTGATTCGTCCTCATATGATAAACAATCACTTGTTTTTAATCCCTTGATAGTTAACCTTTGAAAAATAAATCCTAGGAACTAAGATCGGCTCTGATACCACTTGTAAGGTTCCCCCCCTTCCACAAATAGGGGAAACACTTAAGATAGTCCACTAAGTCTTATCTTAGAGAAAATTTCCTACTCATCGACACCTTGACTATACGGAGATTCAAGGATACGATTCATAGGTAAGACCTAGTTCTATCCCGCAGGGGGAGCGTGGTCTTCTAAAATCAAATCACTCATAGGGTAATTGATCACATAAATTGGCCAACTACAAGACTTGATTTCTAGAGGCAACGCTTTTTTCCTTATCCATGCAAGGCACAGCCGCCGCTGGCCTAGTCTTCGAGAATAGAGTTGCCCGAGAACCTATTTATCTAGCGTAGGGCTTTCACTTAATCTATTGGAAAGCTACCCGACTAATCGGGTCCACCCGTCCGTAGGATGGTGCCGTCGGGGCATTCCATCCTCCCACTTTCCACCCTACTCACGCGTCAATTTGTTTTCTAATTAATCCTACCACACTGTTTGACATAAACAAACATGTTCCTTAATTAAGGCCCTTTTCACAAGGTTTGTTAAAACAGCCTTTTTTCACAATACAATAATGCCAAAGACAAGATTTATAAAAACAAAGTTTAAACATGAATCAATTTCATACAAGCCAAACTGGCTCTCTTATTCTTTTCCTTCATACCGCCGATGATCTAGAATTCGGCCTTCCAGCCTCCACATGCTGGGCAAAACCCTACGGGACCATACACCTCATCGTCGGCCGCTAGCGAGGACTCAAGCCGGCCTATCGCCCTCTCAGGCTCCATCGCTCGATCCTCCCACCCCTCAGAGGGATGTCTGCGCACTAGGGTGGGCTAATTCACCGCACTAGCCTGGGCCCTCAGAACTAGGCAGCATCATCACAATCACTTGCCTCAATCGGCAAACCTCATTCTCCCAATGGTATGAGGGATACCATGGGCCAACTCCGGGCCTTACTAACGTCTCCGCCGTTCGGCTATACAAGCACAAGAACGGGGCAGCGTCAAGGCAGGGAGAAGTTGTACCTGTACCTTAATTTAACCAAGATATAACAATCCATTTACTCACTAAACCATAGGACTAGAATCCATGTTACCTTCTTAAGAAAACAATCATTTTCACAAAGATTCTTGCATTTCAACTTGAGATTGCCGAGATAAGACATTCTTTATTAAGGCATATGCTAAGAATACAAACTTTAAATAGTAAATCAATCAAATAAATAAATATTAACAATTAATAAAGAAGCTGGGGCCATACCTCAACCCCTAAGAATGATATATAATTGAAAAACAAAATATATATATACCTCATAGAAATTTGTCGTTTATCGTTGCCTTTGCTCGTTATTAACAAGAGCTTTAGAATATAGAGTCTTCTAATACCTTCTCTTATGATTGAAATCATCCAATCATCTCCAAGCTTTATCTCCTCTTACTCATACTGTGATTCTTCTCTCTTTCTAAGATCTATGGCAAAATTGCCTTCTCTTACAGGGCTACGGCATACTATTCTTTCTCTAAAAGAAAAGCTATGGAGTTTTGGTCTCTTCCTCTGAAAGACTATAGCATTCTAAGCTTCTTTTCTGAGATATTAGATAAGAATGAAGGGATATATGCATCTCAAACTCTAGGATTACCTTGAGGCTACTTCACAGTTTTCTCTATGTAAAGACCCTGACAAAAACAGCAAATTGTTTCGGCCATAACGCTCTGATAAAAACTCAGAATATGGTCATATAACCAGTCAAAAGAACGGGAAGGCATCTGGTCTACAAGCTAGCGTAGCCAGAATATGCAAAAATTTGTGTATATAGCCACAAACGCGCCATCTTTAGAAACACGTTGTTTTTCTACATTTTTAGTATGCATGGACTCTAAATGTGTAAAACTACTCTAAATATGACCTCTTATCACCTAAAATAGAAATTCTATTTTTGGGGATACTTATCTCCTAATAAAACTATTCTTATGTTCTTATTTCTTTTTAGGATTTTTTTTGGAGTTAATATTTTTATTCTAACACTTTTCTAATGTTTCTAGCCTTATTGTCTCACTCTTCTCTAAGTACACTCTCTTTCCTTATTGAAATCTATATTAAAAGAGACACATACATACATGGCTTGGGAGGGACCTTACAATCTCCCCCAAGATTCGAGATGTCCTCATCTCGCGAGCTAGGCTAGTATCTAAGTAAATTCTCATGTCTCTTTCAAAGTGGTAACCCCACTAGGTAAAAATCTTCTAAAGTTAATTGGCCTTATTATCCTAAGTTCATGCATCCATATACCTCTCATATGATATGAACCTTCGAATTTCTTATTCTATACCCCCATGTAATATGGTACTTAATAAATTGTCATGGAGAAACGTAAGGAAATCAATCTTTTACGCAATCTAACCTATGATAGCAATTTCATAATCTTGGTATCGTCTTGTAGATCGTTTTGTAGAATACCTCTATTCATCATGCACATTACTTCACATGAATCTTGCACCAATCCTCTTCTATTTACTCATAAAAATACTCGTTGAATTCGGTTATCTTTAACCCTGCTATCCCTATTTCTTGACCTAATTTTTACTCTAGCTCACGATTTCTTGTAGCCAAGGGTGGGCTTGATGTTTCTCTTGAATTAGGAGACCTCTTCTTGATTAACATGGAAGGACTCATGTCCTTCTCGACACTTTCTATATTTAAAAAAACTTTATCATAGTCTCTCGTTATAATTATAGCTTTTGAAATAGAGAATGGTTTCATATTCTTGATGAGGTTATTCAAAGGTAGATTAAGCTTCCAAATGAATCGATGGAGAAGAGTTACCTCATCCATCTCTGGAATAAATCGGAGAAGTTTAATAAAAGTTTGGTGGTATTCTTTTAGGGTCTTCCTTTCTTCGGTTAGCTCCAAAAATTCATTCATTTTATCCTCTTGAAATCCTAGAGGACAAAACCTTTCACGAAGGTGTACTTTCATGGCATCTCATAAGTGATTCTAACTCCAATGGTTAGATTGACAACAATGCTTCCAACTTTTTAGCTCCAATGGTGGTTAGATTGACAACAATGCTTCCAACTAATTCGGCATTTCTTACGATTTTTAGACGCGAGCAAGGGTGAGCTTGCTTCTTTCAT
Organism: Cibotium barometz; assembly: GCF_041138505.1. Lineage (NCBI taxonomy): Eukaryota > Viridiplantae > Streptophyta > Polypodiopsida > Cyatheales > Cibotiaceae > Cibotium > Cibotium barometz. The sequence continues at coordinate 24,311,142 of NC_141081.1, read as the reverse complement.
TATATCCATTAAAAGTTCAAAACTATCAAATACTTATCATAGCACCACATTTGAAGGCAGTCAGGATTAATACATCTAAGATCTTCATTTTCTTGAGAATTACACATCTAGTGCCTTGGGATTGACACATCCAAAGATTATCAGGATTGACATATCCGAGATGATTCGTTTTTTGAAAATTACACACCTAGTATCTAGGGATTAACACATCTAAGAGCATGATCCTTTGGGAATTGCACATCCGAGATTCATGTTGTCTCAGATGGGTTCTAGATCTTGGATGATCGTCCTAGTGTAAAGCATCCAATGGATGGCATTCACATGTCAACTATTCAAATCTTAATGGAGTTATAATCTTAATAATTTATAATACACAAATTAATGAGATATCCTGAAAATTTCTCTAAACAAAGTTTCGGTCTATCCTTCTAGTCATTTAGTCTCTCACAAGTTTCTTAATTTGATCACCCTATGTTTTCCTCACAAAATGTTTTCTCCCCAATCTCATTTCTTAAATTTATTGTACAAATATCTTGCGTGTGCACCCCCAAAATACAAGCACAATTTCATAAGATGATTGTCTCAACATGTGAGGATATTCAAATCACTTCTATGGCCAGTAGAGATGATTGATTCGTCCTCATATGATAAACAATCACTTGTTTTTAATCCCTTGATAGTTAACCTTTGAAAAATAAATCCTAGGAACTAAGATCGGCTCTGATACCACTTGTAAGGTTCCCCCCCTTCCACAAATAGGGGAAACACTTAAGATAGTCCACTAAGTCTTATCTTAGAGAAAATTTCCTACTCATCGACACCTTGACTATACGGAGATTCAAGGATACGATTCATAGGTAAGACCTAGTTCTATCCCGCAGGGGGAGCGTGGTCTTCTAAAATCAAATCACTCATAGGGTAATTGATCACATAAATTGGCCAACTACAAGACTTGATTTCTAGAGGCAACGCTTTTTTCCTTATCCATGCAAGGCACAGCCGCCGCTGGCCTAGTCTTCGAGAATAGAGTTTCCCGAGAACCTATTTATCTAGCGTAGGGCTTTCACTTAATCTATTGGAAAGCTACCCGACTAATCGGGTCCACCCGTCCGTAGGATGGTGCCGTCGGGGCATTCCATCCTCCCACTTTCCACCCTACTCACGCGTCAATTTGTTTTCTAATTAATCCTACCACACTGTTTGACATAAACAAACATGTTCCTTAATTAAGGCCCTTTTCACAAGGTTTGTTAAAACAGCCTTTTTTCACAATACAATAATGCCAAAGACAAGATTTATAAAAACAAAGTTTAAACATGAATCAATTTCATACAAGCCAAACTGGCTCTCTTATTCTTTTCCTTCATACCGCCGATGATCTAGAATTCGGCCTTCCAGCCTCCACATACTGGGCAAAACCCTACGGGACCATACACCTCATCGTCGGCCGCTGGCGAGGACTCAAGCCGGCCTGTCGCCCTCTCAGGCTCCATCGCTCGATCCTCCCACCCCTCAGAGGGATGTCTGCGCACTAGGGTGGGCTAATTCACCGCACTAGCCTGGGCCCTCAGAACTAGGCAGCATCATCACAATCACTTGCCTCAATCGGCAAACCTCATTCTCCCAATGGTATAAGGGATACCATGGGCCAACTCCGGGCCTTACTAACGTCTCCGCCGTTCGGCTATACAAGCACAAGAACGGGGCAGCGTCAAGGCAGGGAGAAGTTGTACCTGTACCTTAATTTAACCAAGATATAACAATCCATTTACTCACTAAACCATAGGACTAGAATCCATGTTACCTTTTTAAGAAAACAATCATTTTCACAAAGATTCTTGCATTTCAACTTGAGATTACCGAGATAAGACATTCTTTATTAAGGCATATGCTAAGAATACAAACTTTAAATAGTAAATCAATCAAATAGATAAATATTAACAATTAATAAAGAAGCTGAGGCCATACCTCAATCCCTAAGAATGATATATAATTGAAAAACAAAATATATATATACCTCATAGAAATTTCTCGTTTATCGTTGTCTTTGCTCGTTATTGACAAGAGCTTTAGAATATAGAGTCTTCTAATACCTTCTCTTATGATTGAAATCATCCAATCATCTCCAAGCTTTATCTCCTCTTACTCATACTGTGACTCTTCTCTCTTTCTAAGATCTATAGCAAAATAGCCTTCTCTTACAGGGCTACGGCATACTATTCTTTCTCTAAAAGAAAAGCTATGGAGTTTTGGTCCCTTCCTCTGAAAGACTATAGCATTCTAAGCTTCTTTTCTGAGATATTAGATAAGAATGAAGGGATATATGCATCTCAAACTCTAGGATTACCTTGAGGCTACTTCACAGTTTTCTCTATGTAAAGACCCTGACAAAAATAGCAAATTGTTTCGGCCATAACTCTGTGGTAAAAACTCAGAATATGGTCATATAGCCAGTCAAAAGAACGGGAAGGCATCTGGTCTACAAGCCAGCGTGGGCAGAATATGCAAAAACATGTGTATATAGCCACAAACGCGCCATCTTTAGAAACACGTTGTTTTTCTATATTTTTAGTATGCATGGACTCTAAATGTGTAAAAGTACTCTAAATATGACCTCTTATCACCTAAAATCGAAATTCTATTTTTGGGAAAACTTATCTCTTAATAAAACTATTCTTATGTTCTTATTTCTTTTTAGAATTTTTTTTGGAGTTAATATTTTTATTCTAACACTTTTCTAATGTTTCTAGCCTTATTGTCTCACTCTTCTCTAAGTACACTCTCTTTTCTTATTGAAATCTATATTAAAAGAGACACATACATACATGGCTTGGGAGGGATCTTACAATCTCCCCCACTTAAAAGATTCGAGATGTCCTCATCTCGCGAGCTAGGCTAGTATCTAAGTAAATTCTCCTGTCTTTTTCAAAGTGGTGTCCCCACTAGGTAAATATCTTCTAAAGTTAATTGGGCTTATTATCCTAAGTTCATGCATCCATATACCTCTCATATGATATGAGCCTTCGAATTTCTTATTCTATACCCCCATGTAATATGGTACTTAACAAATTGTCATGGAGAAACGTAAGGAAATCAATCTTTTACGCAATCTAACCTATGATAGCAATTTCATAATCTTGGTATCGTCTTGTAGATCGTTTTGTAGAATACCTCTATTCATCATGCACATTACTTCACATGAATCTTGCACCAATCCTCTTCTATTTACTCATAAAAATACTCGTTGAATTCGGTTATCTTTAACCCTGCTATCCCTATTTCTTGACCTAATTTTTACTCTAGCTCACGATTTCTTGTAGCCAAGGGTGGGCTTGACGTTTCTCTTGAATTAGGAGACCTCTTCTTGATTAACATGGAAGGACTCATGTCCTTCTCGACACTTTCTATATTTAAAAAAACTTTATCATAGTCTCTCGTTATAATTATAGCTTTTGAAATAGAGGATGGTTTTATATTCTTGATGAGGTTATTCAAAGGTAGATTAAGCTTCCAAATGAATCGATGGAGAAGAGTTACCTCATCCATCTCTGGAATAAATCGGAGAAGTTTAATAAAAGTTTGGTGGTATTCTTTTAGGGTCTTCCTTTCTTCGGTTAGCTCCAAAAATTCATTCATTTTATCCTCTTGAAATCCTAGAGGACAAAACCTTTCACGAAGGTGTACTTTCATGGCATCTCATAACTGATTCTAACTCCAATGGTTATATTGACAACAATGCTTCCAACTTTTTAGCTCCAATGGTGGTTAGATTGACAACAATGCTTCCAACTAATTCGGCATTTCTTACGATTTTTAGACGCGAGCAAGGGTGAGCTTGCTTCTTTCATTATATCCATTAAAAGTTCAAAACTATCAAATACTTATCATAGCACCACATTTGAAGGCAGTCAGGATTAATACATCTGAGATCTTCATTTTCTTGAGAATTACACATCTAGTGCCTTGGGATTGACACATCCAAAGATTATCAGGATTGACATATCTGAGATGATTAGTTTTTTGAAAATTACACACCTAGTATCTAGGGATTAACACATCTAAGAGCATGATCCTTTGGGAATTACACATCCGAGATTCATGTTGTCTCAGATGGGTTCTAGATCTTGGATGATCGTCCTAGTGTAAAGCATCCAATGGATGGCATTCACATGTCAACTATTCAAATCTTAATGGAGTTATAATCTTAATAATTTATAATACACAAATTAATGAGATATCCTGAAAATTTCTCTAAACAAAGTTTCGGTCTATCCTTCTAGTCATTTGGTCTCTCACTAGTTTCTTAATTTGATCACCCTATGTTTTCCTCACAAAAGGTTTTCTCCCCAATCTCATTTCTTAAATTTATTGTACAAATATCTTGCGTGTGCACCCCCAAGATACAAGCATAATTTCATAAGATGATTGTCTCAACATGTGAGGATATTCAAATCACTTCTATGGCCAGTAGAGATGATTGATTCGTCCTCATATGATAAACAATCACTTGTTTTTAATCCCTTGATAGTTAACCTTTGAAAAATAAATCCTAGGAACTAAGATCGGCTCTGATACCACTTGTAAGGTTCCCCCCCTTCCACAAATAGGGGAAACACTTAAGATAGTCCACTAAGTCTTATCTTAGAGAAAATTTCCTACTCATCGACACCTTGACCATACGGAGATTCAAGGATACGATTCATAGGTAAGACCTAGTTCTATCCCGCAGGGGGAGCGTGGTCTTCTAAAATCAAATCACTCATAGGGTAATTGATCACATAAATTGGCCAACTACAAGACTTGATTTCTAGAGGCAACGCTTTTTCCCTTATCCATGCAAGGCAGAGCCGCTGGCCTAGTCTTCTAGAGTAGAGTTGTCCGAGAACCTATTTATCTAGCGTAGGGCTTTCACTTAATCTATTGGAAAGCTACCCGACTAATCGGGTCCACCCGTCCGTAGGATGGTGCCGTCGGGGCATTCCATCCTCCCACTTTCCACCCTACTCACGCGTCAATTTGTTTTCTAATTAATCCTACCACACTGTTTGACATAAACAAACATGTTCCTTAATTAAGGCCCTTTTCACAAGGTTTGTTAAAACAGCCTTTTTTCACAATACAATAATGCCAAAGACAAGATTTATAAAAACAAAGTTTAAACATGAATCAATTTCATACAAGCCAAACTGGCTCTCTTATTCTTTTCCTTCATACCGCCGATGATCTAGAATTTGGCCTTCCAGCCTCCACATGCTGGGCAAAACCCTACGGGACCATACACCTCATCGTCGGCCACTGGCGAGGACTCAAGCCGGCCTGTCGCCCTCTCAGGCTCCATCGCTCGATCCTCCCGCCCCTCAGAGGGATGTCTGCGCACTAGGGTGGGCTAATTCACCGCACTAGCCTAGGCCCTCAGAACTAGGCAGCATCATCACAATCACTTGCCTCAATCGGCAAACCTCATTCTCCCAATGGTATGAGGGATACCATGGGCCAACTCCGGGCCTTACTAACGTCTCCGCCGTTCGGCTATACAAGCACAAGAACGGGGCAGCGTCAAGGCAGGGAGAAGTTGTACCTGTACCTTAATTTAACCAAGATATAACAATCCATTTACTCACTAAACCATAGGACTAGAATCCATGTTACCTTCTTAAGAAAACAATCATTTTCACAAAGATTCTTGCATTTCAACTTGAGATTGCCGAGATAAGACATTCTTTATTAAGGCATATGCTAAGAATACAAACTTTAAATAGTAAATCAATCAAATAGATAAATATTAACAATTAATAAAGAAGCTGGGGCCATACCTCAACCCCTAAGAATGATATATAATTGAAAAACAAAATATATATATACCTCATAGAAAATTGTCGTTTATCGTTGCCTTTGCTTGTTATTAACAAGAGCTTTAGAATATAGAGTCTTCTAATACCTTCTCTTATGATTGGAATCATCCAATCATCTCCAAGATTTATCTCCTCTTACTCATACTGTGACTCTTATCTCTTTCTAAGATCTATGGCAAAATTGCCTTCTCTTACAGGGCTACGGCATACTATTCTTTCTCTAAAAGAAAAGCTATGGAGTTTTGCTCTCTTCCTCTGAAAGACTATAGCATTCTAAGCTTCTTTTCTGAGATATTAGATAAGAATGAAGGGATATATGCATCTCAAACTCTAGGATTACCTTGAGGCTACTTCACAGTTTTCTCTATGTAAAGACCCTGACAGAAATAGCAAATTGTTTCGGCCATAACTCTCTGATAAAAACTCAGAATATGGTCATATAACCAGTCAAAAGAATGGGAAGACATCTAGTCTACAAGCTAGCATAGGCAGAATATGCAAAAACGTGTGTATATAGCCACAAACGCGCCATCTTTGGAAACACGTTGTTTTTCTACATTTTTAGTATGCATGGACTCTAAATGTGTAAAAGTACTCTAAATATGACCTCTTATCACCTAAAATCGAAATTCTATTTTTGGGGATACTTATCTCTTAATAAAACTATTCTTATGTTCTTATTTCTTTTTAGGATTTTTTTTGGAGTTAATATTTTTATTCTAACACTTTTGTAATGTTTCTAGCCTTATTGTCTCACTCTTCTCTAAGTACACTCTCTTTCCTTATTGAAATCTATATTAAAAGAGACACATACATACATGGCTTGGGAGGGACCTTACAATCTCTCCTACTTAAAAGATTCGAGATGTCCTCATCTCGCGAGCTAGGGTAGTATCTAAGTAAATTCTCCTGTCTCTTTCAAAGTGGTGTTTCCACTAGGTAGAAATCTTCTAAAGTTAATTGGCCTTATTATCCTAAGTTCATGCATCCATATACCTCTCATATGATATGAACCTTCGAATTTTTTATTCTATACCCCCATGTAATATGGTACTTAACAAATTGTCATGGAGAAACGTAAGGAAATCAATCTTTTACGCAATCTAACCTATGATAGCAATTTCATAATCTTGGTATCGTCTTGTAGATCGTTTTGTAGAATACCTCTATTCATCATGCACATTACTTCACATGAATCTTGCACCAATCCTCTTCTATTTACTCATAAAAATACTCGTTGAATTCGGTTATCTTTAACCCTGCTATCCCTATTTCTTGACCTAATTTTTACTCTAGCTCATGATTTCTTGTAGCCAAGGGTGGTCTTGACGTTTCTCTTGAATTAGGAGACCTCTTCTTGATTAACATGGAAGGACTCATGTCCTTCTCGACACTTTCTATATTTAAAAAAACTTTATCATAGTCTCTCGTTATAATTATAGCTTTTGAAATAGAGCATGGTTTCATATTCTTGATGAGGTTATTCAAATGTAGATTAAGCTTCCAAATGAATCGATGGAGAAGAGTTACCTCATCCATCTCTGGAATAAATCGGAGAAGTTTAATAAAAGTTTGGTGGTATTCTTTTAGGGTCTTCCTTTCTTCGGTTAGCTCCAAAAATTCATTCATTTTATCCTCTTGAAATCCTAGAGGACAAAACCTTTCACAAAGGTGTACTTTCATGGTATCTTATAACTGATTCTAACTCCAGTGGTTAGATTGACAACAATGCTTCCAACTTTTTAGCTCCAATGGTGGTTAGATTGACAACAATGCTTCCAACTAATTCGGCATTTCTTACGATTTTTAGACGCGAGCAAGGGTGAGCTTGCTTCTTTCATTATATCCATTAAAAGTTCAAAACTATCAAATACTTATCATAGCACCACATTTGAAGGCAGTCAGGATTAATACATCTGAGATCTTCATTTTCTTGAGAATTACACATCTAGTGCCTTGGGATTGACACATCCAAAGATTATCAGGATTGACATATCTGAGATGATTAGTTTTTTGAAAATTACACACCTAGTATCTAGGGATTAACACATCTAAGAGCATGATCCTTTGGGAATTACACATCCGCCGAGATTCATGTTGTCTCAGATGGGTTCTAGATCTTGGATGATCGTGGATGGCATTCACATGTCAACTATTCAAATCTTAATGGAGTTATAATCTTAATAATTTATAATACACAAATTAATGAGATATCCTGAAAATTTCTTTAAACAAAGTTTCGCTCTATCCTTCTAGTCATTTAGTCTCTCACTAGTTTCTTAATTTGATCACCCTATGTTTTCCTCACAAAAGGTTTTTTCCCCAATCTCGTTTCTTAAATTTATTGTACAAATATCTTGCGTGTGCACCCCCAAGATACAAGCACAATTTCATAAGATGATTGTCTCAACATGTGAGGATATTCAAATCACTTCTATGGCCAGTAGAGATGATTGATTCATCCTCATATGATAAACAATCACTTGTTTTTAATCCCTTGATAGTTAATCTTTGAAAAATAAATCCTAGGAACTAAGATCGACTCTGATACCACTTGTAAGGTTCCCCCCTTCCACAAATAGGGGAAACACTTAAGATAGTCCACTAAGTTTTATCTTAGAGAAAATTTCCTACTCATCGACACCTTGACCATACGGAGATTCAAGGATACGATTCATAGGTAAGACCTAGTTCTATCCCGCAAGGGGGAGCGTGGTCTTCTAAAATCAAATCACTCATAGGGTAATTGATCACATACATTGGCCAACTACAAGACTTGATTTCTAGAGGCAACGCTTTTTTCCTTATCCATGTAAGGCACAGCCGCCGCTGGCCTAGTCTTCTAGAATAGAGTTGCTTGAGAACCTATTTATCTAGCGTAGGGCTTTCACTTAATCTATTGGAAAGCTACCCGACTAATCGGGTCCACCCGTCCGTAGGATGGTGCCGTCGGGGCATTCCATCCTCCCACTTTCCACCCTACTCACGCATCAATTTGTTTTCTAATTAATCCTACCACACTGTTTGACATAAACAAACATGTTCCTTAATTAAGGCCCTTTTCACAAGGTTTGTTAAAACAGCCTTTTTTCACAATACAATAATGCCAAAGACAAGATTTATAAAAACAAAGTTTAAACATGAATCAATTTCATACAAGCCAAACTGGCTCTCTTATTCTTTTCCTTCATACCACCGATGATCTAGAATTCGGCCTTCCAGCCTCCACATGCTGGGAAAAACCCTACGGGACCATACACCTCATCGTCGGCCGCTGGCGAGGACTCAAGCCGGCCTGTCGCCCTCTCAGGCTCCATCGCTCGATCCTCCCGCCCCTCAGAGGGATGTCTGCGCACTAGGGTGGGCTAATTCACCGCACTAGCCTGGGCCCTCAGAACTAGGCAGCATCATCACAATCACTTGCCTCAATCGGCAAACCTCATTCTCCCAATGGTATGAGGGATACCATGGGCCAACTCCGGGCCTTACTAACGTCTCCGCCGTTCGGCTATACAAGCACAAGAACGGGGCAGCGTCAAGGTAGGGAGAAGTTATACCTGTACCTTAATTTAACCAAGATATAACAATCCATTTACTCACTAAACCATAGGACTAGAACCCATGTTACCTTTTTAAGAAAACAATCATTTTCACAAAGATTCTTGCATTTCAACTTGAGATTGCCGAGATAAGACATTCTTTATTAAGGCATATGCTAAGAATACAAACTTTAAATAGTAAATCAATCAAATAGATAAATATTAACAATTAATAAAGAAGCTGGGGCCATACCTCAATCCCTAAGAATGATATATAATTGAAAAACAAAATATATATATACCTCATAGAAATTTGTCGTTTATCGTTGTCTTTGCTCGTTATTAACAAGAGCTTTAGAATATAGAGTCTTCTAATACCTTCTCTTATGATTGAAATCATCCAATCATCTCCAAGCTTTATCTCCTCTTACTCATACTGTGACTCTTCTCTCTTTCTAAGATCTATAGCAAAATAGCCTTCTCTTACAGGGCTACGGCATACTATTCTTTCTCTAAAAGAAAAGCTATGGAGTTTTGGTCCCTTCCTCTGAAAGACTATAGCATTCTAAGCTTCTTTTATGAGATATTAGATAAGAATGAAGGGATATATGCATCTCAAACTCTAGGATTACCTTGAGGCTACTTCACAGTTTTCTCTATGTAAAGACCCTGACAAAAACACCAAATTGTTTTGGCCATAACTCTATGATTAAAACTCAGAATATGGTCATATAACCAGTCAAAAGAACGGGAAGGCATCTAGTCTACAAGCTTACGCAGGCAGAATATGCAAAAATTTGTGTATATAGCCACAAACGCGCCATCTTTAGAAACACGTTGTTTTTCTACATTTTTAGTATGCATGGACTCTAAATGTGTAAAACTACTCTAAATATGACCTCTTATCACCTAAAATAGAAATTCTATTTTTGGGGATACTTATCTCCTAATAAAACTATTCTTATGTTCTTATTTCTTTTTAGGATTTTTTTTGGAGTTAATATTTTTATTCTAACACTTTTCTAATGTTTCTAGCCTTATTGTCTCACTCTTCTCTAAGTACACTCTCTTTCCTTATTGAAATCTATATTAAAAGAGACACATACATACACGGCTTGGGAGGGACCTTACAATCTCCCCCAAGATTCGAGATGTCCTCATCTCGCGAGCTAGGCTAGTATCTAAGTAAATTCTCATGTCTCTTTCAAAGTGGTGTCCCCACTAGGTAAAAATCTTCTAAAGTTAATTGGCCTTATTATCCTAAGTTCATGCATCCATATACCTCTCATATGATATGAACCTTCGAATTTCTTATTCTATACCCCCATGTAATATGGTACTTAATAAATTGTCATGGAGAAACGTAAGGAAATCAATCTTTTACGCAATCTAACCTATGATAGCAATTTCATAATCTTGGTATCGTCTTGTAGATCGTTTTGTAGAATACCTCTATTCATCATGCACATTACTTCACATGAATCTTGCACCAATCCTCTTCTATTTACTCATAAAAATACTCGTTGAATTCGGTTATCTTTAACCCTGCTATCCCTATTTCTTGACCTAATTTTTACTCTAGCTCACGATTTCTTGTAGCCAAGGGTGGGCTTGATGTTTCTCTTGAATTAGGAGACCTCTTCTTGATTAACATGGAAGGACTCATGTCCTTCTCGACACTTTCTATATTTAAAAAAACTTTATCATAGTCTCTCGTTATAATTATAGCTTTTGAAATAGAGAATGGTTTCATATTCTTGATGAGGTTATTCAAAGGTAGATTAAGCTTCCAAATGAATCGATGGAGAAGAGTTACCTCATCCATCTCTGGAATAAATCGGAGAAGTTTAATAAAAGTTTGGTGGTATTCTTTTAGGGTCTTCCTTTCTTCGGTTAGCTCCAAAAATTCATTCATTTTATCCTCTTGAAATCCTAGAGGACAAAACCTTTCACGAAGGTGTACTTTCATGGCATCTCATAACTGATTCTAACTCCAATGGTTAGATTGACAACAATGCTTCCAACTTTTTAGCTCCAATGGTGGTTAGATTGACAACAATGCTTCCAACTAATTCGGCATTTCTTACGATTTTTAGACGCGAGCAAGGGTGAGCTTGCTTCTTTCATTATATCCATTAAAAGTTCAAAACTATCAAATACTTATCATAGCACCACATTTGAAGGCAGTCAGGATTAATACATCTAAGATCTTCATTTTCTTGAGAATTACACATCTAGTGCCTTGGGATTGACACATCCAAAGATTATCAGGATTGACATATCCGAGATGATTCGTTTTTTGAAAATTACACACCTAGTATCTAGGGATTAACACATCTAAGAGCATGATCCTTTGGGAATTGCACATCCGAGATTCATGTTGTCTCAGATGGGTTCTAGATCTTGGATGATCGTCCTAGTGTAAAGCATCCAATGGATGGCATTCACATGTCAACTATTCAAATCTTAATGGAGTTATAATCTTAATAATTTATAATACACAAATTAATGAGATATCCTGAAAATTTCTCTAAACAAAGTTTCGGTCTATCCTTCTAGTCATTTAGTCTCTCACAAGTTTCTTAATTTGATCACCCTATGTTTTCCTCACAAAAGGTTTTCTCCCCAATCTCATTTCTTAAATTTATTGTACAAATATCTTGCGTGTGCACCCCCAAAATACAAGCACAATTTCATAAGATGATTGTCTCAACATGTGAGGATATTCAAATCACTTCTATGGCCAGTAGAGATGATTGATTCGTCCTCATATGATAAACAATCACTTGTTTTTAATCCCTTGATAGTTAACCTTTGAAAAATAAATCCTAGGAACTAAGATCGGCTCTGATACCACTTGTAAGGTTCCCCCCCTTCCACAAATAGGGGAAACACTTAAGATAGTCCACTAAGTCTTATCTTAGAGAAAATTTCCTACTCATCGACACCTTGACTATACGGAGATTCAAGGATACGATTCATAGGTAAGACCTAGTTCTATCCCGCAGGGGGAGCGTGGTCTTCTAAAATCAAATCACTCATAGGGTAATTGATCACATAAATTGGCCAACTACAAGACTTGATTTCTAGAGGCAACGCTTTTTTCCTTATCCATGCAAGGCACAGCCGCCGCTGGCCTAGTCTTCGAGAATAGAGTTTCCCGAGAACCTATTTATCTAGCGTAGGGCTTTCACTTAATCTATTGGAAAGCTACCCGACTAATCGGGTCCACCCGTCCGTAGGATGGTGCCGTCGGGGCATTCCATCCTCCCACTTTCCACCCTACTCACGCGTCAATTTGTTTTCTAATTAATCCTACCACACTGTTTGACATAAACAAACATGTTCCTTAATTAAGGCCCTTTTCACAAGGTTTGTTAAAACAGCCTTTTTTCACAATACAATAATGCCAAAGACAAGATTTATAAAAACAAAGTTTAAACATGAATCAATTTCATACAAGCCAAACTGGCTCTCTTATTCTTTTCCTTCATACCGCCGATGATCTAGAATTCGGCCTTCCAGCCTCCACATACTGGGCAAAACCCTACGGGACCATACACCTCATCGTCGGCCGCTGGCGAGGACTCAAGCCGGCCTGTCGCCCTCTCAGGCTCCATCGCTCGATCCTCCCAGCCCTCAGAGGGATGTCTGCGCACTAGGGTGGGCTAATTCACCGCACTAGCCTGGGCCCTCAGAACTAGGCAGCATCATCACAATCACTTGCCTCAATCGGCAAACCTCATTCTCCCAATGGTATAAGGGATACCATGGGCCAACTCCGGGCCTTACTAACGTCTCCGCCGTTCGGCTATACAAGCACAAGAACGGGGCAGCGTCAAGGCAGGGAGAAGTTGTACCTGTACCTTAATTTAACCAAGATATAACAATCCATTTACTCACTAAACCATAGGACTAGAATCCATGTTACCTTTTTAAGAAAACAATCATTTTCACAAAGATTCTTGCATTTCAACTTGAGATTACCGAGATAAGACATTCTTTATTAAGGCATATGCTAAGAATACAAACTTTAAATAGTAAATCAATCAAATAGATAAATATTAACAATTAATAAAGAAGCTGAGGCCATACCTCAATCCCTAAGAATGATATATAATTGAAAAACAAAATATATATATACCTCATAGAAATTTCTCGTTTATCGTTGTCTTTGCTCGTTATTAACAAGAGCTTTAGAATATAGAGTCTTCTAATACCTTCTCTTATGATTGAAATCATCCAATCATCTCCAAGCTTTATCTCCTCTTACTCATACTGTGACTCTTCTCTCTTTCTAAGATCTATAGCAAAATAGCCTTCTCTTACAGGGCTACGGCATACTATTCTTTCTCTAAAAGAAAAGCTATGGAGTTTTGGTCCCTTCCTCTGAAAGACTATAGCATTCTAAGCTTCTTTTCTGAGATATTAGATAAGAATGAAGGGATATATGCATCTCAAACTCTAGGATTACCTTGAGGCTACTTCACAGTTTTCTCTATGTAAAGACCCTGACAAAAATAGCAAATTGTTTCGGCCATAACTCTGTGGTAAAAACTCAGAATATGGTCATATAGCCAGTCAAAAGAACGGGAAGGCATCTGGTCTACAAGCCAGCGTGGGCAGAATATGCAAAAACATGTGTATATAGCCACAAACGCGCCATCTTTAGAAACACGTTGTTTTTCTATATTTTTAGTATGCATGGACTCTAAATGTATAAAAGTACTCTAAATATGACCTCTTATCACCTAAAATCGAAATTCTATTTTTGGGGATACTTATCTCTTAATAAAACTATTCTTATGTTCTTATTTCTTTTTAGGATTTTTTTTGGAGTTAATATTTTTATTCTAACACTTTTCTAATGTTTCTAGCCTTATTGTCTCACTCTTCTCTAAGTACACTCTCTTTTCTTATTGAAATCTATATTAAAAGAGACACATACATACATGGCTTGGGAGGGACCTTACAATCTCCCCCACTTAAAAGATTCGAGATGTCCTTATCTCGCGAGCTAGGCTAGTATCTAAGTAAATTCTCCTGTCTTTTTCAAAGTGGTGTCCCCACTAGGTAAAAATCTTCTAAAGTTAATTGGCCTTATTATCCTAAGTTCATGCATCCATATACCTCTCATATGATATGAACCTTCGAATTTCTTATTCTATACCCCCATGTAATATGGTACTTAACAAATTGTCATGGAGAAACGTAAGGAAATCAATCTTTTACGCAATCTAACCTATGATAGCAATTTCATAATCTTGGTGTCGTCTTGTAGATCGTTTTGTAGAATACCTCTATTCATCATGCACATTACTTCACATGAATCTTGCACCAATCCTCTTCTATTTACTCATAAAAATACTCGTTGAATTCGGTTATCTTTAACCCTGCTATCCCTATTTCTTGACCTAATTTTTACTCTAGCTCACGATTTCTTGTAGCCAAGGGTGGGCTTGACGTTTCTCTTGAATTAGGAGACCTCTTCTTGATTAACATGGAAGGACTCATGTCCTTCTCGACACTTTCTATATTTAAAAAAACTTTATCATAGTCTCTCGTTATAATTATAGCTTTTGAAATAGAGGATGGTTTTATATTCTTGATGAGGTTATTCAAAGGTAGATTAAGCTTCCAAATGAATCGATGGAGAAGAGTTACCTCATCCATCTCTGGAATAAATCGGAGAAGTTTAATAAAAGTTTGGTGGTATTCTTTTAGGGTCTTCCTTTCTTCGGTTAGCTCCAAAAATTCATTCATTTTATCCTCTTGAAATCCTAGAGGACAAAACCTTTCACGAAGGTGTACTTTCATGGCATCTCATAACTGATTCTAACTCCAATGGTTAGATTGACAACAATGCTTCCAACTTTTTAGCTCCAATGGTGGTTAGATTGACAACAATGCTTCCAACTAATTCGGCATTTCTTACGATTTTTAGACGCGAGCAAGGGTGAGCTTGCTTCTTTCATTATATCCATTAAAAGTTCAAAACTATCAAATACTTATCATAGCACCACATTTGAAGGCAGTCAGGATTAATACATCTGAGATCTTCATTTTCTTGAGAATTACACATCTAGTGCCTTGGGATTGACACATCCAAAGATTATCAGGATTGACATATCTGAGATGATTAGTTTTTTGAAAATTACACACCTAGTATCTAGGGATTAACACATCTAAGAGCATGATCCTTTGGGAATTACACATCCGAGATTCATGTTGTCTCAGATGGGTTCTAGATCTTGGATGATCGTCCTAGTGTAAAGCATCCAATGGATGGCATTCACATGTCAACTATTCAAATCTTAATGGAGTTATAATCTTAATAATTTATAATACACAAATTAATGAGATATCCTAAAAATTTCTCTAAACAAAGTTTCGGTCTATCCTTCTAGTCATTTGGTCTCTCACTAGTTTCTTAATTTGATCACCCTATGTTTTCCTCACAAAAGGTTTTCTCCCCAATCTCATTTCTTAAATTTATTGTACAAATATCTTGCGTGTGCACCCCCAAGATACAAGCACAATTTCATAAGATGATTGTCTCAACATGTGAGGATATTCAAATCACTTCTATGGCCAGTAGAGATGATTGATTCGTCCTCATATGATAAACAATCACTTGTTTTTAATCCGTTGATAGTTAACCTTTGAAAAATAAATCCTAGGAACTAAGATCGGCTCTGATACCACTTGTAAGGTTCCCCCCCTTCCACAAATAGGGGAAACACTTAAGATAGTCCACTAAGTCTTATCTTAGAGAAAATTTCCTACTCATCGACACCTTGACCATACGGAGATTCAAGGATACGATTCATAGGTAAGACCTAGTTCTATCCCGCAGGGGGAGCGTGGTCTTCTAAAATCAAATCACTCATAGGGTAATTGATCACATAAATTGGCCAACTACAAGACTTGATTTCTAGAGGCAACGCTTTTTCCCTTATCCATGCAAGGCAGAGCCGCTGGCCTAGTCTTCTAGAGTAGAGTTGCCCGAGAACCTATTTATCTAGCGTAGGGCTTTCACTTAATCTATTGGAAAGCTACCCGACTAATCGGGTCCACCCGTCCGTAGGATGGTGCCGTCGGGGCATTCCATCCTCCCACTTTCCACCCTACTCACGCGTCAATTTGTTTTCTAATTAATCCTACCACACTGTTTGACATAAACAAACATGTTCCTTAATTAAGGCCCTTTTCACAAGGTTTGTTAAAACAGCCTTTTTTCACAATACATTAATGCCAAAGACAAGATTTATAAAAACAAAGTTTAAACATGAATCAATTTCATACAAGCCAAACTGGCTCTCTTATTCTTTTCCTTCATACCGCCGATGATCTAGAATTTGGCCTTCCAGCCTCCACATGCTGGGCAAAACCCTACGGGACCATACACCTCATCGTCGGCCGCTGGCGAGGACTCAAGCCGGCCTGTCGCCCTCTCAGGCTCCATCGCTCGATCCTCCCGCCCCTCAGAGGGATGTCTGCGCACTAGGGTGGGCTAATTCACCGCACTAGCCTGGGCCCGCAGAACTAGGCAGCATCATCACAATCACTTGCCTCAATCGGCAAACCTCATTCTCCCAATGGTATGAGGGATACCATGGGCCAACTCCGGGCCTTACTAACGTCTCCGCCGTTCGGCTATACAAGCACAAGAACGGGGCAGCGTCAAGGCAGGGAGAAGTTGTACCTGTACCTTAATTTAACCAAGATATAACAATCCATTTACTCACTAAACCATAGGACTAGAATCCATGTTACCTTCTTAAGAAAACAATCATTTTCACAAAGATTCTTGCATTTCAACTTGAGATTGCCGAGATAAGACATTCTTTATTAAGGCATATGCTAAGAATACAAACTTTAAATAGTAAATCAATCAAATAGATAAATATTAACAATTAATAAAGAAGCTGGGGCCATACCTCAACCCCTAAGAATGATATATAATTGAAAAACAAAATATATATATACCTCATAGAAAATTGTCGTTTATCGTTGCCTTTGCTCGTTATTAACAAGAGCTTTAGAATATAGAGTCTTCTAATACCTTCTCTTATGATTGGAATCATCCAATCATCTCCAAGATTTATCTCCTCTTACTCATACTGTGACTCTTATCTCTTTCTAAGATCTATGGCAAAATTGCCTTCTCTTACAGGGCTACGGCATACTATTCTTTCTCTAAAAGAAAAGCTATGGAGTTTTGCTCTCTTCCTCTGAAAGACTATAGCATTCTAAGCTTCTTTTCTGAGATATTAGATAAGAATGAAGGGATATATGCATATCAAACTCTAGGATTACCTTGAGGCTACTTCACAGTTTTCTCTATGTAAAGACCCTGACAAAAATAGCAAATTGTTTCGGCCATAACTCTCTGATAAAAACTCAGAATATGGTCATATAACCAGTCAAAAGAACGGGAAGACATCTGGTCTACAAGCTAGCATAGGCAGAATATGCAAAAACGTGTGTATATAGCCACAAACGTGCCATCTTTGGAAACACGTTGTTTTTCTACATTTTTAGTATGCATGGACTCTAAATGTGTAAAAGTACTCTAAATATGACCTCTTATCACCTAAAATCGAAATTCTATTTTTGGGGATACTTATCTCTTAATAAAACTATTCTTATGTTCTTATTTCTTTTTAGGATTTTTTTTGGAGTTAATATTTTTATTCTAACACTTTTGTAATGTTTCTAGCCTTATTGTCTCACTCTTCTCTAAGTACACTCTCTTTCCTTATTGAAATCTATATTAAAAGAGACACATACATACATGGCTTGGGAGGGACCTTACAATCTCTCCTACTTAAAAGATTCGAGATGTCCTCATCTCGCGAGCTAGGGTAGTATCTAAGTAAATTCTCCTGTCTCTTTCAAAGTGGTGTTTCCACTAGGTAGAAATCTTCTAAAGTTAATTGGCCTTATTATCCTAAGTTCATGCATCCATATACCTCTCATATGATATGAACCTTCGAATTTTTTATTCTATACCCCCATGTAATATGGTACTTAACAAATTGTCATGGAGAAACGTAAGGAAATCAATCTTTTACGCAATCTAACCTATGATAGCAATTTCATAATCTTGGTATCGTCTTGTAGATCGTTTTGTAGAATACCTCTATTCATCATGCACATTACTTCACATGAATCTTGCACCAATCCTCTTCTATTTACTCATAAAAATACTCGTTGAATTCGGTTATCTTTAACCCTGCTATCCCTATTTCTTGACCTAATTTTTACTCTAGCTCATGATTTCTTGTAGCCAAGGGTGGTCTTGACGTTTCTCTTGAATTAGGAGACCTCTTCTTGATTAACATGGAAGGACTCATGTCCTTCTCGACACTTTCTATATTTAAAAAAACTTTATCATAGTCTCTCGTTATAATTATAGCTTTTGAAATAGAGGATGGTTTCATATTCTTGATGAGGTTATTCAAATGTAGATTAAGCTTCCAAATGAATCGATGGAGAAGAGTTACCTCATCCATCTCTGGAATAAATCGGAGAAGTTTAATAAAAGTTTGGTGGTATTCTTTTAGGGTCTTCCTTTCTTCGGTTAGCTCCAAAAATTCATTCATTTTATCCTCTTGAAATCCTAGAGGACAAAACCTTTCACAAAGGTGTACTTTCATGGTATCTTATAACTGATTCTAACTCCAGTGGTTAGATTGACAACAATGCTTCCAACTTTTTAGCTCCAATGGTGGTTAGATTGACAACAATGCTTCCAACTAATTCGGCATTTCTTACGATTTTTAGACGCGAGCAAAGGTGAGCTTGCTTCTTTCATTATATCCATTAAAAGTTCAAAACTATCAAATACTTATCATAGCACCACATTTGAAGGCAGTCAGGATTAATACATCTGAGATCTTCATTTTCTTGAGAATTACACATCTAGTGCCTTGGGATTGACACATCCAAAGATTATCAGGATTGACATATCTGAGATGATTAGTTTTTTGAAAATTACACACCTAGTATCTAGGGATTAACACATCTAAGAGCATGATCCTTTGGGAATTACACATCCGCCGAGATTCATGTTGTCTCAGATGGGTTCTAGATCTTGGATGATCGTGGATGGCATTCACATATCAACTATTCAAATCTTAATGGAGTTATAATCTTAATAATTTATAATACACAAATTAATGAGATATCCTGAAAATTTCTTTAAACAAAGTTTCGGTCTATCCTTCTAGTCATTTAGTCTCTCACTAGTTTCTTAATTTGATCACCCTATGTTTTCCTCACAAAAGGTTTTTTCCCCAATCTCGTTTCTTAAATTTATTGTACAAATATCTTGCGTGTGCACCCCCAAGATACAAGCACAATTTCATAAGATGATTGTCTCAACATGTGAGGATATTCAAATCACTTCTATGGCCAGTAGAGATGATTGATTCATCCTCATATGATAAACAATCACTTGTTTTTAATCCCTTGATAGTTAATCTTTGAAAAATAAATCCTAGGAACTAAGATCGACTCTGATACCACTTGTAAGGTTCCCCCCTTCCACAAATAGGGGAAACACTTAAGATAGTCCACTAAGTTTTATCTTAGAGAAAATTTCCTACTCATCGACACCTTGACCATACGGAGATTCAAGGATACGATTCATAGGTAAGACCTAGTTCTATCCCGCAAGGGGGAGCGTGGTCTTCTAAAATCAAATCACTCATAGGGTAATTGATCACATACATTGGCCAACTACAAGACTTGATTTCTAGAGGCAACGCTTTTTTCCTTATCCATGTAAGGCACAGCCGCCGCTGGCCTAGTCTTCTAGAATAGAGTTGCTTGAGAACCTATTTATCTAGCGTAGGGCTTTCACTTAATCTATTGGAAAGCTACCCGACTAATCGGGTCCACCCGTCCGTAGGATGGTGCCGTCGGGGCATTCCATCCTCCCACTTTCCACCCTACTCACGCATCAATTTGTTTTCTAATTAATCCTACCACACTGTTTGACATAAACAAACATGTTCCTTAATTAAGGCCCTTTTCACAAGGTTTGTTAAAACAGCCTTTTTTCACAATACAATAATGCCAAAGACAAGATTTATAAAAACAAAGTTTAAACATGAATCAATTTCATACAAGCCAAACTGGCTCTCTTATTCTTTTCCTTCATACCACCGATGATCTAGAATTCGGCCTTCCAGCCTCCACATGCTGGGAAAAACCCTACGGGACCATACACCTCATCGTCGGCCGCTGGCGAGGACTCAAGCCGGCCTGTCGCCCTCTCAGGCTCCATCGCTCGATCCTCCCGCCCCTCAGAGGGATGTCTGCGCACTAGGGTGGGCTAATTCACCGCACTAGCCTGGGCCCTCTGAACTAGGCAGCATCATCACAATCACTTGCCTCAATCGGCAAACCTCATTCTCCCAATGGTATGAGGGATACCATGGGCCAACTCCGGGCCTTACTAACGTCTCCGCCGTTCGGCTATACAAGCACAAGAACGGGGCAGCGTCAAGGTAGGGAGAAGTTATACCTGTACCTTAATTTAACCAAGATATAACAATCCATTTACTCACTAAACCATAGGACTAGAACCCATGTTACCTTTTTAAGAAAACAATCATTTTCACAAAGATTCTTGCATTTCAACTTGAGATTGCCGAGATAAGACATTCTTTATTAAGGCATATGCTAAGAATACAAACTTTAAATAGTAAATCAATCAAATAGATAAATATTAACAATTAATAAAGAAGCTGGGGCCATACCTCAATCCCTAAGAATGATATATAATTGAAAAACAAAATATATATATACCTCATAGAAATTTGTCGTTTATCGTTGTCTTTGCTCGTTATTAACAAGAGCTTTAGAATATAGAGTCTTCTAATACCTTCTCTTATGATTGAAATCATCCAATCATCTCCAAGCTTTATCTCCTCTTACTCATACTGTGACTCTTCTCTCTTTCTAAGATCTATAGCAAAATAGCCTTCTCTTACAGGGCTACGGCATACTATTCTTTCTCTAAAAGAAAAGCTATGGAGTTTTGGTCCCTTCCTCTGAAAGACTATAGCATTCTAAGCTTCTTTTATGAGATATTAGATAAGAATGAAGGGATATATGCATCTCAAACTCTAGGATTACCTTGAGGCTACTTCACAGTTTTCTCTATGTAAAGACCCTGACAAAAACACCAAATTGTTTTGGCCATAACTCTATGATTAAAACTCAGAATATGGTCATATAACCAGTCAAAAGAACGGGAAGGCATCTAGTCTACAAGCTTACGCAGGCAGAATATGCAAAAATTTGTGTATATAGCCACAAACGCGCCATCTTTAGAAACACGTTGTTTTTCTACATTTTTAGTATGCATGGACTCTAAATGTGTAAAACTACTCTAAATATGACCTCTTATCACCTAAAATAGAAATTCTATTTTTGGGGATACTTATCTCCTAATAAAACTATTCTTATGTTCTTATTTCTTTTTAGGATTTTTTTTGGAGTTAATATTTTTATTCTAACACTTTTCTAATGTTTCTAGCCTTATTGTCTCACTCTTCTCTAAGTACACTCTCTTTCCTTATTGAAATCTATATTAAAAGAGACACATACATACACGGCTTGGGAGGGACCTTACAATCTCCCCCAAGATTCGAGATGTCCTCATCTCGCGAGCTAGGCTAGTATCTAAGTAAATTCTCATGTCTCTTTCAAAGTGGTGTCCCCACTAGGTAAAAATCTTCTAAAGTTAATTGGCCTTATTATCCTAAGTTCATGCATCCATATACCTCTCATATGATATGAACCTTCGAATTTCTTATTCTATACCCCCATGTAATATGGTACTTAATAAATTGTCATGGAGAAACGTAAGGAAATCAATCTTTTACGCAATCTAACCTGTGATAGCAATTTCATAATCTTGGTATCGTCTTGTAGATCGTTTTGTAGAATACCTCTATTCATCATGCACATTACTTCACATGAATCTTGCACCAATCCTCTTCTATTTACTCATAAAAATACTCGTTGAATTCGGTTATCTTTAACCCTGCTATCCCTATTTCTTGACCTAATTTTTACTCTAGCTCACGATTTCTTGTAGCCAAGGGTGGGCTTGATGTTTCTCTTGAATTAGGAGACCTCTTCTTGATTAACATGGAAGGACTCATGTCCTTCTCGACACTTTCTATATTTAAAAAAACTTTATCATAGTCTCTCGTTATAATTATAGCTTTTGAAATAGAGAATGGTTTCATATTCTTGATGAGGTTATTCAAAGGTAGATTAAGCTTCCAAATGAATCGATGGAGAAGAGTTACCTCATCCATCTCTGGAATAAATCGGAGAAGTTTAATAAAAGTTTGGTGGTATTCTTTTAGGGTCTTCCTTTCTTCGGTTAGCTCCAAAAATTCATTCATTTTATCCTCTTGAAATCCTAGAGGACAAAACCTTTCACGAAGGTGTACTTTCATGGCATCTCATAACTGATTCTAACTCCAATGGTTAGATTGACAACAATGCTTCCAACTTTTTAGCTCCAATGGTGGTTAGATTGACAACAATGCTTCCAACTAATTCGGCATTTCTTACGATTTTTAGACGCGAGCAAGGGTGAGCTTGCTTCTTTCATTATATCCATTAAAAGTTCAAAACTATCAAATACTTATCATAGCACCACATTTGAAGGCAGTCAGGATTAATACATCTAAGATCTTCATTTTCTTGAGAATTACACATCTAGTGCCTTGGGATTGACACATCCAAAGATTATCAGGATTGACATATCCGAGATGATTCGTTTTTTGAAAATTACACACCTAGTATCTAGGGATTAACACATCTAAGAGCATGATCCTTTGGGAATTGCACATCCGAGATTCATGTTGTCTCAGATGGGTTCTAGATCTTGGATGATCGTCCTAGTGTAAAGCATCCAATGGATGGCATTCACATGTCAACTATTCAAATCTTAATGGAGTTATAATCTTAATAATTTATAATACACAAATTAATGAGATATCCTGAAAATTTCTCTAAACAAAGTTTCGGTCTATCCTTCTAGTCATTTAGTCTCTCACAAGTTTCTTAATTTGATCACCCTATGTTTTCCTCACAAAAGGTTTTCTCCCCAATCTCATTTCTTAAATTTATTGTACAAATATCTTGCGTGTGCACCCCCAAAATACAAGCACAATTTCATAAGATGATTGTCTCAACATGTGAGGATATTCAAATCACTTCTATG
The DNA here is from genome assembly GCF_041138505.1 of Cibotium barometz. NCBI lineage: Eukaryota > Viridiplantae > Streptophyta > Polypodiopsida > Cyatheales > Cibotiaceae > Cibotium > Cibotium barometz. Next base: position 24,287,491 of record NC_141081.1, on the reverse strand, counting down.
GCCAGTAGAGATGATTGATTCGTCCTCATATGATAAACAATCACTTGTTTTTAATCCCTTGATAGTTAACCTTTGAAAAATAAATCCTAGGAACTAAGATCGGCTCTGATACCACTTGTAAGGTTCCCCCCCTTCCACAAATAGGGGAAACACTTAAGATAGTCCACTAAGTCTTATCTTAGAGAAAATTTCCTACTCATCGACACCTTGACTATACGGAGATTCAAGGATACGATTCATAGGTAAGACCTAGTTCTATCCCGCAGGGGGAGCGTGGTCTTCTAAAATCAAATCACTCATAGGGTAATTGATCACATGAATTGGCCAACTACAAGACTTGATTTCTAGAGGCAACGCTTTTTTCCTTATCCATGCAAGGCACAGCCGCCGCTGGCCTAGTCTTCGAGAATAGAGTTTCCCGAGAACCTATTTATCTAGCGTAGGGCTTTCACTTAATCTATTGGAAAGCTACCCGACTAATCGGGTCCACCCGTCCGTAGGATGGTGCCGTCGGGGCATTCCATCCTCCCACTTTCCACCCTACTCACGCGTCAATTTGTTTTCTAATTAATCCTACCACACTGTTTGACATAAACAAACATGTTCCTTAATTAAGGCCCTTTTCACAAGGTTTGTTAAAACAGCCTTTTTTCACAATACAATAATGCCAAAGACAAGATTTATAAAAACAAAGTTTAAACATGAATCAATTTCATACAAGCCAAACTGGCTCTCTTATTCTTTTCCTTCATACCGCCGATGATCTAGAATTCGGCCTTCCAGCCTCCACATGCTGGGCAAAACCCTACGGGACCATACACCTCATCGTCGGCCGCTGGCGAGGACTCAAGCCGGCCTGTCGCCCTCTCAGGCTCCATCGCTCGATCCTCCCACCCCTCAGAGGGATGTCTGCGCACTAGGGTGGGCTAATTCACCGCACTAGCCTGGGCCCTCAGAACTAGGCAGCATCATCACAATCACTTGCCTCAATCGGCAAAGCTCATTCTCCCAATGGTATAAGGGATACCATGGGCCAACTCCGGGCCTTACTAACGTCTCCGCCGTTCGGCTATACAAGCACAAGAACGGGGCAACGTCAAGGCAGGGAGAAGTTGTACCTGTACCTTAATTTAACCAAGATATAACAATCCATTTACTCACTAAACCATAGGACTAGAATCCATGTTACCTTTTTAAGAAAACAATCATTTTCACAAAGATTCTTGCATTTCAACTTGAGATTACCGAGATAAGACATTCTTTATTAAGGCATATGCTAAGAATACAAACTTTAAATAGTAAATCAATCAAATAGATAAATATTAACAATTAATAAAGAAGCTGAGGCCATACCTCAATCCCTAAGAATGATATATAATTGAAAAACAAAATATATATATACCTCATAGAAATTTCTCGTTTATCGTTGTCTTTGCTCGTTATTAACAAGAGCTTTAGAATATAGAGTCTTCTAATACCTTCTCTTATGATTGAAATCATCCAATCATCTCCAAGCTTTATCTCCTCTTACTCATACTGTGACTCTTCTCTCTTTCTAAGATCTATAGCAAAATAGCCTTCTCTTACAGGGCTACGGCATACTATTCTTTCTCTAAAAGAAAAGCTATGGAGTTTTGGTCCCTTCCTCTGAAAGACTATAGCATTCTAAGCTTCTTTTCTGAGATATTAGATAAGAATGAAGGGATATATGCATCTCAAACTCTAGGATTACCTTGAGGCTACTTCACAGTTTTCTCTATGTAAAGACCCTGACAAAAATAGCAAATTGTTTCGGCCATAACTCTGTGGTAAAAACTCAGAATATGGTCATATAGCCAGTCAAAAGAACGGGAGGGCATCTGGTCTACAAGCCTGCGCGGGCAGAATATGCAAAAACATGTGTATATAGCCACAAACGCGCCATCTTTAGAAACACGTTGTTTTTCTATATTTTTAGTATGCATGGACTCTAAATGTGTAAAAGTACTCTAAATATGACCTCTTATCACCTAAAATCGAAATTCTATTTTTGGGGATACTTATCTCTTAATAAAACTATTCTTATGTTCTTATTTCTTTTTAGGATTTTTTTTGGAGTTAATATTTTTATTCTAACACTTTTCTAATGTTTCTAACCTTATTGTCTCACTCTTCTCTAAGTACACTCTCTTTTCTTATTGAAATCTATATTAAAAGAGACACATACATACATGGCTTGGGAGGGACCTTACAATCTCCCCCACTTAAAAGATTCGAGATGTCCTCATCTCGCGAGCTAGGCTAGTATCTAAGTAAATTCTCCTGTCTTTTTCAAAGTGGTGTCCCCACTAGGTAAATATCTTCTAAAGTTAATTGGCCTTATTATCCTAAGTTCATGCATCCATATACCTCTCATATGATATGAACCTTCGAATTTCTTATTCTATACCCCCATGTAATATGGTACTTAACAAATTGTCATGGAGAAACGTAAGGAAATCAATCTTTTACGCAATCTAACCTATGATAGCAATTTCATAATCTTGGTGTCGTCTTGTAGATCGTTTTGTAGAATACCTCTATTCATCATGCACATTACTTCACATGAATCTTGCACCAATCCTCTTCTATTTACTCATAAAAATACTCGTTGAATTCGGTTATCTTTAACCCTGCTATCCCTATTTCTTGACCTAATTTTTACTCTAGCTCACGATTTCTTGTAGCCAAGGGTGGGCTTGACGTTTCTCTTGAATTAGGAGACCTCTTCTTGATTAACATGGAAGGACTCATGTCCTTCTCGACACTTTCTATATTTAAAAAAACTTTATCATAGTCTCTCGTTATAATTATAGCTTTTGAAATAGAGGATGGTTTTATATTCTTGATGAGGTTATTCAAAGGTAGATTAAGCTTCCAAATGAATCGATGGAGAAGAGTTACCTCATCCATCTCTGGAATAAATCGGAGAAGTTTAATAAAAGTTTGGTGGTATTCTTTTAGGGTCTTCCTTTCTTCGGTTAGCTCCAAAAATTCATTCATTTTATCCTCTTGAAATCCTAGAGGACAAAACCTTTCACGAAGGTGTACTTTCATGGCATCTCATAACTGATTCTAACTCCAATGGTTAGATTGACAACAATGCTTCCAACTTTTTAGCTCCAATGGTGGTTAGATTGACAACAATGCTTCCAACTAATTCGGCATTTCTTACGATTTTTAGACGCGAGCAAGGGTGAGCTTGCTTCTTTCATTATATCCATTAAAAGTTCAAAACTATCAAATACTTATCATAGCACCACATTTGAAGGCAGTCAGGATTAATACATCTGAGATCTTCATTTTCTTGAGAATTACACATCTAGTGCCTTGGGATTGACACATCCAAAGATTATCAGGATTGACATATCTGAGATGATTAGTTTTTTGAAAATTACACACCTAGTATCTAGGGATTAACACATCTAAGAGCATGATCCTTTGGGAATTACACATCCGAGATTCATGTTGTCTCAGATGGGTTCTAGATCTTGGATGATCGTCCTAGTGTAAAGCATCCAATGGATGGCATTCACATGTCAACTATTCAAATCTTAATGGAGTTATAATCTTAATAATTTATAATACACAAATTAATGAGATATCCTGAAAATTTCTCTAAACAAAGTTTCGGTCTATCCTTCTAGTCATTTGGTCTCTCACTAGTTTCTTAATTTGATCACCCTATGTTTTCCTCACAAAAGGTTTTCTCCCCAATCTCATTTCTTAAATTTATTGTACAAATATCTTGCGTGTGCACCCCCAAGATACAAGCACAATTTCATAAGATGATTGTCTCAACATGTGAGGATATTCAAATCACTTCTATGGCCAGTAGAGATGATTGATTCGTCCTCATATGATAAACAATCACTTGTTTTTAATCCCTTGATAGTTAACCTTTGAAAAATAAATCCTAGGAACTAAGATCGGCTCTGATACCACTTGTAAGGTTCCCCCCCTTCCACAAATAGGGGAAACACTTAAGATAGTCCACTAAGTCTTATCTTAGAGAAAATTTCCTACTCATCGACACCTTGACCATACGGAGATTCAAGGATACGATTCATAGGTAAGACCTAGTTCTATCCCGCAGGGGGAGCGTGGTCTTCTAAAATCAAATCACTCATAGGGTAATTGATCACATAAATTGGCCAACTACAAGACTTGATTTCTAGAGGCAACGCTTTTTCCCTTATCCATGCAAGGCAGAGCCGCTGGCCTAGTCTTCTAGAGTAGAGTTGCCCGAGAACCTATTTATCTAGCGTAGGGCTTTCACTTAATCTATTGGAAAGCTACCCGACTAATCGGGTCCACCCGTCCGTAGGATGGTGCCGTCGGGGCATTCCATCCTCCCACTTTCCACCCTACTCACGCGTCAATTTGTTTTCTAATTAATCCTATCACACTGTTTGACATAAACAAACATGTTCCTTAATTAAGGCCCTTTTCACAAGGTTTGTTAAAACAGCCTTTTTTCACAATACAATAATGCCAAAGACAAGATTTATAAAAACAAAGTTTAAACATGAATCAATTTCATACAAGCCAAACTGGCTCTCTTATTCTTTTCCTTCATACCGCCGATGATCTAGAATTTGGCCTTCCAGCCTCCACATGCTGGGCAAAACCCTACGGGACCATACACCTCATCGTCGGCCGCTGGCGAGGACTCAAGCCGGCCTGTCGCCCTCTCAGGCTCCATCGCTCGATCCTCCCGCCCCTCAGAGGGATGTCTGCGCACTAGGGTGGGCTAATTCACCGCACTAGCCTGGGCCCTCAGAACTAGGCAGCATCATCACAATCACTTGCCTCAATCGGCAAACCTCATTCTCCCAATGGTATGAGGGATACCATGGGCCAACTCCGGGCCTTACTAACGTCTCCGCCGTTCGGCTATACAAGCACAAGAACGGGGCAGCGTCAAGGCAGGGAGAAGTTGTACCTGTACCTTAATTTAACCAAGATATAACAATCCATTTACTCACTAAACCATAGGACTAGAATCCATGTTACCTTCTTAAGAAAACAATCATTTTCACAAAGATTCTTGCATTTCAACTTGAGATTGCCGAGATAAGACATTCTTTATTAAGGCATATGCTAAGAATACAAACTTTAAATAGTAAATCAATCAAATAGATAAATATTAACAATTAATAAAGAAGCTGGGGCCATACCTCAACCCCTAAGAATGATATATAATTGAAAAACAAAATATATATATACCTCATAGAAAATTGTCGTTTATCGTTGCCTTTGCTCGTTATTAACAAAAGCTTTAGAATATAGAGTCTTCTAATACCTTCTCTTATGATTGAAATCATCCAATCATCTCCAAGCTTTATCTCCTCTTACTCATACTGTGACTCTTCTCTCTTTCTAAGATCTATAGCAAAATAGCCTTCTCTTACAGGGCTACGGCATACTATTCTTTCTCTAAAAGAAAAGCTATGGAGTTTTGGTCCCTTCCTCTGAAAGACTATAGCATTCTAAGCTTCTTTTCTGAGATATTAGATAAGAATGAAGGGATATATGCATCTCAAACTCTAGGATTACCTTGAGGCTACTTCACAGTTTTCTCTATGTAAAGACCCTGACAAAAATAGCAAATTGTTTCGGCCATAACTCTGTGGTAAAAACTCAGAATATGGTCATATAGCCAGTCAAAAGAACGGGAAGGCATCTGGTCTACAAGCCAACGCGGGCAGAATATGCAAAAACATGTGTATATAGCCACAAACACGCCATCTTTAGAAACACGTTGTTTTTCTATATTTTTAGTATGCATGGACTCTAAATGTGTAAAAGTACTCTAAATATGACCTCTTATCACCTAAAATCGAAATTCTATTTTTGGGGATACTTATCTCTTAATAAAACTATTCTTATGTTCTTATTTCTTTTTAGGATTTTTAGACGCGAGCAAGGGTGAGCTTGCTTCTTTCATTATATCCATTAAAAGTTCAAAACTATCAAATACTTATCATAGCACCACATTTGAAGGCAGTCAGGATTAATACATCTAAGATCTTCATTTTCTTGAGAATTACACATCTAGTGCCTTGGGATTGACACATCCAAAGATTATCAGGATTGACATATCCGAGATGATTCGTTTTTTAAAAATTACACACCTAGTATCTAGGGATTAACACATCTAAGAGCATGATCCTTTGGGAATTGCACATCCGAGATTCATGTTGTCTCAGATGGGTTCTAGATCTTGGATGATCGTCCTAGTGTAAAGCATCCAATGGATGGCATTCACATGTCAACTATTCAAATCTTAATGGAGTTATAATCTTAATAATTTATAATACACAAATTAATGAGATATCCTGAAAACTTCTCTAAACAAAGTTTCGGTCTATCCTTCTAGTCATTTCGTCTCTCACTAGTTTCTTAATTTGATCACCCTATGTTTTCCTCACAAAAGGTTTTCTCCCCAATCTCATTTCTTAAATTTATTGTACAAATATCTTGCGTGTGCACCCCCAAGATACAAGCACAATTTCATAAGATGATTGTCTCAACATGTGAGGATATTCAAATCACTTCTATGGCCAGTAGAGATGATTGATTCGTCCTCATATGATAAACAATCACTTGTTTTTAATCCCTTGATAGTTAACCTTTGAAAAATAAATCCTAGGAACTAAGATCGGCTCTGATACCACTTGTAAGGTTCCCCCCCTTCCACAAATAGGGGAAACACTTAAGATAGTCCACTAAGTCTTATCTTAGAGAAAATTTCCTACTCATCGACACCTTGACCATACGGAGATTCAAGGATACGATTCATAGGTAAGACCTAGTTCTATCCCGCAGGGGGAGCGTGGTCTTCTAAAATCAAATCACTCATAGGGTAATTGATCACATAAATTGGCCAACTACAAGACTTGATTTCTAGAGGCAACGCTTTTTTCCTTATCCATGCAAGGCACAGCCGCCGCTGGCCTAGTCTTCGAGAATAGAGTTTCCCGAGAACCTATTTATCTAGTGTAGGGCTTTCACTTAATCTATTGGAAAGCTACCCGACTAATCGGGTCCACCCGTCCGTAGGATGGTGCCGTCGGGGCATTCCATCCTCCCACTTTCCACCCTACTCACGCGTCAATTTGTTTTCTAATTAATCCTACCACACTGTTTGACATAAACAAACATGTTCCTTAATTAAGGCCCTTTTCACAAGGTTTGTTAAAACAGCCTTTTTTCACAATACAATAATGCCAAAGACAAGATTTATAAAAACAAAGTTTAAACATGAATCAATTTCATACAAGCCAAACTGGCTCTCTTATTCTTTTCCTTCATACCGCCGATGATCTAGAATTCGGCCTTCCAGCCTCCACATGCTGGGCAAAACCCTACGGGACCATACACCTCATCGTCGGCCGCTGGCGAGGACTCAAGCCGGCCTGTCGCCCTCTCAGGCTCCATCGCTCGATCCTCCCACCCCTCAGAGGGATGTCTGCGCACTAGGGTGGGCTAATTCACCGCACTAGCCTGGGCCCTCAGAACTAGGCAGCATCATCACAATCACTTGCCTCAATCGGCAAACCTCATTCTCCCAATGGTATAAGGGATACCATGGGCCAACTCCGGGCCTTACTAATGTCTCCGCCGTTCGGCTATACAAGCACAAGAACGGGGCAACGTCAAGGCAGGGAGAAGTTGTACCTGTACCTTAATTTAACCAAGATATAACAATCCATTTACTCACTAAACCATAGGACTAGAATCCATGTTACCTTTTTAAGAAAACAATCATTTTCACAAAGATTCTTGCATTTCAACTTGAGATTACCGAGATAAGACATTCTTTATTAAGGCATATGCTAAGAATACAAACTTTAAATAGTAAATCAATCAAATAGATAAATATTAACAATTAATAAAGAAGCTGAGGCCATACCTCAATCCCTAAGAATGATATATAATTAAAAAACAAAATATATATATACCTCATAGAAATTTGTCGTTTATCGTTGTCTTTGCTCGTTATTAACAAGAGCTTTAGAATATAGAGTCTTCTAATACCTTCTCTTATGATTGAAATCATCCAATCATCTCCAAGCTTTATCTCCTCTTACTCATACTGTGACTCTTCTCTCTTTCTAAGATCTATAGCAAAATAGCCTTCTCTTACAGGGCTACGGCATACTATTCTTTCTCTAAAAGAAAAGCTATGGAGTTTTGGTCCCTTCCTCTGAAAGACTATAGCATTCTAAGCTTCTTTTCTGAGATATTAGATAAGAATGAAGGGATATATGCATCTCAAACTCTAGGATTACCTTGAGGCTACTTCACAGTTTTCTCTATGTAAAGACCCTGACAAAAATAGCAAATTGTTTCGGCCATAACTCTGTGGTAAAAACTCAGAATATGGTCATATAGCCAGTCAAAAGAACGGGAAGGTATCTGGTCTACAAGCCAACGCGGGCAGAATATGCAAAAACATGTGTATATAGCCACAAACGCGCCATCTTTAGAAACACGTTGTTTTTCTATATTTTTAGTATGCATGGACTCTAAATGTGTAAAAGTACTCTAAATATGACCTCTTATCACCTAAAATCGAAATTCTATTTTTGGGGATACTTATCTCTTAATAAAACTATTCTTATATTCTTATTTCTTTTTAGGATTTTTTTTGGAGTTAATATTTTTATTCTAACACTTTTCTAATGTTTCTAGCCTTATTGTCTCACTCTTCTCTAAGTACACTCTCTTTTCTTATTGAAATCTATATTAAAAGAGACACATACATACATGGCTTGGGAGGGACCTTACAATCTCCCCCACTTAAAAGATTCGAGATGTCCTCATCTCGCGAGCTAGGCTAGTATCTAAGTAAATTCTCCTGTCTTTTTCAAAGTGGTGTCCCCACTAGGTAAATATCTTCTAAAGTTAATTGGCCTTATTATCCTAAGTTCATGCATCCATATACCTCTCATATGATATGAACCTTCGAATTTCTTATTCTATACCCCCATGTAATATGGTACTTAACAAATTGTCATGGAGAAACGTAAGGAAATCAATCTTTTACGCAATCTAACCTATGATAGCAATTTCATAATCTTGGTGTCGTCTTGTAGATCGTTTTGTAGAATACCTCTATTCATCATGCACATTACTTCACATGAATCTTGCACCAATCCTCTTCTATTTACTCATAAAAATACTCGTTGAATTCGGTTATCTTTAACCCTGCTATCCCTATTTCTTGACCTAATTTTTACTCTAGCTCACGATTTCTTGTAGCCAAGGGTGGGCTTGACGTTTCTCTTGAATTAGGAGACCTCTTCTTGATTAACATGGAAGGACTCATGTCCTTCTCGACACTTTCTATATTTAAAAAAACTTTATCATAGTCTCTCGTTATAATTATAGCTTTTGAAATAGAGGATGGTTTTATATTCTTGATGAGGTTATTCAAAGGTAGATTAAGCTTCCAAATGAATCGATGGAGAAGAGTTACCTCATCCATCTCTGGAATAAATCGGAGAAGTTTAATAAAAGTTTGGTGGTATTCTTTTAGGGTCTTCCTTTCTTCGGTTAGCTCCAAAAATTCATTCATTTTATCCTCTTGAAATCCTAGAGGACAAAACCTTTCACGAAGGTGTACTTTCATGGCATCTCATAACTGATTCTAACTCCAATGGTTAGATTGACAACAATGCTTCCAACTTTTTAGCTCCAATGGTGGTTAGATTGACAACAATGCTTCCAACTAATTCGGCATTTCTTACGATTTTTAGACGCGAGCAAGGGTGAGCTTGCTTCTTTCATTATATCCATTAAAAGTTCAAAACTATCAAATACTTATCATAGCACCACATTTGAAGGCAGTCAGGATTAATACATCTGAGATCTTCATTTTCTTGAGAATTACACATCTAGTGCCTTGGGATTGACACATCCAAAGATTATCAGGATTGACATATCTGAGATGATTAGTTTTTTGAAAATTACACACCTAGTATCTAGGGATTAACACATCTAAGAGCATGATCCTTTGGGAATTACACATCCGAGATTCATGTTGTCTCAGATGGGTTCTAGATCTTGGATGATCGTCCTAGTGTAAAGCATCCAATGGATGGCATTCACATGTCAACTATTCAAATCTTAATGGAGTTATAATCTTAATAATTTATAATACACAAATTAATGAGATATCCTGAAAATTTCTCTAAACAAAGTTTCGGTCTATCCTTCTAGTCATTTGGTCTCTCACTAGTTTCTTAATTTGATCACCCTATGTTTTCCTCACAAAAGGTTTTCTCCCCAATCTCATTTCTTAAATTTATTGTACAAATATCTTGCGTGTGCACCCCCAAGATACAAGCACAATTTCATAAGATGATTGTCTCAACATGTGAGGATATTCAAATCACTTCTATGGCCAGTAGAGATGATTGATTCGTCCTCATATGATAAACAATCACTTGTTTTTAATCCCTTGATAGTTAACCTTTGAAAAATAAATCCTAGGAACTAAGATCGGCTCTGATACCACTTGTAAGGTTCCCCCCCTTCCACAAATAGGGGAAACACTTAAGATAGTCCACTAAGTCTTATCTTAGAGAAAATTTCCTACTCATCGACACCTTGACCATACGGAGATTCAAGGATACGATTCATAGGTAAGACCTAGTTCTATCCCGCAGGGGGAGCGTGGTCTTCTAAAATCAAATCACTCATAGGGTAATTGATCACATAAATTGGCCAACTACAAGACTTGATTTCTAGAGGCAACGCTTTTTCCCTTATCCATGCAAGGCAGAGCCGCTGGCCTAGTCTTCTAGAGTAGAGTTGCCCGAGAACCTATTTATCTAGCGTAGGGCTTTCACTTAATCTATTGGAAAGCTACCCGACTAATCGGGTCCACCCGTCCGTAGGATGGTGCCGTCGGGGCATTCCATCCTCCCACTTTCCACCCTACTCACGCGTCAATTTGTTTTCTAATTAATCCTACCACACTGTTTGACATAAACAAACATGTTCCTTAATTAAGGCCCTTTTCACAAGGTTTGTTAAAACAGCCTTTTTTCACAATACAATAATGCCAAAGACAAGATTTATAAAAACAAAGTTTAAACATGAATCAATTTCATACAAGCCAAACTGGCTCTCTTATTCTTTTCCTTCATACCGCCGATGATCTAGAATTTGGCCTTCCAGCCTCCACATGCTGGGCAAAACCCTACGGGACCATACACCTCATCGTCGGCCGCTAGCGAGGACTCAAGCCGGCCTGTCGCCCTCTCAGGCTCCATCGCTCGATCCTCCCGCCCCTCAGAGGGATGTCTGCGCACTAGGGTGGGCTAATTCACCGCACTAGCCTGGGCCCTCAGAACTAGGCAGCATCATCACAATCACTTGCCTCAATCGGCAAACCTCATTCTCCCAATGGTATGAGGGATACCATGGGCCAACTCCGGGCCTTACTAACGTCTCCGCCGTTCGGCTATACAAGCACAAGAACGGGGCAACGTCAAGGCAGGGAGAAGTTGTACCTGTACCTTAATTTAACCAAGATATAACAATCCATTTACTCACTAAACCATAGGACTAGAATCCATGTTACCTTCTTAAGAAAACAATCATTTTCACAAAGATTCTTGCATTTCAACTTGAGATTGCCGAGATAAGACATTCTTTATTAAGGCATATGCTAAGAATACAAACTTTAAATAGTAAATCAATCAAATAGATAAATATTAACAATTAATAAAGAAGCTGGGGCCATACCTCAACCCCTAAGAATGATATATAATTGAAAAACAAAATATATATATACCTCATAGAAAATTGTCGTTTATCGTTGCCTTTGCTCGTTATTAACAAGAGCTTTAGAATATAGAGTCTTCTAATACCTTCTCTTATGATTGGAATCATCCAATCATCTCCAAGATTTATCTCCTCTTACTCATACTGTGACTCTTATCTCTTTCTAAGATCTATGGCAAAATTGCCTTCTCTTACAGGGCTACGGCATACTATTCTTTCTCTAAAGAAAAGCTATGGAGTTTTGCTCTCTTCCTCTGAAAGACTATAGCATTCTAAGCTTCTTTTCTGAGATATTAGATAAGAATGAAGGGATATATGCATCTCAAACTCTAGGATTACCTTGAGGCTACTTCACAGTTTTCTCTATGTAAAGACCCTGACAAAAACAGCAAATTGTTTCGGCCATAACTCTCTGATAAAAACTCAGAATATGGTCATATAACCAGTCAAAAGAACGGGAAGACATCTGGTCTACAAGCTAGCATAGGCAGAATATACAAAAACGTGTGTATATAGCCACAAACGCGCCATCTTTGGAAACACGTTGTTTTTCTACATTTTTAGTATGCATGGACTCTAAATGTGTAAAAGTACTCTAAATATGACCTCTTATCACCTAAAATCGAGATTCTATTTTTGGGGATACTTATCTCTTAATAAAACTATTCTTATGTTCTTATTTCTTTTTAGGATTTTTTTTGGAGTTAATATTTTTATTCTAACACTTTTGTAATGTTTCTAGCCTTATTGTCTCACTCTTCTCTAAGTACACTCTCTTTCCTTATTGAAATCTATATTAAAAGAGACACATACATACATGGCTTGGGAGGGACCTTACAATCTCTCCTACTTAAAAGATTCGAGATGTCCTCATCTCGCGAGCTAGGGTAGTATCTAAGTAAATTCTCCTGTCTCTTTCAAAGTGGTGTTTCCACTAGGTAGAAATCTTCTAAAGTTAATTGGCCTTATTATCCTAAGTTCATGCATCCATATACCTCTCATATGATATGAACCTTCGAATTTTTTATTCTATACCCCCATGTAATATGGTACTTAACAAATTGTCATGGAGAAACGTAAGGAAATCAATCTTTTACGCAATCTAACCTATGATAGCAATTTCATAATCTTGGTATCGTCTTGTAGATCGTTTTGTAGAATACCTCTATTCATCATGCACATTACTTCACATGAATCTTGCACCAATCCTCTTCTATTTACTCATAAAAATACTCGTTGAATTCGGTTATCTTTAACCCTGCTATCCCTATTTCTTGACCTAATTTTTACTCTAGCTCACGATTTCTTGTAGCCAAGGGTGGGCTTGACGTTTCTCTTGAATTAGGAGACCTCTTCTTGATTAACATGGAAGGACTCATGTCCTTCTCGACACTTTCTATATTTAAAAAAACTTTATCATAGTCTCTCGTTATAATTATAGCTTTTGAAATAGAGAATGGTTTCATATTCTTGATGAGGTTATTCAAATGTAGATTAAGCTTCCAAATGAATCGATGGAGAAGAGTTACCTCATCCATCTCTGGAATAAATCGGAGAAGTTTAATAAAAGTTTGGTGGTATTCTTTTAGGGTCTTCCTTTCTTCGGTTAGCTCCAAAAATTCATTCATTTTATCCTCTTGAAATCCTAGAGGACAAAACCTTTCACAAAGGTGTACTTTCATGGTATCTTATAACTGATTCTAACTCCAGTGGTTAGATTGACAACAATGCTTCCAACTTTTTAGCTCCAATGGTGGTTAGATTGACAACAATGCTTCCAACTAATTCGGCATTTCTTACGATTTTTAGACGCGAGCAAGGGTGAGCTTGCTTCTTTCATTATATCCATTAAAAGTTCAAAACTATCAAATACTTATCATAGCACCACATTTGAAGGCAGTCAGGATTAATACATCTGAGATCTTCATTTTCTTGAGAATTACACATCTAGTGCCTTGGGATTGACACATCCAAAGATTATCAGGATTGACATATCTGAGATGATTAGTTTTTTGAAAATTACACACCTAGTATCTAGGGATTAACACATCTAAGAGCATGATCCTTTGGGAATTACACATCCGCCGAGATTCATGTTGTCTCAGATGGGTTCTAGATCTTGGATGATCGTCCTAGTGTAAAGCATCCAATGGATGGCATTCACATGTCAACTATTCAAATCTTAATGGAGTTATAATCTTAATAATTTATAATACACAAATTAATGAGATATCCTGAAAATTTCTTTAAACAAAGTTTCGGTCTATCCTTCTAGTCATTTAGTCTCTCACTAGTTTCTTAATTTGATCACCCTATGTTTTCCTCACAAAAGGTTTTTTCCCCAATCTCGTTTCTTAAATTTATTGTACAAATATCTTGCGTGTGCACCCCCAAGATACAAGCACAATTTCATAAGATGATTGTCTCAACATGTGAGGATATTCAAATCACTTCTATGGCCAGTAGAGATGATTGATTCATCCTCATATGATAAACAATCACTTGTTTTTAATCCCTTGATAGTTAATCTTTGAAAAATAAATCCTAGGAACTAAGATCGACTCTGATACCACTTGTAAGGTTCCCCCCTTCCACAAATAGGGGAAACACTTAAGATAGTCCACTAAGTTTTATCTTAGAGAAAATTTCCTACTCATCGACACCTTGACCATACGGAGATTCAAGGATACGATTCATAGGTAAGACCTAGTTCTATCTCGCAAGGGGGAGCGTGGTCTTCTAAAATCAAATCACTCATAGGGTAATTGATCACATACATTGGCCAACTACAAGACTTGATTTCTAGAGGCAACGCTTTTTTCCTTATCCATGTAAGGCACAGCCGCCGCTGGCCTAGTCTTCTAGAATAGAGTTGCTCGAGAACCTATTTATCTAGCGTAGGGCTTTCACTTAATCTATTGGAAAGCTACCCGACTAATCGGGTCCACCCGTCCATAGGATGGTGCCGTCGGGGCATTCCATCCTCCCACTTTCCACCCTACTCACGCATCAATTTGTTTTCTAATTAATCCTACCACACTGTTTGACATAAACAAACATGTTCCTTAATTAAGGCCCTTTTCACAAGGTTTGTTAAAACAGCCTTTTTTCACAATACAATAATGCCAAAGACAAGATTTATAAAAACAAAGTTTAAACATGAATCAATTTCATACAAGCCAAACTGGCTCTCTTATTCTTTTCCTTCATACCACCGATGATCTAGAATTCGGCCTTCCAGCCTCCACATACTGGGCAAAACCCTACGGGACCATACACCTCATCGTCGGCCGCTGGCGAGGACTCAAGCCGGCCTGTCGCCCTCTCAGGCTCCATCGCTCGATCCTCCCGCCCCTCAGAGGGATGTCTGCGCACTAGGGTGGGCTAATTCACCGCACTAGCCTGGGCCCTCAGAACTAGGCAGCATCATCACAATCACTTGCCTCAATCGGCAAACCTCATTCTCCCAATGGTATGAGGGATACCATGGGCCAACTCCGGGCCTTACTAACGTCTCCGCCGTTCGGCTATACAAGCACAAGAACGGGGCAGCGTCAAGGTAGGGAGAAGTTATACCTGTACCTTAATTTAACCAAGATATAACAATCCATTTACTCACTAAACCATAGGACTAGAACCCATGTTACCTTTTTAAGAAAACAATCATTTTCACAAAGATTCTTGCATTTCAACTTGAGATTGCCGAGATAAGACATTCTTTATTAAGGCATATGCTAAGAATACAAACTTTAAATAGTAAATCAATCAAATAGATAAATATTAACAATTAATAAAGAAGCTGGGGCCATACCTCAATCCCTAAGAATGATATATAATTGAAAAACAAAATATATATATACCTCATAGAAATTTGTCGTTTATCGTTGTCTTTGCTCGTTATTAACAAGAGCTTTAGAATATAGAGTCTTCTAATACCTTCTCTTATGATTGAAATCATCCAATCATCTCCAAGCTTTATCTCCTCTTACTCATACTGTGACTCTTCTCTCTTTCTAAGATCTATAGCAAAATAGCCTTCTCTTACAGGGCTACGGCATACTATTCTTTCTCTAAAAGAAAAGCTATGGAGTTTTGGTCCCTTCCTCTGAAAGACTATAGCATTCTAAGCTTCTTTTATGAGATATTAGATAAGAATGAAGGGATATATGCATCTCAAACTCTAGGATTACCTTGAGTCTACTTCACAGTTTTCTCTATGTAAAGACCCTGACAAAAACAGCAAATTGTTTTGGCCATAACTCTATGATAAAAACTCAGAATATGGTCATATAACCAGTCAAAAGAACGGGAAGGCATCTGGTCTACAAGCTAACGCGGGCAGAATATGCAAAAACGTGTGTATATAGCCACAAACGCGCCATCTTTAGAAACACGTTGTTTTTCTATATTTTTAGTATGCATGGACTCTAAATGTGTAAAAGTACTCTAAATATGACCTCTTATCACCTAAAATTGAGGATACTTATCTCTTAATAAAACTATTCTTATGTTCTTATTTCTTTTTAGGATTTTTTTTGGAGTTAATATTTTTATTCTAACACTTTTCTAATGTTTCTAGCCTTATTGTCTCACGCTTTTCTAAGTACACTCTCTTTCCTTATTGAAATCTATATTAAAAGAGACACATACATACATGGCTTGGGAGGGACCTTACAGATGATAGCTCTTACAAGATGGTGTGAAATGTACATACTTGCTATGTTTGTGTTAACAAATTGCAAGCTCAAGGTGTAAACTATCTTACAATGGTTGTATGTGACTGGCTCACTACATGGCTACAAGCAAAGGATCACCATGGATTCATCGAGAATAATCCAAATATCACATTGGAAGATGAAGAGTCTATCTTAGTGAGAGAACAATGGTGGCAACACTATAAAAGGTAATCAAATACATTATTCAATTTGTAAAGGGACCTGTAATCTAATAATGAATATGCCCATTGGTGTTGTACATAGAAAATATCGCTTTTGTGAACATGTCCTTTGGGGTTTTTGTAAATGACACATGATGAATGAAATATGGACTCTTTTTGGAGTAACTTGCTAGCTAAAGGTCATTTTGACTAAAGTTTTGAAGTGGTCTTGTGTCTACATTTCAATTGGCATGCTTAGGAGGACATTTCATATACTTTTGCATCCCCATTAATAAGCTACATAGGAATTTTGATGCTTCACACTAGATGTGACAAGTATATCAAGATTTCTAGTTTGTCTTTGACTACAATCCTAGGTATTTGCTACAATAGTGCCATCCCATCCATATCAGGTTGCCCTTAAGGATTTATCTCTTTACTTCAGTGCATTTTATCACACACATAGAAATCAACAACTTCTTTTGGGTGTGTGCATGGAGCGAGCATAGGTGAGTGAGTAGATTGATGGAATTGTTTTAAGAGTATGGGTGGTGGGCGAGTGAATTCTTACATTTTTTAAAATCTCCATTAAGTATATATAAGGGTCACATACCTCTCCACCAATGAATAAAAGTAGATAAAATCTTTGCAAAACTAGCTCTCTATTTACCATTTTACTTAAAGAATTGTTGAGATATCAAGCTCCTCGGCTACAACAGGATAGCATTATGGAGGTTTGGTAGTCTAGTCGTGTGACAATAATGGCTAGACACCCTGGCTGTGTGTGTGGACTTTATGGTTAGGGTTACTCATAGTGTGGACACTACACATATTGTGTGTCTTCTCTTTTGTGTGTATGAGAGTGAGAGACAATGGCTTCTCTCTATGGCTATGGTGAATGAAATACATTAGGGTTTGGGTCTTTGCTGGTGTGTGTGTTGCCTCTTCTTCTTCTTGTTTCTTTACATGGTATCAGAGCTTGGTGCTCTCATCTAGGGTTTTGTGAGTGAGTGAGTGAAGAGGAAGAGAAGACTCTTGCAAAACAGAGAACATATGCCCGGTGGAGGATCAAATGCAAAGGCTAGAAGAAAAATTGAGCTAAACCCTTCATACCCATGCTAGATTAGGTCATTCCTAAGGTTCTAATCATTTCATTTGGGTATTGGCCTCTCCCCAGAGCCCTAGACAGCAGGCGGCGCTTTTTTGTAGCAATTTTGGGATAGCTTTCATGTTTTTTGCTCATACTTGATCAATATAGAGCCAATGCAAGTGGTTGAAGTCACTTGGAACTTAGAAAATATATGTTTGGAGCTGGCATTAACATTTGGGAAGCTTACTTGAAGGATTTGGAGCTCATTGAATCAAATAACCAGTCATTAGCAGAATTCCAAAATTGTGTTACAAAAATAGAGCATTACTAATCAAAGCATTAATCTCTACCTATAGAGAATTAAGCTAATCTCTACCTATAGAGAATTAAGCTAATTCCTTTGGTACAAGTAAGGAGCCATGAGGTTCTAAACTTTTGGTTCAAAAAGTTTTGCATTTGGATCAGAATTTAAGAAGCTAGAGCAATTTGATTGACAGAAGGTACCTGACATTTACAGAAAAAGTCAAACAAGAGAGTTGAGAAAATTGATGGTTCTCACTCATCTTAAGGAATTTGGTCAAACCCTCTTAGGGTATGTTGGAGCAACATGTTATGAAGCCAATGAATGCTTAACCATAGCATTTGAATAAGATTTAGAAGATTTAGAGCAGAATCATTGACTGGTTCTTTGGTGAGAAAAAACCAGAAAATATTTTTTTTGAAAAGTACCTCATGCATTCAACTTGATTTGAAGCCATATTGCAAATGGAACATTGTGGGATGTAAAGACACGTATTACAAATATTTGAGGTGATTTAAAGTGATTTGGAGGTTCACAGGTATTGCATACAAGCTTGTTCTCATCACTGGGTACATTCACTGCATAGAAACCATGGGAGATGGTCCAGTGCAAATAGTGGGAGAGAAGCTTGATAGAACAAACTTTCAAGTGTAGAAGTTTCAAATGAAGAGTTTCCTCAAGGGTAAAGGCTTGTGGAGCCTTGTGTCAGATGAATATCTGGAGCCACTCCTCCCTCATCAACCTACAAATGCTCAAGTGCTAGCTCATAAGCAATGGGTAGAGCGATCATCAAAGGTGTTGCATTATTTCTCTATTTGTGTAATAGATGCCTTGTTAATACACATTCAAGATGCCGATACACCAAGGGAATCCTGGAGTATACTATGTCAAATGTATGAAATAGATACAGGTGCTCGAAAGATTAAACTCAAGCAACAGATTCATAGTGTGACAAGGAGAAATTGAAGTATTCATGAGTATGTCCAGGAGATCAAAGGCTATGCAGATTCATTGTCCTCTATACATGCACCGATGGATGATGATGATTTAGTAGCTCTTACATTACATGGCTTAGGTCGGGAGTACAAGTCATTTGATACTTCTATCTCAGTCAGATTGGGAGGAATGCCAAACTTCAATGAGCTAGTGTCATTGCTCATTGTGGAAGAACTAAAGCTTGGACTTGGTGGAACAAGTAATACAGGTGGTGCATCATCATCGAGCAATGATGAGCATGCAAGAAACCAGGCATTCTATTCAGCTAGAGGCTCTCGAGAGGCAAGGGGAGATTTGCCCCTCGAGGCCGTGGAGGACGTGGTTGGAATGACAGGTTAGCTCGCTCAACCACAACAAAATCAGAATTTTCAGAATTCTCAGTCTTTCTTTGGATCACGCGAAGGTCGTGTATTTCAATCCCATAGGGGGAGAATAGCAACAGGTGCTCGTGGAAGAGGCCGATGGTAAGGCCCTCAACAAAATATGAATGGGATTGAATGCCACTACTGTGGCAAACTAGGACATATGGTGAAAGACTGTTACAAAAAGCAAAATGATGTCAGAAATGGGAGACCACAACAGGGTAACTATGCATCCACAAGTAACACTGATGGGAGTTCAAACCATCTTTTTGCAATGAAGCATATAATGGGTACGATGTATTCTCAGAATGCAGGAGATGAATCATGGTACATGGATTCAGGTGCCTTAAACCACATGACTTGTCATGGTGGTGAGTGGTTTGAAAGGATGCAACCATTGGAAACAAATGGTTATGTTGTCACAGGTGATGATACTCAGCATCCCATTACACATGTTGGGAGTGTTCCATTGAGGATGCATGATGGGAATGTTAAAAACATGTCAGAGGTACTGTATGTGCCTTCTATTACAAAGAACTTGGCATCAGTGGGTCAAATGGTAGAGCAAGGACTCCAAGTGAGGTTCAATGAAAATGGCTGTTTTGTGGAGGATTTCAAGCATGGCTCTGCAGGTTGATTGCCAAGGGCAAAAAGGAAGGTAGATTGTTCAAACTAGATGCAGGTTGATTGCCAAGGGCAAAAAGGAAGGTAGATTGTTCAAACTGCAGGTTGATTGCCAAGGGCAAAAAGAAAGGTAGTTTGTTCAAACTGGATGCAGGTATACTAGAGTTGAACTCAGCCATGTTTTCTAAGAGTCATGGGATTGTGCAAGACATTGATATGTGGCACAAAAGGATTGGGCATGTAAACATACAAAGGTTGAAGAACATGCAGGTGAAAGGCATAGTTGGAGGACTACCAAGGTTCAAGTATGATGGTAGCCATCATGCATGTGAAGCATGCCACTTTGGAAAACAGGCAAGGTTGCCATTTCCTAAGGAAGGAAACATGAGTAGAAGACCATTGGAAATCATACACAGTGATATTTTGGGACCTGCACAAACCCCAACTATCAATGGAAACAAGTACTATATCACGTTCATTGATGACTACACCAGGTTTATTTGGGTGTACTTTCTCAAGGAGAAAGGTGAAGCACTTGGGAAGTTTATAGAGTTCAAAGCTTATGTGGAAAAGCAACATGGTAATTGGGTCAAATGCTTAAGGACAGATGGAGGTGGTGAATACATCTCTCATGCATTTGATGACTACTTGAGGAAGCATGACATACGAAGACAACTTACATGCAGGTACACCCCTCAGCAAAATGGAGTTGCTGAGAGGAAGAACAGGGTCATATGCGAAGTGGCAATTGAAAAGATGCAGGGGGGAAGAGAGCTTGAGCTCTTGCAAGCACACACACACACTCACAAACCCTAATAGAGAACACACAAGGTGAGAGGCTGAAAATCTTCTTCTTCTCTACTCAACACTCAACACACCATATACAAGAATAAGAGTACACACTATATGAAAGGTACTCAACCACCAATACATACACGGGTTCTCTATAGTGTGAACCCGACTAAATGAGCTGGCGCTATAACTATGCCAGTCTCTAGAGTGGCTGTCACACAGCCTGTCATCCCACTGGCCGCATATCACCCAAGATCTCACCAACCATGCCAGTGGTGTAAGTGTGGGGCCTATCCCCCAGGCGGGTCATCAGTGTCCACTGCCTCACTAGAGCTCGATATCTCAACACTCCCCCTCGAGCTCAACTCCATCTCATGTACACCAAGCGAAGCCCTGAATCTGCGGAGCTTCTCTGTACCCAATGCTTTGGTGAAGATGTCAGCTACCTGATCCTCTGTACTGACATAAACAAGATCAAGGTCTCCTGCCAAGACCTTCTCTCTGACGAAGTGGTAGTGGACCTCTATGTGCTTCGTACGAGCATGAAAGACTGGGTTCCTGGCCAACTGTATACTGCTAATGTTGTCACAGAAAATGACAACTTGTCTATCCACTGATAGACCCAAATCTGCAAGTAGCTTTCTCAACCAAGCTACCTCACATGCTGCCATAGCAGCTCCTCTATACTCGGCCTTTGTACTTGATAGAGCAACCGTAGGCTGCTTCTTGCTGCTCCAAGTCACAGCAACACTCCCCAAAGAAAACATGAAGCCACTGGTAGATCTTCTGTCTGAGATACTACCAGCCCAATCAGCATCTGTGTACCCATGTACACATATCTCTGTCCCAGTCTCATAGAATAGTCCACAATGCAAAGTAGACTTCACATACCTCAGTATGCGTCTCACTGCATCCAAATGCGGTTTCCGTGGAACCTGCATAAACTGACTCACCAACCCAACAGCATAGCTCAAATCTGGTCTGGTGATCGTCATGTAGATCAAACTTCCTACTATGCTCCTGTACATAGTAGGATCCTCCAAGATCTCTCCTGAATCTGCACTCAACTTGCCATTCTGATCCAATGGCACAGAAATAGGCTTACAGCCTGTCATACCATACTTGGACAACATGTCCAAGCCATACTGTCGCTGCAGTAATCCAATACCATGTGGTGACCTAATCACCTCAATGCCCAAGAAATATCTGAGCTCCCCCAGATCCTTCATCTCGAACTTCTGTCTAAGCAAGATCTTTACATCAAAGATCTCTGCATCATGGTCCCCCGTAATGATCAAGTCATCTACATAGATGACAACAAGCACAACCCCTCTATCACCATGTCTCACATACAATGAGAAATCTCCATTGGCTACATGAAAGCCAATAGTGACAAGATATTCAGAAATCTTGTCAGACCATGCTCTTGGTGCTTGCTTTAAGCCATACAAGGCTTTCTTCAACCTGCAAACATGCTCGGGGTGACCCACATCCTCATAACCAGGTGGCTGCAACATATACACCTCTTCTTGCAAATCCCCATGCAAGAATGCATTCTTTACATCCATCTGATGTAAAGACCATTGCTTTGACGCAGCCACTGCTATCACAACTCTCACCGTTTCCATCTTGGCAACTGGGCTGAAAGTTTCCTCATAATCAATCCCATATGTCTGCGCATATCCTTTGGCTACCAATCTAGCCTTGTACCTGTTTATGCTTCTATCACTGTTATGTTTAGCTTTGTACACCCACTTGCATCCAATGGCTTTCTTGCCTTCAGGCAATTGCACTAAATCCCAAGTTTCATTTCCATATAGTGCATCCATCTCCTCATCCATAGCTTTCTCCCAACACACATTTCCAACAGCCTCATCAATGCATGTGGGCTCTACAACCTGCACAACTTTTGCCATATATGCATAGTGATGTGCCACGTAACCATCATATGTAAATCTCTGCACAGGGTTCTTCACTCTCCCTGATCTTCGCAGCTTTTCATTCATGGCTTCCATAGCCTTCTTTACACCAGGTGTTCTCATAGCTGGGATCCCAAGCTCCTCATCAAGGCTCATATCTGAGCCACTAGACTCTCCATCAACATGAGAATGCCCTGCAGAAATGTCAGGCATACCAAGGGGCTCAACCACTTTCTCTTTTCCTTTACGTGATGTACTAATCACATTTGCAGGGCTAGTATTATGACGTAGCCTGCCACTCCATGGTCTATCAACAGACCCACTAGATGAGGACTCTCCTGGTCCACTCAAAGACTGTGATTGCTGACCTGCATTCTGTGCAACCACACTTCCACTCACATCAGCCCCAACAGCTTCTTTTTCAGCAGCATACCAGCTGCTCATCTCATCAAAGACAACATCCCTGCTTACCCTCAACTCACGTGTAGCAGGGTTATAACACCTGTATCCCTTTTGCTCAAGGGAATATCCAATAAACACACATTTTTCAGCTTTCGGATCCAGCTTAGTTCTCAGCTCATCTGGCACATGCACATATGCAATGCATCCAAAAACTTTCAGATGAGACAAATCTGGTTTTCTGCCAGTAAACTTCTCCTCTGGAGTTACATCATGTATGGCTGCAGTTGGAGTCTTGTTCATGATGTATACTGCTGTAGAAACAGCCTCAGCCCAATAGCAATGCGGCATATTCTTCTCTTCCATCAATGCTCGCGCAATCTCAGCAATGTGCCTATTTTTCCGCTCAGCAACTCCATTTTGCTGCGGAGTGTATCTGCATGTGAACTGTCTCCGAATACCATTCTTCTTCAAAAATTCAGAGAACTCATTGGAGAAGTATTCTCCCCCTCCATCTGACCTTAGGCACTTAACATATTTCCCTGTTTGCTTTTCAACCAAAACTCTGAAATTCTGAAAGTGAGTGAACACCTCACTCTTCTCCTTCATGAAATATACCCACACTTTCCTTGTGTGGTCATCAATGAAAGTGACATAGTACCTGCAGCAGACACGGTCTTCGTAGGACCCCATACATCTGAATGCATAACATCTAGTGCATTTCTGCTCACATATCTGTTACGTGGAAACACATGCTTTGTTTGCTTCCCAAATTGGCATGCTTCACAGATTTTCTGCATACCTTCCACTTTAAATTTTGGCAGCCCTGTCACAATTCCTTTTGTCTGCATAGACTTCAATCTCTGCACATTTACATGTCCAATTCTTTTATGCCATATGTCTGTGTCTGCAACAACTCCTGAACCATTTGCAAACATCGTAGCACTCATTTCAGGCATGTCTACATCCAACGTAAACATTCTGCCCACTCTGTTGCCTTTTGCAACCAACCTGCACTTGTCTTTGAAATCTTCAACATAACACCCATCAGGGTTAAACCTAACCTGCAAACCCTGCTCAATCATCTGGCCAACTGAAACCAGATTCTTTGTTATGTTCGGTACATGAAGTACATCTGCAAGGTACTTCACTTTGCCATCCTGCATAGATAATGGCACATCTCCAACGTGGGCAATTGGATGAGCAGTGTCATCCCCTGTTTCCACAAAACCTGGTCTTTCCGGGTTCTTCATCTCCTTGAACCACTCCCCATGACTCGTCATGTGGTTCGAAGTGCCTGAATCCACATACCATACATTATCTTTTTGTGCTGCATCAACATTTTCAGACATGGCATTTACAACATGCTGCATAACAAACAACCTTTCATTGTCCTCATTATTTCTGCTTGAGGATGCATAGTTGTTTTGCTGCACTTTCCCATTTTGCATGTCAGCCTGCTTCTTATAACATTCTGACTGCACATGTCCTGGCTTACCACAATAGTAGCATTCACGTGCATCATTATATTGCCTTTGCCAATTTCCACGGCCTCTTTGACTCCCCCTGCCTCTGAATTTGCCTCTTCCACCTGCGTGTTGTTGTTGTTGTTGATTCTGGGACTGTTGTTGTTGCTGCTGCTGCTGGCCATAATTCTGATTACCTGTTCGGCCACCTCCTTGACCGCGTCCACGGCCTCCTCTACCTCGTCCTCTTCCTGAACTCGTGTAGAAGGCCTGTTGCTCTGAACTGTTTTTGCTTTGTGAAGACTGTTGGTCTTCACCCAAGTTCTTCTCTTCGATAATCAGCATAGACACCAAATCTATAAAGTTGGGAATGTTTTCCCGAGTCTGAATAGACGTCTTAAACGCCTTGTATTGTGGCCCGAGACCACGTAGACAGACTTCCACCTTGTCATCATCATCTACCGACACACCAATAGATGCAAGGGATTCCACAATACCCTTTATCTTCAGCGCATAGTCATTCACAGACATGCTCTTTTTCTCCACAGTATGAAGCTCATTCTTCAACTGTATCTTACGTGCCTTGGTGTTTGTTTCATAAAGCTTTACTAAGGTGTCCCACGCCTCCTTGGGGGACTTGGCATCTTGAATGTGCCCAATCATGGTGTCCTGTATACTAATGGAAAGCCAATACATAACCTTCCTGGCTCCTTGGTTCCAATCTTTAAACTCTTTCACATCTGCAGCAGTCGGATTTATATCCGGTATCTCCGGTGCCTCTTCATGCTCACCTTCTATGTAGTCCCAATAGCCTTTTCCCATCAGGAAATTAGTCAACCTGAACCTCCAAGCATGGAAGTTATTCTTGTCCAGCTTCTCAGCCACAATCTGTGTTATGCCATCATTTGACATCTTGCCAAACACACAACTTTACCAGAAACTGCACTCTGGTTTTTCTGCACAAATGCTGTATTTTCTGCACAGCGGTACTGCAGTACTCTCAAATGTCACAACCAGTGACTTCAATGCACATACATACACCCAATGGCAACTGTAGACCTCTTTGCAGCACCCACAGTGTCTGCACAGTCAATCTGTCTTCCTGCAGTTTGTAAAACAGAGTTCTGCAGAGAATCGATGACCTACCCGCAGTGCTCGAAATCGCCTGCTTTCTGAAAAACGGAGGTCCAGACGCGCCCGAAACGCGTTTTCGGCCCGAAAATATAGTCCAAAGGACTGTATAGTTGCCCTATAGCTTTACTCCCGCGAAGAAAGCTCCTCAATCGGAGATCGTTTGCCGGTGCCTCCCGTAGAGCTCCCGACAAGGGTGTAGTCACCAACACAATAGGAAAGAGTAGTTGAAGCTCTTACCCTCGTACCGCTTCCTGTGGTTCTCTCGCTTGCAGCTCAGCCCTTAGCACGAACCAGGCTCTGATACCATGAAAAGATGCAGGGGCGAAGAGAGCTTGAGCTCTTGCAAGCACACACACACACTCACAAACCCTAATAGAGAACACACAAGGTGAGAGGCTGAAAATCTTCTTCTTCTCTACTCAACACTCAACACACCATATACAAGAATAAGAGTACACACTATATGAAAGGTACTCAACCACCAATACATACACGGGTTCTCTATAGTGTGAACCCGACTAAATGAGCTGGCGCTATAACTATGCCAGTCTCTAGAGTGGCTGTCACACAGCCTGTCATCCCACTGGCCGCATATCACCCAAGATCTCACCAACCATGCCAGTGGTGTAAGTGTGGGGCCTATCCCCCAGGCGGGTCATCAGTGTCCACCGCCTCACTAGAGCTCGAT
This sequence comes from Cibotium barometz, assembly GCF_041138505.1. NCBI lineage: Eukaryota > Viridiplantae > Streptophyta > Polypodiopsida > Cyatheales > Cibotiaceae > Cibotium > Cibotium barometz. The sequence goes on along the minus strand of NC_141081.1, from coordinate 24,261,024 downwards.
ATCTCAATAGCAATGGCCATGCTAAATGAAAAAAATATGCCAAACTATTCTTGGGCTGAAGCATGTGCTACTGCAGTGTATGTGTTGAATAAGGCACCAACAGTAGCCATACACAAGAGCACACTAGAAATGAAGCTGACAGGCTATAGGCCAGACATTGGTCATCTCAAAGCATTTTGCAGTATTGCATATGTGCATGTTCCAGATGAGAAGAGAAGGAAATTGGATCCGAAAGTAGAGAAGTGCATATTCATTGGCTATGCACAAGACGACAGAAAGGCTTACAAATGCTACAACCCAATCACTAGGTAGGTTCTTATTTCACGAGATGTCGTGTTTGATGAGTTGGCAAGTTGGTACAAGGACAAAGAAGATGTTATGGTAGATGATATTGATACAGATGTGTATGTAAACTTGCCTAACGAGGTCTCTACCTCATTATCAGGACCTGCAGGTTCATCCAGTGAAGCAAGTAATGTGAGTCCATGGTCTGGGAGACTTAGACATGAGAATGGTAGCACTAGTAGTAGTGCTGTGGATAAAGGAAAGAAGAAAGTTGAAGGTATTGGTGTTACAGGTTATGAATCTTTGAGTTCTAAAAGTCTTGATGAGGAACTTGGGATTCCAGTTTTGTGTACACCAGGTGTTAGGCATGAAAGATATGTGCCTCCTCATGCTAGGAGTGGTCGCAAAGGGATATGCACAGACACATGGAATTGATTATGATGAGACGTTTAGTCCCGTTGCCAAGATGGCAACCGTGAGATCAGTCATCTCTATGGCAGCCTCAAAGGGCTGGGAGTTACATCAAATGGATGTCAAAAATGCATTCTTGAATGGTGAACTACAAGAGGAAGTTTATATGGAACAGCCAGAGGGGTTTGTACACCCTCACCATCCCACATATGTCTGCAAGTTAAAGAAAGCACTCTATGGATTGAAGTAAGCACCACGTGCTTGGAGTGACAAAATCAGCAAATACCTCATGAGCATTGGGTTTTCTGTTTGGTACTTGAGATTCTTCATTGTATGTGAAGAAGACAAAAAGAGGTATTATGGTCATAGTCATCTATGTTGATGACTTGATTGTGACAGGTGATTCTGGCAAGGATATTGCCAAGGTCAAAGAGATGCTATGTACAGAATTTGACATGAAGGATTTGGGAGAATTGAGATACTTCTTGGACATTGAAGTTGTGAGAAGCAAAGATGGTATATGGCTGGTCCAAAGGCAATATGCCTTGGAAATGTTGGCAAAGTATGGTATGACAGGTAGTAAGCCTATGAGTACACCTTTGGAACAAAATGTAAAGCTACGGGCTGATTTGGGAGATGAGTTGGATGATGTTAAAAATGTACAGGAAAATGGTTGGTAGCTTGATCTACTTGACCATAACAAGACCGGACCTCAGTTATGCAGTTGGACTCATTATCCAGTTTATGCAGAGTCCAAGGAAGCCACATCTAGATGCAGTGAGGAGGATTATGAGATATGTGAAAGCCATAGCACATTATGGTTTATTCTATGCACATGGCAAAGAGTTGGATGTGCATGGTTACACAGATGCAGATTGGGCAGGTAGCTCCTATGATAGGAGATCTACTAATGGTTATGCTTTCACTTTTGGGAGTGCAGTGGTTAGCTGGAGTAGCAAGAAGCAACCCACCGTTGCTTTGTTCAGCACAGAGGCTGAGTATAGAGGAGCAGCTTTGGTTGCATGTGATGTTATGTGGCTAAAAAAGCTACTTGCAGATCTTGGTGAGCATCATGATGGGAAGGTTGTCATGTACTGTGACAACATGAGCAGCATACAGTTGGCTAGTAATCCGGTCTATCATGCGAGGACCAAGCACATAGAGGTTCACTATCATTATGTGCGAGAGAAAGTTCTTGATGGGCAGCTTGACTTAGCATATGTGAGAACTGAAGAGCAGGTTGTAGATATCTTTACCAAACCATTGGGTAAAGAGAAGTATGAGTACTTCAGTTGGAGTACTAGAGATGGACATGTTGAGCTTGAGGGGGAGTGTTGAGATATCAAGCTCCTTGGCTCTACATTAGGGTTTGGGTCTTTGCTGGTGTGTGTGTTGCTTCTTCTTCTTCTTGTTTCTTTACAAGAATAATGTCAATAGGATTTTGATGAACCAACCATAGTCTTAGTATCTTTTGGATCTTCTCATGAGTATTATACTAAGCAAAATATTATACAATTTAAAAAGTTTCAAAAATATTTTTTAAAATTTAAATTTAACTTCATATTTGAATAGAGCACAAAAAATTGAGCGTTTTTCCTTTTTATAGCTCATTAATCCAAGTTACGGTTTAAAAATTATGACCATTTTTTCATCTCTATCCAGAGCCGATTTTCAACTACGCTTAGCATGATTGATATCCAAGTCAAGATAAGGCCGCGATCAAGACCTTTTTGAATTTTTTTTCCAAATAGGGTCTTGGTCATGTCCTTATGTGGACTTGGATATCAATCATGTTGAACATAGTTAAACATCAAGTCTGGATAGCGTTGGAAAAATGACCATAACTTTTAAACCGTAGCTCGAGGTTAATGAGCTCTAAAAAGCAAAAATGCTCATTTTTTCATGATCAATTAAAATAAAAAGTAAAAAATACTTTTATATAATCTTTTAAAATCTTATTTTAATTTTATAATATTTTGATTAATATAATAAAATAATTTTAAATTATACTTTTGATGAATGGGATATTAAAAGACTACTTATTTTTATATCTAATGTAGGTATTGGATTCAGATATTTGTGGGCATTATTCATGAGCTAATTTTGTAGTCTCCTTTGAACTTTATAAAAGATAACCAAATTGATGATAACCCAACCCACAATTCCTTTGCTCTAAACTTGTTCTCTCCACCACCGTGCCCTCTTTGATATCTTTGTAAGATATCCAACTACAGTGTGAGTACATATTTGAATTTAAGTTAAGGAATTCATGAATCTACTGCTTAGGGTAGGAAGAAAAATAAGAACATGAATTTGCTTGCTCAATTGTGCTCGTTGTTTAGCCACCCCATTCTTTATTTCCTAGCTCTGCATTCACAACAAAATTGTCATCAAGGTAAAGTGCATCGCTTAGGGTGTTAGAAAGATCTTCATATGTAGCAATCTCCTCTTCTTCTTCCTCTTCCTCACTAGAATGGGAATGATTGTATAATAGATCCATGGCTTAACATGTGATTTGTTGATTATCTATTTTAGTCACCTTGCATGCAAACATTACAATAACAAGAGAGGCTCATTGTTCTAAGTGTCCTACCATCATCTTTTAAATACCCCTAAACATTGTGCAAGGAGCAAGTCTTCTCAATGTGTTTACTAATCCCATTTATTGCATTTATAGTCCCATTTATTGGATCTACCAACCTTGCCTTCTTTGATCTCCCAAAACACACTCTTATTACATCCCTCTCTTTGGATACATAGCTCAATTTGGCAATGTGAGACAAGTTATCTCTCAAGAAGGCCACAACATCTGCAACACTTCTAATTTTGTTCCATCTATCTTTAGTTGTTCATGCATTAAAATTGTCTTTACAACAACACTAGCCTTATCATGCTCACCCTTACCATGCCAAGAACCAAAGAAATTCTAGCTAGGTCATCAACATCATGTTTGTGAGTGTTGCATATCTGGCTACAAAGTAGAATCACCTTTTGTCCTTGACTTGGGAAGTAGCACCATCAAACCAAACCCAATGCTACATCAATGAGAGTCCTTGCTCTCCAATAGCCATGCATAATGTAACATAAAGCAATGTTTAACATAAAAGCTATCATGGACTCTATCATCTGAAACAAAGAAATGGAAGGTATTTTGCACATCACCAGAATGCCACATATATGTGATGTGAACAAAAAAGGTAACTTGGCTTGATTGCCAATGCATGGATTGAATCTCATTCTGCTCTTTAAATGTATAGTTCTTTGCAATGATTGCTAATGCATGGAGGATTGAATCTCATTCTGCTCTTTAAATGTATAGTTCTTTGCAATGATTGCTAATGCATGGAGGATTGAATCTCATTCTGCTCTTTAAATGTATAGTTCTTTGCAAAGCTGACTACTACTGATACACCTATGCTCAAGGAACCATAGCACACACTCTTTAAATTAATTAGCCTACCATTTGTATATAAAATTATGTCATATAAATTTCCAAAGATAAGTATTTAATAGTTGTAATAACAAACCACTATAACTCATCTCTTTTGCATAAGAATATTCCTTTTCTTTATTTCTCTCTATGTCAGTCTTCTCATTATTTCTCTCTATGGCACTCTAACTCACACAGAGAATGGGGAAGGCTACAACAAAAAAGGTAAGGCAAGGGTGAGCTTTACTGTCTACTGTGAACATTCACAAGTGGGGAGAGCTTGTAGTTTTTTTTAACCACCTTTTTACTACTGCTGTAGCAAGATGGAACTCTTCAACAAGCAATGGAGCTTCAATGCAAGAAGAAGGCAAAGAAATGCAACTAGGAGGGAGGTAGGGCTTCTCCTCCAACAAGGCTTCTCCACAGTAGGGAAGAAGCTTGAAGGGCTGGCCTCAGAGTGTCCAGCAGGGGAGAGCTTGCTCACAAGGCCAAGCACAAGCAAAATGCAGAGGGGCACCTATGAAGAGTGGGGGGGCTTCTCCTTCAGCCCACTATACCCCCTGGGCCTTTTATAGGCCAGGGGAAGCCACTAGGGGGGGTGAAGCACCCCACTCCTCCTGGACAGAGGCGGCCAGCAGGCGCATGCTGCCGCCTCTGTTCATGATGGGGGAGGGGGTTGAGTAACCCCCTCAAGTGACTTAAGTCACTATTATAATAATATAATATTATTATATAGTATTTTTACTAATTATTCTAACCTATTGACCCCACTAACTCATGCTCCTTCCAAGTGTTTGAAAGGGGTAAATATTGGAAAAAGTTTTATTTCAGAAATGATTAAAATAAGCAAACATCAAGTCTTACACCTCTACTTACACCTGTAAGTTTGATGTAACTGAGACCTTTGATAAATTTTTGATGGGGGAATATCTTGCATGGGATTTTCTTTCACTTTTTTATCCCATCCCATCTATCGATGCCCCATCAGGTGTAAATGCTGGGGATCCATAATATCTAATTATTTTTATTAAGAAAAATATGCATTTTTCTCCCCAAAGGCTTCACCTTTGGGTTTGGTATTTAATTTGAAACCCATAATTCATCCTTAATTTTCCCATATTACTAAGGTGTTTCCAAGATTAATATTTATCCAACCTTAGGTTAAAATAATGGCCATAACATTCAATTATAATTTGCACAGGGTCAGGGACCATTTTACTGACAAGGCACCTCATTTTGGATTTAATTTCTCCTTACTCTTGATCACTGCACAAGGCCAAATATTTTGAACAATGTGCAGGCCCATTGTTAATTTTATTCATATCCTGGATAATTTTTATATGCACAATAATTATTACAATGTTCCCAGTATAGGGATCTTATAGCCTCAAAGGGCCGAGAGTTACATCAAATGGATGTTAAAAATGCATTCTTGAATGTGGAACTACAAGAGGAAGTCTATATGGAACATCCAAAGGGGTTTGTACACCCTCATTATCCTACATATGTTTGCAGGTTGAAGAAACTCTATGGATTGAAGCAAGCACCACGTGCTTGGAGTGACAAAATCAGTAAATACCTCATGAGCATTGGGTTTTCTATTGGTACTTCAGATTCTTCATTATATATGAAAAAGACAGAGAGAGGTATTGTGGTCATAGTCATCTATGTTGATGACTTGATTGTGTGACAGGTGATTCTGGCAAGGATATTGCCAAGGTCAAAGAGATGCTATATGCAGAATTTGATATGAAGGATTTGGAAGATTGGAGATACTTCTTGGGTATTGAAGTTGTGAGAAGCAAAGATGGTATATGGCTGGTCCAAAGGCAATATGCCTTGAAAATATTGGCAAAGTATGGCATGACAGGTAGCAAGCCTATGATTATGCCTTTGGAACAAAATGTAAAGCCGCGGGCTGATTTGGGAGATGAGTTGGATGATGTTACAATGTACAAGAAAATGGTTGGTAGCTTGATCTACTTGACCATAACAAGATCGGATCTCAGTTATGCAGTTGGACTCATTATAGCCAGTTCATGTAGAGTCTAAGGAAGTCACATCTAGATGCAGTGAGGAGGATTATGATATATGTGAAAGCCACATCACATTATGGTTTATTCTATGTACATGGGAAAGAGTTGGATGTGCATGGCTACCTAGATGCAGATTGGGCAGGTAGCTCCTATGATAGGAGATCTACTAGTGGTTATGCTTTTACTTTTGGGAGTGCAGTGGTTAGCTGGAGTAGCAAGAAGCAACCCACCGTTGCTTTGTCCAGCACACAGGCTGAGTATAGAGGAGTAGCTTTGGCTGCATGTGATGTTATGTGGATGAAAAAGCTACTTATAGATCTTGATGAGCATCATGATGGGAAGGTTGTCATGTACTGTGACAACATGAGCAGTATATAGTTGGCTAGTAACCCGGTCTATCATGTGAGGACTATATCTACATGATAGACCGTGGGTGATGGCCTACGGGGGTCTTCATTACCACAATTCCCATCCTCCATTAGCTTATCATCCGTACATAGCTCGTTGTATGGGAGAGCGCACGCTCGATGACTCAACCCCACTCCGTATAGGATCCCACGGCCGCTTCGACGGCCCTCAAAGTCCTTGTGGTGGGAGTACACCCCACGTTCCACCCGAGGGGGGTCTCTACCTCGGAACGTCTTCATGCGGGGCACCCGGCGGGTGGCACCCACACGGCAACAAGTAGGGATGGCATAGCTCATCGTCACCTGATCCATGGATATCCAAATCTCAATGCATGTGGTCATGTGTGCAACATAAACACATGCTCATGAAAACCAAAAGATGCACAAACAATCTCTTCTCAAACCAGTGGTAATCCATAGCAAGTAGATTTTTCCCAACAAACAATAGAATACGCATGTCCGGAGACCTATGCTGGTATGGGAGAGAACTACTCCAAGAGTCTTTCTCCTCCAACTTCACCCCAATGGGTGAATATCAAGTCTAGCTTAACCCGGGGGACTCCTAATGTTAGGCTAGCCCCGTATTAGTTCACTTAGGGTCTTCTTTTACCCCGGAGGACGACTTGTCCACGACTAATTCCAAGGGGGCCCCACACTCCCATTGGGGTGGCTCCCTTTTCTCATTCAAGAGAGGTCCAATAATCACATTCTCCTATCAAGGAGAAGTGTTTAATTCATGGTCTAATTATCCTAGACCGGATAATTTATTTCCAGGTATCCATGACCTTCTCCGGGAAGGTTTTCCAATAATTAAATTACTCTTAATTTTGGGTCATCCGCTTGTATATTTCCCGCAAGGTCTATTTAGGATTTTGCCAGGGAAATACGGAAAAGAATACTTATTTTTACTTCTACTTACTCAAGGCGGGGTATAAGTTGGGGTAACCCCTTAGCCAATGGTGGCATCTTATTTCCGAGAGAGCACTTAATCCTAAATGACTCATGATTTACCCAAATGGGAAAAAGTCAACTTCTACTTAACCTTTCCGGATTTATTCAATACTGACAAATACTCTTATTATTTTATTATCACGGTAAGAAAGTTTCCACTTCCCTTCCTCTTCATTTTTCGACATAGCCATTTTTATTCCTATTTTATTTACTATATTTATTATCTATATTTTTGCTTAGATTAATTCTAATTATTTAATTTTAATTATTTAAAGATTCAATTATAAGGAAAAATACTAGAAATGACGGGAAAACCACTTACTTCAAATGTTAAGTGAGTTGAAGCGATCTTTACCAGAATTCCCGTGAACGGTCCTTTCTTTCAACTTGCCCGCGTCGTCTCCGATTCTCCACAAGCTTGGATGCCCGAAAATTTGGGAGTACAACCCTTGGAATGAAGCGGTTACACAAGCTATATTATAGTGAGGATTTCTTGCAATTTGGAAACCCAATTATACAAGGGAGGAAGCTTGTGGATGGCTGGGAGCAAATGGGTAATATGGGCACTCACAAGAGGGTAGAAGAAAGCCCAAATGAGAGCTTACACAAGCTATAGCAACAACAGTAGGGATTCTATTTCAACAAGAGTTTTCAAGCATGCATGAGAAGAAGACTTTTGACAAGTTGAAATCTTTGGGCAGTCTATACACTCACAAGGAGGAGGAAGGAGACCAAAAGAGAATCACAACAAGGCTGGAGCACTGTAGACCTCTTCCCTCAACAAGGAGGCTCAAGCATGCATGAGGAGGAGAGGCTTGAAGTTGGCCAAATTTACTGCAGCAAGACCACTTTTTTCCAGGGAGTAGAAGAAGCAAGGGAACAAGCAAAAATACCATGGGCTTACGGGGGAGGCTTCACTTCTCCACTGGGGTTCAAACAGGAAAGAGATGTAGATTGGAACTTGGCTTGAAAATCTACAGCAGCAGCAGAGGGATTCTCCCAAAGAGCAAGGAAGCAAGGCACCAAGAAAAAAAACAAGGCTTTGGGGTGGGGGAGGGCTTCCTTCACCCCCAGCTCCCCCATGGCTTTTATAGGCCATGGGGCTCAAGGGGGGGGCCTTGGGTCCCCCTCCATCCTCTCTCTTACATCCTTCCCCCCTTGAAAAACCCGAGATGTCCTCATCTTGTGAATAGGGGATAATCCTTCCTTAGATCCTCCTCTTTTTCCCAAGTGGCATCCTCAACAGGATAAAACTTCCACTTGACCAAGTATTCACGGAGAATACGATTACGGAGCGACTTCTCACGCACATCTCAGATTTCTTCAGGTTCTAGCTCGAGCTGACCTTGAGCTGGAAAAGTCATTTGATCTTCATCTAGGATGTGACTGGGATCAGGTACATACTTCTTTAACAAACTGACATGGAAAACATTTTGTACCTTTAGCTGAGGTGGTAACAGTAGCTCATAAGCTTGATCTCCGATCTTTCGAGTGATTGCATAGGGACCACAATATCTTGGAGAGAGCTTTTTGTATTGGCCCAAGGATATGAAACTTTGCTTGGGTCGCACTCAGAGAAATACCATATCACCTTCCTCAAAGGTCCTCACAGACCGCTTTGCATCAGCATACTGCTTCTGACAATCTTGGGCTGCCTTAATATCCTTTCGGATAGCCTGCATCTGATGATCCATCTCATCAAGCATTTGCTTTGACACTTCTACTCTGATCATTGGATCTGACCAGGTTAAGGGGGTGAGGCAGTCTTGACCGTAGAGTGCCTTGAATGGACTCATCCCAATGCTGCAATGATAGGAAGCATTATAAGCAAACTCAACCAAATGAAGGTAACTTAGCCACTTACGAGGTTCCCGTCCATAGTAGGATCTGAGAATATCCTCGATCACTTGGTTGACCCGTTCAGTTTGACCATCAGTCTCAGGGTGATAGGCTATACTGAGATTCAAGGATGTACCGACAGCTTCAAAGAAGGCGGTCCAGAACCTCGATGTAAATTTGGCATCTCTATCACTGACTATCCTCCTGGGTAACCCATGTAGTCTAAAGATCTCTTTAATAAAGACCTTAGCTATATCCATTGTGGTAGAGGTCACCTTAACAGGGATCAAATGTGCAACCTTTGTGAGGCGATCAACCACGAAAAAGATTGAATTATACCCAGACTGAACAGTAGGCAAACCCGTGACAAAATCCATACTTATACATTCCCATTTCATTGATGGAATGTCCAGAGGCTGCAACGTTCCAGGCATTTTAACTCTTTCGGCTTTGATCCTTTGGCATACAAGGCATTGGCGAACATGACGCAATACAACACTTTTCAGGCCTGGCCAGAAGAAACTCTTCTTGATTGACATGTAGGTCTTTATGTAACCAGGATGTCCAGCTATAGGACTGTCATGTGTCTCTACCAATAATCTTTTCCTAATATCCACATCCTTAGGAATGCATAGCCGATTATTGAAGTATAAGCAATCATTTGTCAGCATATACCCCTACACAATATTCAGTTCCTTGGGAGTCTTGCTCTCTTTAAGAAGCAAGGCGATGATTGGGGCAAAGAAACTGTCTTGGTTGATCTTCCCTTTGACTTCCTCTACCAGAGGGCTAGAGATCACTGAGATTGCCAGCAGGGACACTTTCCGACTTAAGGCATCAACAACCACATTGGCCTTGCCTGGCCGGTACTTGATTTCAAAATCAAACTCTTGGAGAGTCTGCATCCATCTCCTTTGACGCATATTAAGGTTATCCTGGTGGGTGAATATCCATTTTAGACTTTGATGATCAGTCACCAGGGTAAACCTTTGACCTAGAAGGTAATGTCTCCACAACTTTAATGCATAAATGACTATAAGCAATTCCAAGTCATGGATGGCATAGTTCTTCTCATGTGTTCGGAGTTTTCTGGACTCATAGGCCACAGCATGACCTTCCTACATCAGAACACCGCCTATGGCAAAACCACTGGCATCGGTAATCACCTCAAAAGGTATGCTGAAGTCTGGCAACTTTAAGATGGGATCAGACACTAGGACATTATCTTGGCCGCTGTGATAATCTCAAAGCTCATACACAAATTTGATGGAACCCAAGATCTCATCACATTTATCGAGACATTTAAATTGAAATGTGAGGCCATGGGAAACCTTAGTTGCCTGACCAAAGTATATGTTTTTAGCTTATGCTTAGAAGGTTGATCAAGACAAGGGTTCCAAACATTAAAACCTTTGATAAAAGTGATCTTCAAAACACCGAGGTAATTCAAGGTACGGACCATGTTGGAGTGCAGAGCACATGAGCTCTATATGATAGAGTGAGAACCTGAGGAAACCATATAAGACTATATCGTACATATGAAAACCTTGAACTCACATTGAAGACTAGGAGAAATTGAATGAAAATCAAATGAGATGTTATTTCCTCATGGGCTTAAAGAAAAACAAGTTGTATATCCTAATTATTATCACATTGAAGATTGGGAGAAATTGAATGAAAATCAAATGAGATGTTGTTTCCTCATGGGCTTAAAGAAAAACAAGTTGTACATCCTAATTATTATCTCAAACTTGGATACATTTAATTCATTTTGTAAATGAGGCAATCTAGTTAGATGATGGGTTATTGGATGAGCATTCTAAAATTGGATGAGCATTTTGAAATTGCCTCCCTCCCACTAAAGCATGTGCCAACACAAGCCACGTAGAGATAATTCTTTAAATCATGTAGCAAATAAGGCAATCTAGTTAGACGATGGGTTATTAGATGAGCATTCTGAAATAACCTCTCTCCTATTAAAACATGTGCCAACACAAGCCAAGGAGAGATCATTCTTTGAATCATACAAAATTGAACTTCAAAAGAGCATGCTAGAATGCTGTTAGGATTTAGGCATAGCACATCCATCTACATTTAGAATACAAACACCACCCCAGCTTCTAGATGCTTATGAACTATGTGCTCTAGCTACTTTTGAACTATGTGCTTCCATTCAAATCATACAAAATATTTACCTTTAGGGTTTAGGAATAGCACATCCATATGCATTTAGTGTACAAACACCACCCTAGCTTTCAACTGCTTGACTACGTGCTCCAGTTGCTTGTGAACTATGTGCTCCAACTATTTGGTGAACTATGTGCTCTCATTGCTAAATCAACTAAGCATGATAGTTCACCAAGAAATTTTGACCAAAATAGTATTTACACATAAAGAAGTGCAATCCACATTGCAATACTTCTATTGTAGAGGACCCCAAGTCCACAAAGTAGTAGAGTGCCCAAGTTGGAATTCTCCAAATCTAGTAGCTCTATTGAACCTTCACAATCCCTATGGTCAAAATGTGTCATTAAGCATTTATTTAAGGACAAGATATTCTCTTATCCAAAATGTTTCTAACGTGATAGCTATCAATGTGGTAAGTGTGACATGATAGCCATCAATGTGGTAAGTGTGTAGGATGGACAATTGTCCATAGTGCCACTAAATGTGCTTATATGCTCATATGCTTGCAAGACAAAGAGTGAGCTAAGCTAAAAAGATCCCACCAATAGAAATATATGCTTGCAAGCCACAGAGGGAGCTAAGCTAAAAAGATCCCACCAATAGAAATAGTACAACAAGAGGAAGTGAGTTGTGAAACAACAAAAAATACTAAAAAGAGAAATAAAGGGAAAGAGTCAATAGAAAAAGTGTCGAGTTCAAAGGAAGCAATGGTTGTAGTAGAGGACAAAACATCGATCGTAGCTACAAAAGGAACTACAAAGACAATTACCATAGAAAGCACAAAAAAAGTCTGTTCATGTTGCATGGGCAAGAATGAAGAGAAACCAAATACCCAAGATAGGGAAGCAAGCAAAGCTATCATGGCTATCATGGGATGATGTGTTTGTGAATGAAAAATTGGTCCACATACATGAAATAGAAATCAAAGTTGTAAGCATAGAGAATGTATCATGCAAAGATGAGAAATTTCTCTTCCCCTTTGAAGATGAAATAAAAATCCCAAATGACATATCCTATAAAGAAAGAGAAAGACACAAGTCTTATGCATAAGACACAAGTCTTATGCATTAGAAAGGTTCGGTCACCAGGTGTGGTATCAACCTTGAATGTGTCCACATCAATGGATGCCAATGATGAGAAAGACCTAAATGAATATTTGGATCTCCTACTCCAAAATGTGTATATGAAACCAGTACCTACAAAGTCCATGAACATGTGTAGTTTACCATCAATGAGCATATATTCATTGAGTGCTTATGAAGATGAGCATGAGCATGAGCATGAGCATGAAGATGAGCATGAGCATCAACCTCTTGAGGAGCCTCTAAAAGTTTGGCTAGACCTTCCACTGGAAAAGAACGTTAAATGATGAAAGGCATTTAATAGCTCTAATGCTAGGCCATAACCTTGTCCATAACCCTATTTCATGGAAAACTTGGATGTATGTTGGAAGCTTGAAATTCACTCGAAGTGATATCCTAGTCTATGGTGCTCATGACATTGTGCACATTCTAGGATACTATCAACAAACCATATACACACTAGATGATATCCTAGATTATACACAATATTTGGCCCCACAAGGTAAACTTAAAGAGAAAATCATCCTTGGTGGTGATTGGCTATCAAATGCAATGTATTCCATTGATCAAAACATGAACCCTGCAACTTTGGAATTCGAATCTAAAGGGACTATAACCTTGCTCCTGTAAGAGGAAATCGAGGTGACTAGCCCAAAGCATGCACCTATTCTCAAACTTTTGAGAATAGACATTGAACTGACCATAGGAACATCTATGATACAAGCACAATTATATCTATGATACAAGCACAATATCCTTAGCATATAGACAATCTTATGATGGTAGAGTTCTGGAAAATACTAGGCCAATCACAATGTTTCAAACTTCACAAGAATGGATTCCATTCGTAAGGGATCAACTAATGTCAACCTTAGGATCCTTTGATCAAATCATTTACATTGGCTCTAACTCCATGAACTATAAGTACAAATTTTGTGCTAGAAGTAGATATCATATTGGGAGGATGATCTATGCCTAAAAACCAACACAATCAAATTGATGATACATTCTATAAGAAGGAACTTGATCCTACTATAAATGAAGTCTTAGACACTCTTCACAAAAGTCAGTTAACCTTCACCATCAAACCCAATGAAGGTGCAACCTAATGCACCCAAGCTTACAACCTCAATAACAACTACCAACCTCAATCATCAAGACCTATCTTCCACATCAGTAGTTGCCCTTGACAAACAGCATAAATACTTCAAAGAGCCCTCATAGTGTAACCTCATCAAAGGCAGTCATTAACCTCATAGTGTAACCTCATCAAAGGCAGTCATTGAGCTAATTAATGCTACAATAAAAAGTCAAACCTCATTTTAATGACTACAAATCATGAACCAACCATAAACCCTACATCTTCAATTGTCATATACAAGGAAGATTCTACATTGGAAACTCCTCTTTCATCAGGAAGGAACACACGATAAACTCCCAAACCTCATCACCAAGAGCCCTTCTTGAAATAATTCCCCAAGCAAAGGCAACAAACAAAGGCCATATCTACAACAATAGACAAAGGTAAATCTATAGACTTACCCACCAACTTTCACTCTTGAGCCTCTTTCCATTCACAAGCTCAGATGGAATATACCAATGACAACAGTATATAAACAAAGGAAACCTTGACATCAACAACCCCTCTAGCAAAGGCCCGATTTTCATCAACTCAAGAGACCAATAAAGCAAGAAAGGCCACAAGTAGCACCAAGGTGACACCACCAAAGAAACAACTCTCATGATATTTTAACAACATTATGGGTGAACAAAGCACTACTCCAAGCACAAGGCTTTTATGAAGATGCATCGTCGATTCGGATACCCCAATCTCCATCAAAGCTCGAACTCAACAATACAAATCCACATTCTGACATGCCAAAATGTCCACATGCTAGGAACAAGCTCAAAATAGGTATAAGACCACCATCACTTCATATTAGGTTCCTAAAAGATTGTTACAAGCACAAGGTTCATGAGGGAAATACACAAGTGTGGATCCCCAGCAGATGCCAATTAAAGCCATGATCTATTGTGAGAAAATTACACAAGTATGGATTGTTGGAACTAGGGTTGTAGGAAAGCACACACAGCTTGGAGAAGAAGAAGCTCTAGAGCACACAACACAAAAGTAGTATTACTAAGTGTGTAAGAACAAAGATAAGGTAGCCCTAGAGTGTTGGGCGTGTATATAATGCATGGGGGGAAAAAACCTCCTATTGAGGGAAAAGTGCCCCGGTGGTGTGCTCACACACATCACTACCATAACATGGTAACAAATCCCCCCTAGGAGTGATGCTGTGAACATGAGCTAGCACTAAATGTATGGGAAAGTGTCAAGCCATATGGACTATGATCAATCCATAAAAGAAAGTAAGCCCAAAGCTTTGTGAAAAGCTTCAAACTTCTCATGAGGCAATGCCTTTGTGAAAAGATCAGCAAGGTTATCCTGTGTTGGCACATATGCCAAACTGAGCTCGCTCTCATAGAGAGCCTCTCCCTGACATAATGATAGTGCACCTCAATGTGCTTAGTGCAAGCATGGAACATTGGGTTCCTCACAGCTGCCAATGTGCTCTGACTATCAGTGAAGATGGTGGTGGCAGATGGCTATCCAAACACCCAAATCCACAAGGTGTATGAGCCAAACACACTCAACTGTAGCTGTGAAAGCTGCCTTGTACTCAACTTCACAACTGGAAGTGGCCACAGTAGGCTACTTCTTACTCAACCATGATATGCATAAGTTGCCAAGCATGAAGCAAAAACTACTTGTGGGACACGCAAGTGTCATAGCAACCAACCCAATCAAAATCTAGAAAAGCATGTAAATTTGGTGGTAATGATCCCCATGGGATAAAACAACCCAAGGTGCCTCGTACCACTCAAGTAGCGAAAGAGTTGCTTAACTGCCTACTACTAATGCTTAGTGCCTGGGCTATGCATAAACTTGCTCATCTATGTGAGGTCTCCATAGGTGTAGCAATAGTCTTACAATCCTCAAGATCGAATCTACGCAACAATGCCTCAATGTACTTTGTCTACCATAAAGCAATACCTCCATCACATTGCTTACACTGAATGCCCAAGTAATGATGCAGTAGGCCCAAATTTGACATCTCAAATGCTGAATTTAATTCAACCTTGAAATTTACAATATGCATCTCATTAGGACCAGTGAGCAGCATGTCATCCGCATATAGCACAATGATCAAAAGTACATCACCTTCATGCTTTACATACAAGGTGCTCTCGGTTGGACTATTACAGAAACCATGTGCAATCAAATATGCATGTATCTTCTCATACCAAGCACGTGGCACTTGCTTTAAGCCATACAATGCTTTCTTTAATCTATATACCTTGGTTTCTTGCCCTTTTTGAACAAAACCATGAGGTTGTGTTACATACACCTCATCATGCAAATCACCATTCAAAAATGCAATCTTGATGTCCAATTGATGTACATTCCAACCATGATGAGCTGCCAATGCACAAATGCTATGAATGGTTATCATATAGCAAGTGGAAGCAAAGGTCTCATCAAAATCAAAGCCCTTTTGCTAAGCATAACCCTTTGCTACAAGCCTAGCCTTATATCGATCAATGCTACCATCAGGCTTACGCTTTAGCTTATACACCCACTTAGTGCCAATTGCCTTTTTATCAAGAGGCAAATCACATAAAGACCATGTGCTATTCTTCAGAATAGCATCATATTCAACATGCATAGCAGCCATCCAATTTTCTAAATTTTGTGCCTCTTCAAACAAAATAGGCTCTTCTTCATTATACATACTCGCAACA
Source organism: Cibotium barometz (assembly GCF_041138505.1). Classification (NCBI taxonomy): domain Eukaryota; kingdom Viridiplantae; phylum Streptophyta; class Polypodiopsida; order Cyatheales; family Cibotiaceae; genus Cibotium; species Cibotium barometz. Next base: position 24,244,589 of record NC_141081.1, on the reverse strand, counting down.
GCCAATGCAAAACAATCTGATGCATATGATGCAAGCTGTGAGAACCAAAATGAGTACGACTAGGCAAAGGCCAATTTGCTGTCATGCAAAGTTTGCACTAGCCATTTAGGCATTGACTTGGACAAGTGCATCATGAATATCTGCATCAGAAATGGGCTTATTTGTAGACTCATTAAAAACCTGTGTAGGCTCTATATTTGCTTCATTTGGTGCTACATATGACTAACCACAACACTACCAAAACAAAGGCAACAATGTCTCATACACATCTTGTGAGCAAACATGTACATCTCTGGTACATGAAAGCAAAGGCTAAACTGCATCCTCAATAAAAACAACATCTTGACTGACCAAGATACATTTAGACTACGGATGATACAAATGATAGCCTTTACTTTCTACACTGTAGCCAACAAAAATGCATTTAATAGCCTTATTATCCAATTTCCTGTGATGCTACTCTAGTACAAGAGCATAAGCCAGGCAACCAAATACACGCAAATAAGCCATAGATGGCTTGCAACCATGCCAAGACTCATATGGAGTGATAGACTTTAATGCTTTAGTGGGACATGTGTTAAGTACATATGCAGCACACATTATAGCTTCTAGCCAAAATGCATGTGGCAAGGCTTGGCTCTTAACCATACACCTTGCTATCTCCATGAGAGTAAGATTCTTTCTCTCAACAACGCCATTCTGTTGTGGTGTATAAGGCACTGTACATTGATGTTTTATCCCACGATCTGCCAGGAATGCATTGAACTCTTTAGATATATACTCCCCCCCTCGATCAAAATGAAGGGTGCCCACTTTACATACATGAGGTAGTGATGTGTGTGAACACACTTAGGACCGCCGCCGCGCCGGGGCACTTTTTCCCTCTTTAGGAGGTTTTTTCCCCCGTGCATTGTATATACACCCATCATTCTAGGGCTATCTTATCTTTCTATTGCAACTCTCTATTGAGTGCCTTGTGCTACCTTTGTCTTCTCCAAGCTGTGTGTGTTTCCCTGCAACCCTAATTCTAACAATTGGTATCAAAGCAGGCAAGAGCTTCGTGGCAGCATCGCCAGGACCCTCCGCTTCATCTCCTCCGATTGAAACGAGTTTTCATACGCATTAACAGGTTGCGTCAAAATTTTGATTCGAGGTCGTTTCGGCCTCCGTTTTTGCATTGCAAGTTCTGCGCAGGCAGTTTCGTCATTTTGTGCAAAATTTTTGTCAGTGCTGTTTTCTGCGTAACAAGCCCCTTACAGTCTTCTAAGGTTCGTGCTATACAGCACGTATTGTTCCCACTTTGTTTCTCCTCTTTTCAAGCAGTTTTCACATCAAGTACAAGCATTTGTCATGGCTGACAACAACACAGATGTGTTCAAGATGTTTGCTGCTGCTCTGCTGGATGGGGATAATTATCCTATGTGGGCTTATATGATGCAACATGTACTTGTGTCAAAGGGTGTCTGGAACATTGTGCAGGGCATTGATGTACGTCCTGGTTCTGCGGATTCAGGGGATGTTAAGGATGCTGCAGGTTTTGTTGCAGGGATTGCCCCTATTACAGTTTTGCCTACGGCTGAGCAAGCTCGTTGGATGTAAGAGATGCGTAGGCTCATGCAGTGATTGCATTATCCGTGAAGCGCACTATTACTCCACACATTCGTTCAGCAAAATTTGCAAAGCAGGCTTGGGATATTCTAGCTGGTCTTTATGCAAGTCGCAATGAAGCTAAAATTGCACTACTGCGTAAAGAGCTAGAGTCGAAGATTATGCATGAGGAAGATGATATGGACACTTTCCTTGCTAGTGTCAAGGATATAAATGAGCAACTCATTTCTGCAGGTGAAGTCATTTCTGACAGCTCCCTTGTGCAGACTGTTCTTGATGCCTTGCCAGATTTTTGCTAGTACTTGGAGACTTATTACCCAAGGAAATCCTGCTGTTGTCAAGTTCGATGCATTATGCACATTGCTATTGCAAGAGTCGCTTTCTAGAAAAAACAGGGCTAAACAGCGTGCAGTTGAACACGCCTTTGTTGCTGCTCAAAGAAAAGGTGGTAACAGTAATGTACCCACTTCTCATGGTTCTTTTGCGAGTGGTAAATCTCTTGTTTCTAATGCTTCTGTTGCCAATAATTCATCTGGGAATTCTGGCGATAAGGGCAAAAAGAAGATGCGTTGCCATTATTGTAAAGCTAATGATCACTTGATCAAACAGTGTCCGAAATCGAAGGCAAAAGAGGCTAAGAAGAAAGAGGGCGGATCCACCAGAGGGTCCAATACCAGTGCAGCTATAGTAGAGTCTTCTATGAAAGGAGATTGTGATGCTGATGCAGATGCAGAGTGGGCATTTAGTGTAGAGTGTACATATGACCCTGCTGTTCATGATGCATGCATGTCAGTTGTTGCTGCAGATTCACATGTGTGGTATTTCGATAGTGGTGCTACAAAGCACATTACCTCACATCGTGATTTGTTTACCTCTCTTGAAGCTGTCCCTCATGGGAATACAGTAACTTGTGCCAACAATGCCTCTTATCCGGTCTAGGGAGTTGGAAAGATTGTGCTTACTGCTGCAAATGGCAGTTCCTTCACACTTGTTGATGCATTGTATGTACCTGGGATCAAAAAGAACCTTTTGTCTGTATCTGCACTTGCTAGACTTGGCCTTGTGGTCAAATTTGTGGATGACAGATGTACAGTACATGATCTCAGTTTTGGTGATGAAATTTTTGCATCGGGCATTTTATGTCGTGGGCTATATAAGCTCACTTTGTATGACAAGTGTGTACAAAATTTTGCAAATGTTGTTGTGGATTCAAAGGCTGTTTCAGATGCAAAACTTTGGCATGCATGTTTTGGGCATCTGAATTTTGCCAGTTTGCTGCGTTTGCAGAAATCTGATATGGTTGTTTCTTTGCCACTTCTTGAAGCACCTGTCAAGCATGTTTGTGAAGGCTGTATTTTGGGAAAAATGCAGCGTGCCAAATTTCCAAAGGATGGTTCAGTTCGGGCTACATCCAAGCTACAACTTGTGCATAGTGATGTTTGTGGGCCCATGCAAACTCCATCCTTGGGTAACTATCTTTACTTCGTGACTTTCATTGATGATTACTCCAGGCATGCATGGGTATATCCGCTTAAAGCGAAGTCCGAAGCGTTTATGTGCTTCAAGCAATTTCTGGCTTTGGCTGAAAATGTCTCAAAATGTACTATGGGCACCCTCCGTTCTGATCGAGGGGGGGAGTATATGTCTCATGAATTCAATGCATTTCTGGCTAGTCGTGGGATAAAACACCAATGTACAGTGCCGTATACACCTCAGCAAAATGGTGTTGCTGAGAGGAAAAACAGGTCACTTACGGAAATGGCACGATGTATGGTCAAGAGTCAAGCTTTGCTGCATTCGTTTTGGCTTGAGGCTATCATGTGTGCCACTTATGTACTAAACAGGTGTCCTACGAAGGCTTTGCAGTCTATGACTCCATATGAAGCATGGCATGATAGAAAGCCATCTATTGAGCACATGCGTGTTTTTGGCTGTTTATCATATGCTTTGGTGCCACAAACACAGCGCAGGAAACTGGATGATAAGGCTGTCAAATGTATTTTTGTTGGTTATAGTACTGAAAGCAAAGGTTACAGGTTGTATCATCCGCAAACAAAGCGTATCTTGGTTTCACGGGATGTTGTGTTTGTGGAGGATTCTGTTCAGCCCCTGCTGTCATGTACAAGAGACAGTAATGTAAGCTCACAGGACATTTATGATAGTTTGTTGCCTCTTTTCAGTGGTGGAAGTTCACATGTAGATTCCAATGAGGCAAATGTACAGCCTATGGGGGTTTCAGAAAATGTTATGAATCAGCCTATCATCACTGATGCAGATGTACATGATGTACTTGATGAGGAAGTGGCAGAAAATGAGCAAGCTAGAGGTATGCCAAAATGGCTGGTGCATACTTTACGTGACAGTAAATTGGATGCACCTTTGTCTAGTTGTACTCGTTCAGGTTCTCGCCATGCATCTTATGCATCAGATTGCTATGCTTTGGCTGTTTCTAACTTATGTGATGTTGAGGAACCTCTGTCTTTTGATGAAGCATAGAATTCAAAAAATTGGTTGGCTGCCATGCAATCTGAATATGATGCACTTATAGAAAATGACACATGGACTTTATATGATTTGCCTCCTGGCAAAAAGGCCATTGGTACAAAGTGGGTTTACAAGTTGAAACGCAAGCCGGATGGTGAGATTGATCGCTATAAGGCTCGACTTGTTGCAAAGGGCTATGCACAGCAAAAAGGCATAGATTATGAAGAGACCTTTGCTCCCACTTGTCGTATGACTACTGTTCGTTTTCTATGTGCATTGGCAGCTCATTTTGGTTGGAATGTACATCAATCCGACATTGTTACTGCTTTCTTGAATGGTGACATATTTGAGGAAGTTTATGTAATGCAGCCTCGCGGTTTTGTCAAGAAAGGACAAGAAGATAAAGTGTGCAGATGTAAGAAAGCTTTGTATGGGTTAAAGCAATCTCCTCGTGCTTGGTATGAGAAAGCTGATACTCATTTGGTCAAACGAGGCTTTCGTAATAGTCCAACAGAAAGCACACTATATGTAAAGCGTGAGGATGATGTACTTCTCATCGTCGTTCTCTATGTGGATGATTTGCTGATCACTGGACCAAATGAAAGGCATATTGCTGAATTTAAGGCTGATTTGAATTCTACTTTCAAGATGAGAGATTTGGGGCTGTTACATCATTACTTGGGAATACAGTTTAAGCAGTGTGATGGTGGTATTGCCTTGTGTCAGACAAGTTACATAGAGACATTGCTATGTAAATTTGGACTTGAAGATTGCAAACCTATTGCCACTCCCATGGAAACAGGTTTAAAATTGAGTCTTCATGATGCAGGTGATCCTGCCGATGTCACTCTTTACCAAACTGTTGTTGGATGCCTCATTTATGTATGCAACATGAGGCCAGATATTCAGTTTGCAGTAAGTCAAGTCAGCAGATTTATGCATAGCCCAGGGTCTAAGCATTGGTAGGATGCCAAGAGGATTTTCCGCTACTTGAGTGGCACTTTACATCTTGGCTTGTTTTATCCCAAGGGGGGATCATTGCCACCAGATTTACATGCTTTTTCGGACTCAGATTGGGCTGGTTGTTTTGACACGTGAGTGTCCACGAGTGGTTTTTGTTTCATGCTCGGCAGCTCATGCATATCATGGTTGAGCAAGAAGAAACCTACTGTGGCCACTTCTAGTTGTGAGGCTGAGTACAGGGCAGTCTTCACAGCTACGGTTGAGTGTGTATGGCTCAGACGCCTTATGGTGGCTGATTTAGGTGTTGGACAGGACACTGCCAACACAATCTACACTGATAGTTAGAGCGCATTGGCAGTTGCGAGGAATCCAGTTTTTCATGCTCGCACAAAGCACATTGAGGTGCATTACCACTATGTCAGGGTAAGGCTCTCAGTAGGAGAGATCAGCTTGGCCTATGTGCCAACACAGGACAACCTTGCAGATCTTTTCACAAAGGCATTGTCTCGTGAGAAGTTTGAAGCTTTCTGCAAAGCTTTGGGCTTACTCCCCTTTGTGGACTGATCATGTCCTTAGGGCATGGCACTTCCCTATACTCTATGTGCCAGCTCGTTCACCGCATCACTCCCAGGGGGGATTTGTTACCATATACATGAGGTAGTGATGTGTGTGAACACACTTAGGACCGCCGGGGCACTTTTTCCCTCTTTAGGAGGTTTTCCCCCCCGTGCATTGTATATACACCCATCATTCTAGTGCTATTTTATCTTTCTATTGCAACTCTCTATTGAGTGCCTTGTGCTACCTTTGTCTTCTCCAAGCTGTGTGTGTTTCCCTGCAACCCTAATTCCAACAACAGCCAGAAACATTTTCAGCCAAAGAGACAAACTATTTGAAGCACCTAAACACTTCGGACTTAGCTTTCATAGGATACACCCATGCATGCCTGGAAAAGTCATCAATGAAAGTCACGAAGTATAAATGATTACCAAATGATGGTGATTGCATTGGACCACATACATCACATGTATAAGCTGCAATTTGCCAATAACTCGCATAGAACCATCCTTTGGAAATGAAGCACGCTGCATCTTGCCAAGAATATAGCCTTCACAAACATGCCTTGATGACGCTTGCAAAGTAGGTAACAAAGAAATCATCTCAGATTTTTGCAAACGCATCAAACTGGCAAAATTCAGATGCCCAAAACGTGCATGCCACAGTTTTGCATATGATACAGCTTGCTTGTCCAACTGCACATGTCACATCTTCCACACATCTGTCATAAGCATTGAGCTTATACAATCCACAACATGATGAACCTGATGCCACAATTGTATCACCTACACTAAGATCATGAACTGTGCATTTGTCATCAATGAACTTTATGGACTAGTCCAATCCTAGTCAATGCAAAAATAGACAATAAGTTCTTTCTGATCCTAGGCACATGCAATACATCAAAAAGTGTGAAAGAGCTGCCATTAGCATTGGTCAACACAATTACCAATAGGCGCAGACTCAAGGCAAGTAAACATGTCACACTTGCGAAGTGATGTGCTTAGTAGCACCACTGTCAAAATACTATACATATGAATCTACAGACATACATACATCGTGCAAAGATGGGTCATAACTGCACTGCACAATAAATGCCCATTCTAACTCTTGCACAACACTAGCATATTCAACATTAGAGTTGGAGGCATCTACAACAGCCATACCAGCCTCTTTCTTCTTTGCCTCTACAGCCACCTTAGGACATTCCTTAATCATATGACCAAGTTCCTTATAGTAGATTCAACATTAGAGTTGGAGGCATCTACAACAGCCATACCAGCCTCTTTCTTCTTTGCCTCTATAGCCATATCTGCACCTATCATAGATTTTGGCTTAAATTTGCCTTTGCCTTTATGGCTAGTAGTAAAAGCTTGATCTATAACACGCATAATATTCCTATTCTTCTTGGATTGTTCTTCCTATAGCAAAATAGAAACCAGATCCTCAAATAGAAGGGCATTTGGATTACCCGGAGTGGATGCAAACCTCTCGTAAGAATCTGGAAGACCATTAAGAACGGTCTACGTAAGTGTACTATCTAGCAAAATCTCATCTGCAGCTATCTCAAAACTGCTCCTTGAGGTCCTTGATCTTTGTTAGGAAACTGTCCATTGGATCACCTTTATTCATATGCTCACTTTCTAACTACTTACGTAGATAAGCTACACGAGCTTCATTCCGAACTTGATACAATCGTGTAAGCATATCCCATGCATCCTTCGCAGTCTTACATCCACGAATGTGGGGAATGATGGTACGCTTAATAGATAGCGCAATTAAGGCATGAGCCTGCGCATCTTTAGCATCCCATTTAGCTTGCTCAGGAGTATATCTTGCATCATTAGAACCTGCAGAGCAGCAGTAGTAGAACTTGTAGCAGCACAACCTGCAGCATCATCTACCACTGCACCTTCTTTAACACCAGTAATAATGGTCCTTATCAAAGCAGGACGAGTATAATGACCCTGCACAATATTCCACAAGCCCTTTGTAACCACAATACATGGCGCATCATATAAGACCATAGTGGGTAGTTGGTCCCATCCTCAGTAGTAGATAACATACAAAATACATCACTGTTATCAGCCATGATAGTGATTGTACCTGATGTAACTGTTTCCTGTATAGAGAGTAACCTGCACAAAACCAACTTGTACTATCTAACACAACCCAAAATGGACTAAAAGGCACCTGTTCTGCAGATCTGAACCTTGATAAAAAATCTACACAAAAGGATGAAACTACTTGCGCAGTGCTTGAAATGCAAAAATGGACGAAACAACCTCATATTGAAATTCTGATGCAATTGAGCTCTTTGAACTTTCCCATAGAATATACTTCCCTCTTGATGCATGTGAAACCTTGTCTCAAATGGAGGAGATGAAGTGGAGGGTCTTGGCAATGCTACCTCAAAGCTCTTGCTGCTCTGATACCAAATGTTGGAACTAGGATTGCAGGAATGCACACACAGCTTGGAGAAGAAGAAGCTCTAGAGCACACAACACAAAAGTAGTATTACTAAGTGTGTAAGAACAAATATAAGGTATCCATAGAGTGTTACAATGCACGAGGGAAAAAACCTCCTAGTGAGGGAAAAAGTGCCCCGATGGTCCTAGTGAGGGAAAAAGTGCCCCGATGGTCCTAGTGAGGGAAAAAGTGCCCCGGTGGTCCTAAGTGTGTTCACACACATCACTACCATAACATGGTAGTGAGGTGTTCACACACATCACTACCATAACATGGCAACATGGATCCCCAAATGCCAATCAAAGCCATGCAAGCCAAATTCTTCCTATAAAAAACCATAAACAAGATAATACAAAGCACAAGATTTCTATGAGGGATATACTTTTTTATGGCCTCACAAAAAGCCATTACTCCTCACCACCATTAAACTCTCAACAATCAAGAAAGAAAGAAGCAACAACAACAAAGATGTGTGCCCAAAAAGCAACAAACCCAAGCTTCTTCTTCACCAACAAAGCACCAATGTCAACACCTCAACAAAAGCGTGGTGGCCATGGGCCTAGAGCATGGGCATAGCCTAGTGTGGACATAGCGAGTGACTAAAGAAGTAACTTTGTTAGAGTATTAGACTTGCATTGTATCTTGGAATCTTTTGACATTGGATGATATCTATCTTCTTGGAGCTTCAAGCTCTTGGCTATGGTGATGGATCCCATTTGAGCTTTCATGTGTGTACTTCATGCTAGTGAGTACAAAGCCTTGCAAACTCACGCTGTTAGGTATTTTTTGGTAATATTTTCTTGGCATATGTACACACTCATGCATGGCAATTACAAATAAAGGGTGTCCATCTCCAAGGGCCAAAGGGGGTATAAGGCCACATGTGAACGGATCTAACAAAAATATGCAATGTGTACAGTTAGTTATTGGTTTACCTTGATAAATAAGAAATGGAAGGAGTGTGAGATGAGAATCAGTTTCACAAGGCAGGTTTTAGCACTATCATATGTGGACAAGGATGTTGACAAATAATGTGAGCATGCAAAGCTCCATTTCTTTAAAAAAATGGATAGGGACCCGTTAGAGGAGGTCAGCTACAGTACCGGTCCTTGGCATTTCATGGGAAACAAGGTATTTGTGGTCCACAAGATGTTATTAAAAAGGTGCAAGGTCTTCCTTGAATGCAAGAGTCACTATGGAATTAAATACAAGGCTTGCTAAAAATAGAAGGTGGCCTTGGATGGTTTCAAAAATTCCTCAACTAGCCTCAAAATTCAAAAGGGCGCCGCGTGAAGGTGGGGTGAGCTCTCTGACATACATTAGAGTATTATGAATAATATAATACTCTTGGGTTGAATGGGCAGCGCACGCTGGTGTATAAAGAGAGGAGGGGAGCAAGCTCAAAAAAAGGAGAGGTAGTACTCGCAGCTCTAATGCAAAAGAGCGCAGCCCATTGTGTGAGAAAGCTGCGTAGGTGTAATGTTTGTGTTTGCAGAGTGTGTGTGGGAGAGCTCAGCTCCAATGTTCTCAAAGAGCTGCGCTGCACTCTCCATTGGTGTGTAGGAGGGCTTGCCATTATAATGTTTTCGTAGAGCTCATAGCCAGTGGTGGGGAGAGCTGTGTGTTCTGTAGCTCTCAGAGAGAGGCGCAGCTGATGTGTACAAGGGGAGCTGTAGTAGGAAAATCTTGCCATTCTAATGCTCTAAAACGCAGGCCAGGTGTGTAGAAATGAGAAGGCGCAGCGTAGTTTCCAGTGTGTGGAGAGCTCGCCTCTTAAATGCTTAGAAACGCTGCGTAGCTGATGGGTGTTGAGATGGTACCCGCAGTTCTAATACTCTCAATGAGCTACGTGGCCAATGGGTGCGAGAGCTGCGTGGCTATAGTGTTTAAAGAGTGTGTGGGAGGGCTCAGCTCTAAGATTCTCAGAGAGCTGCGCAATACATGTGCGCAGCCCATTGTGTAGAAGGGAGAAAGCATAGCGGTAGTCTCCACCAGTGGTAGGGAGAGCTCGCATCTTTAATGCTCTAAGCGTAGCCAAATTGTGTGAGAAGGCGCAGTCTCCAAAGTGTGAGAGCCCGTATGTTTTTTCCTTGTATGTGAGAAGCTGCTCTCTGTGTTTAAGAGAGAAAGGAGATAAGCTCGTTTTCCTTGAAGAGAAGTACCCTCAGAATAGCCCACGGCATTCCAGTTTGGGAGGGGAGGAGAAGCTGCAACGCCACTTGTATGAATGAAGAGAAGATGCCACGCATAAAGAAAGCGGTTCTCTGTCACGATGACAACCCATGCAATGTAAGTGACGGCTGGCCAGTTTTTTGTTCTCTTTTTGTGAAATAACTCATATATATATATATGAGGAATCACCAATTTGTGGCTTTGGAAAACCCATGTATATGATAACCAGTTCTCTGATTTTGTGGAAAGCTCATGTGTATGAGAAAGACAGTTCTCTGGTTTTGCTTGAGAGAATATGTATGTATGGTGGTATGCTTCTTCAACAGACAGACTGAAGACCATAAAGTGATTGTGCCTCCTAATCACACACTGCTTGCTAGGTTGGGGGAATGGAAGTTTCTTTATTGATGTTGTCTTTTCTTGGGAAACTGAAGTTTTGCAGAAAACTCATACTTGATGGAATGTAACCTTGTTTTTGTCAAGTGGTCCACTCACCATTTCTCTGTGGTGATCATTTTGTTTATGGCCGTGAGCCTATTTCATAATAAGGGTGGACCCCTATATGCATATGTATCAATTGAATAAAGGGTGGCAGATGTTGATGTGCCCATCTCCCCTTGCATGTCTGGATCAAATGTATGTAGGTTTCCCCCAGTTGCTTGGAAAATTGAATGAGGGTAGAGACAAGTCTCATGCTTGAGATGTTAAATGTTGTGTCAACTCACTGAGTAGTTGACTGGTGCCCTTTTTTTCTGGATGTTGGTGTGTACTCCGAACTGTGGAAAGGCATTGCTATAGAGGTGTCCCGTGTCTCTCTGCCTCCCTTCACAGTTTTTGGTGCCCCCACTGAGGAGCATTCCAAGAACCTTCAGTTTACAAGACTGACAACATGTGCATGTGATTAATCTCAGTGAATGACTGCTATGCCAGGACAGTTGTGTGACAGATGCCTTCTAAAATTGTGCTATATTACCTTGATTTGACAGTCAACTGAAGTATGGTTTGCAGGCTGAAATTCTTGGTATTGGTGCCGTTTCACAGTTGATTTGTTGCCTAAAAGTTCTGGTAGAATTGGGTAATTAGCCAGTCGTGCCTCTTGGGAGTTGGATGGCCACTCTCAATGGATAATCACAATGGACCTCAATTTACTCCCTTCCATTTTACCCAAAGAATTCAGATAAATGTTCATGTGGACAGAAAAATTTTCTTTCAACAGCGTATGGCATATATGTTTGGGCCAGAAAGACTGAGGGAAATATTGGAGTCTCCTTTGCCGGTGGTAATTCCAATGATTAACTATGCAAATTCGTTTGATGTGCATGTGTTCATCCTCTTCTAAACCTGAAGTGTTTTGAAGTTTTCTTCTGAGGATTGAGTTAGTAGAAGGTTTTGTTTTCGCATCTGTGTCAAAAGGGTTTTTTTTGGGTAACAATGGCTTTCCCTTATCCAGAGTTTCATGGAAAAAGTGATGAGAATGTGGAAGAGTTCTTAGAAAACATGGAAGTTGCATGTATAAGCAACCATATCCAGATACCCGCTCAAATGTTACGCCTTTTGCAAATTTGTTTGAAGGGTGATGCACGGAGCTGGTGTAAGGGTTATGAGGAGGAGTTGCAGAGGGCTGATCCACCTATGCCATTGACATGGGATAATGTCCGACAGGCTTTAACAGCACAGTTTGTGAAGGTGAAAGATCCAGACAAAGTTTGGCATGAAATACAGGAATTGAGACAAAGAAAAGCGGAGCCCATTGATGATTACATCAAGAAGTTTTCCATATTATGGGAGAGCTTGTGTCAAGCCTTGCAGCCACAAGTGCCCCCACCAGATATGATGAAGAAGGATCGGTTCTTGGTTGGCCTCAAGGAAAACCTGCATTGGAGGGTAGAATTGAAGAAGCCAAGAACATACAAGGATGCATTGGAGGTGGCAAGGAACAAAGAGTGGAAATTGAATAGACTAACTCAATTGGGAGTAAGCTCACTGCCTATGGTGTCAGAGATGAAGCAAATGGATTCCATGCAAAGTCGGGTTCCAGAGGAGGTGCATCCGACAGATGCGGTTTCAGTAACTACTCAAGTTGTGCCAGCAATGGTCACTACTGCAGCACAAGATGATGAGCTGAGGCAGGACTTGAGGCAAGTGGTTGATTTGATGAAGAATCTTAGCCTAAATATGTTAAGCAATGTGGGAAATAATCGAGGTCGTATGAGGCTTGCAAATCAGCCAGGAGGTGAAGGACAACCAAAGAATGGTTTGGGTGGACAGAATAACGGCAGGGGTTGGAGGCAGTTGCCCACATGCTATAACTGTGGAGAACTTGGCCACATCAGCCCACAATGTGATAAACCACCAAGAATGGGTGGAGATATGTATCCATTGCCTGCACAGTTGCCGAACCGGTCAAATGATTATGGCATAGAGATTAAGGGTGAGGCAGGACCTAGTGGATTGACCAAGGAGGACAAGGGAAAGACAAAAGTGTTAAGTGTGGTCACCTTGGAGAAAGCAGCAATGTTGGGAGATACATTAGTAATGCCTATTGGGAAGAGAACCACAGAGGATAAAGAAGGAAGAAATGAAGCAGGTCCCAGTAGGAAGAAAGGGAAGAGTCATGAGGGTGAAGATGTGAAAGCTAAAAGGAAAAGGAGAGCCCGCCGAAAATTTCACGTCTCAGATTTTCCACTAGGGGAAGGGCAGGATAGCTATGACTTGAAACAGGACCCGAGCAATAGGAAGGCAGACGTGATCTTTGGACAACTAGTGGAAATGATACCGAAGCTGAAGCGCCAATGGAAGAAACTAGTCAGCCCGCTGGGGAAGGAACCCAACAGAGGGTCAGTGAGAGTGTTGGCCATTGATGAGTCTTCAGACATTTGTCCCATAGTAGATGTTTGGCACAAGAGGAAGAATCTTGGGCAGGGATACGTGGATGGTGGTGCACAAATTTGTGTAATCACTCAAACATGTGTAGAAAAGATGGACCTGACAGTAGAAGGAGTCTCAGGATTCCGCATACGACTGGCAAACCATCAAAAGATCAAGTGTTTAGGGGTAGTGAGGAGCTTGGAAATCGAAGCCTATGCAGTCAAAACGGTAGTGGATTTTCATGTAATGCCAGCAGGATTAGGGGCTTATCCTATCATCCTTGGAAGACCATGGCTACGCGCAGTGCGGGCCGTTCAAGATTGGAGACACGGTACAATCAGCTTATATGGGGAGAAAGGGGGCAAAAGATTATTTGACATGAGTAGCAGGAAGCCACTAGATGAAGATTATGAAGAAGGGGAGAGTCCAAGTAGTGAGGAGTCTTCCACTGTGTCAGATGAAGACAGTAGCACCACCACTAGTAGTGAGGGAGAGGTAAATGTGGCATTTCTGATGGTGGACAGGATCTTTGAACAGACCAGCATGGTCGCATCCATGAAGGGAATTGAAGATGAGTCTAAGGGCCCATATGAGGTGATTGAAGAGCTAATGCAACCCCAGGTGAAGCCACACGAGAAACACGAATTGATGGCCAGGATGATTAGCACAGATCTCTCAGTCGTGGAGAAGGAGAAGTATTTAAAGATGTTGTCAACATATCCAGATTTATTCATCACATCGTATGAAGAAGTTTGGGGCTTCAAAGGGGAAGATCTGCACATAGAGCTAAAGGAAGGAGCCAAGCCAGTACGTCAAAGATTAAGGAGAATGGGTCCAGAACAGATGAAGGCTTTGCGAGAAGAGGTGGACAAACTACTAAAGGCTGGTTTTATATGCCCTGTGGAGACAACAGAGTGGGTGAGCCCAGTCGTGGTCACTCCAAAAAAAGACGGGAAATGGAGGGTTTGTGTGGATTTCAAACCTTTGAATGCAGCTACAAAGAAGGATCCATACCCACTACCTTTCATTGATCAAATCCTGGATTCAGTGTGGCGGGTCATGAAAGATACAGTGTGTGTGATGGGTTTTCAGGCTATTCCCAGTTAAAGATTGCTCCAGAGGATCAGAAGAAAACTACTTTCATTACGCCATGGGGCTGCTTTTGCTATACAGTACTACCATTTGGGCTAACAAATGGTCCAGCTCACTATCAAAAGAGAGCAAATTGGGCGCTTCTGCCATTCATTGGAAAATGTGTACAGGATTTCATTGATGATTTTTGTGTCTACAGCACACGCATGGATCACTGTGAGAAGCTGGAGATGGTGCTGGAACGATATAATGATTGTGGTGGCCAACTCAATCTCAAGAAGTGTTTCTTTGCAAAACCAAGGGTAAAATTGTTGGGTCATATGGTGTCAGAAAATGGCATTGAGGCTGATCCAGACAAGGTCAAGGCAATCATGCTTCTTCCTTCTCCAGAGTCTACAAAACAGTTGGCAACATTCATTCAGAAGGTAAAGTACATGTCAAGATTCATTTCATTGTCCTCACAGCTTTTATATCCATTACAACAGGTGGCAAAGCACGATCCTTTGCAATGGGATGACAAGTGTGAAGAGGAGTTTCGGAGAGTCAAAGAAGTCTTGGGGGAGATGACAGCGGTGCAGGCTCCAAATTGGGAACATGTTTTTTATGTGAATCCTTCGGTAGGAGAGGATGCTATTGGTGCTATGTTGCTACAAAAAGGGAAGGGGAGCCAATATATGCACCCTATCTATTGTGCTAGTAGGGTAAAGTCAGTAGCAAAGAGGGGACTGTCAGAAATAGAGCTGGTGATGGTAAGTGTGGTGTTTGCTTGCCGACGATTTCGCCAATATCTTTTGACAAAGCCATTTGTATTCCTAACTAGTTACACATTCTTGCCTCAGCTCATCAATGGTGTAAACATGTCTAAGGCAGTGAAAAAGTGGGTGATTGAATTACAGGAGTTCGAGTTCTCTTTCTTGGTGGAAGAAAGCAACAGAGCTACTTTGGCAGACTTGTTAACTTATAAGGAAAACCCTCTGCTTGTCAAAGAGGAAAGTGTTAGAAAGGTAGAAAATGTGGCAAAAGTAAGCAATGCTCATGTTTTGTTCTTTGATGGTTCATACAGGAAGAGCCATGATGCAGCTTCTGGTGGTATAGCTCTTTATGACCAGCAAGGTAATCTGGTTTATAAAAAGGGATTCAAAGTTGATGCTCATACTAACAATGAAGCAGAGTATTCTACATTGGAAGCAGGGCTAAACATTTGCATTAAGCATGGTGTAAAGAGACTATGCATAAGAGGTGATTCTCTACTGGTGGTAAAGCAAATACTAGGAGTATGGAAGAGCAAAAACCCTGCATTGAGGAACAAGTGTTTCAAGATCAAGAGCTTGTTGAAGGAGTTTGAAGCATGGGGCATTCGGCATGTGGAGCGTTCTCTTAATACAGAAGCACATGAAGCAGCACAGGGAATGATTGGCGAGCTATATGTGTTAAAAGCAGATCTGCCACTTTATCGGGGTCGTGAAAGTCTGACACTGGAAGAAGAGTTTTTGCTGACAGGAGTCATTCCCAAGGACATTGAGAAGGCAAAGAAATATGGGTTTGTACACAGAGCTTGCAAATACAAGCTCATTGGTGACACCTTATACATGCAAGGGATTGACTTGGTGTTAAGGCGTGTACCATGGAAGGAAGAGCTGTACAAAGTGCTTGAGGAGAATCATGAAGGAGCATGCGGTGGCCACTTTGCATTTAAAATCACATTGCACAAAATCTTACAGGAGGTTTACATATGGCCAAGTATACAAAAAGATGTGCATCACTGGTGTAGCTCATGCAAAAGGTGCCAGGCATTTGGAAAATGAGTTTTAAAACCAGAGTTGCGCAAGACAATCTTGGCCTTTGACATTTTTGAGAAGTGGGGAATTGATGCAGTAGGACCCTTACCCATTACCAGCAGGGGGAAGAGTTATATTTTGACAGCTGTGGATTATCTTTCCAGATGGGCAGAAGCTAGAGCAGTGAAGCAAATTACGGCAAGAGATGTTGCAAAGTTTGTTTATGAAGACATCTGCTGTAAATTTGGGGTGCCCTTGGAGCTTCTTTCTGATCAAGGGCCTGGTTTTAGAGCTGACTTGCTAGAATACTTGTGTGCCAAAATGCGGATTAAGCATAATTTTACTACTCCTTATTACCCGCAGTGCAACGGTTTGAATGAAAGATTCAATGGTGAACTTGTACACATTCTTGCAAAGGTGACAGAACATCAGGGCAAGAATTGGGATCTGGAGCTGTTCAGTGCTTTATGGGCTTATCGTACATCGGTGAAGACAAGCACAGGTTTTACACCTTTTCACTTAGTGTATGGCAAAGAAGCTTTATTACCTGTGGAAGTTGAGTTGCCTGCAGTTAAAATGTTAGAAAAACTGCTAGGGCCATCTAGCAACACATTTAAAGAAAGACTCTTACAGTTACAAGAGGTTCAGCTGGATAGGATGAGTGCCTTGGAACATTATGAGAAGATACAAAATAGGGCATTGACAAAGATAAATGAGAAGATTAAGAAGAAGGGTATTGAGGAAGGTGATTTGGTGCTACGCTATAATAGTAAGCTGGATAAAACCTTTCAAAAGAAGTTCCAAGTGAAATGGGAGGGGCCCTTCAGAGTAATGAATTGCTTTGCTAATGGCACATATCAATTGGCTGACCTTGATGGGACCCCACATGTATCAAGGGTGAATGGTTTGCGTCTCAAGTTATATCATGCACGACTGATGATGGTAGACAAGGATGAAAGAATTGAAGAAGTGAAAAGCAGTGTCTTTGAGAACATGGCAATATCTGATACATTGAGTCTCACGACACTGTTTTCTGCTGACCATGAATGATCTAGCAGGCTAGGGGATGGGCAAACTATGTTAGGTATTTTTTGGTAATATTTTCTTGGCATATGTACACACTCATGCATGGCAATTACAAATAAAGGGTGTCCATCTCCAAGGGCCAAAGGGGGTATAAGGCCACATGTGAACGGATCTAACAAAAATATGCAATGTGTACAGTTAGTTATTGGTTTACCTTGATAAATAAGAAATGGAAGGAGTGTGAGATGAGAATCAGTTTCACAAGGCAGGTTTTAGCACTATCATATGTGGACAAGGATGTTGACAAATAATGTGAGCATGCAAAGCTCCATTTCTTTAAAAAAATGGATAGGGACCCGTTAGAGGAGGTCAGCTACAGTACCGGTCCTTGGCATTTCATGGGAAACAAGGTATTTGTGGTCCACAAGATGTTATTAAAAAGGTGCAAGGTCTTCCTTGAATGCAAGAGTCACCATGGAATTAAATACAAGGCTTGCTAAAAATAGAAGGTGGCCTTGGATGGTTTCAAAAATTCCTCAACTAGCCTCAAAATTCAAAAGGGCGCCGCGTGAAGGTGGGGTGAGCTCTTTGACATACGTTGGAGTATTATGAATAATATAATACTCTTGGGTTGAATGGGCAGCGCACGCTGGTGTATAAAGAGAGGAGGGGAGCAAGCTCAAAAAAAGGAGAGGTAGTACTCGCAGCTCTAATGCAAAAGAGCACAGCCCATTGTGTGAGAAAGCTGCGTAGGTGTAATGCTTGTGTTTGCAGAGTGTGTGTGGGAGAGCTCAGCTCCAATGTTCTCAAGGAGCTGCGCTGCACTCTCCATTGGTGTGTAGGAGGGCTCTCAGAATTTCCAGTGGGGGAACAGTGAGAGCTTGCCATTATAATGTTTTCGTAGAGCTCATAGCCAGTGGTGGGGAGAGCTGTGTGTTCTGTAGCTCTCAGAGAGAGGCGCAGCTAATGTGTACAAGGGGAGCTGTAGTAGGAAAATCTTGCCATTCTAATGCTCTAAAACGCAGGCCAGGTGTGTAGAAATGAGAAGGCGCAGCGTAGTTTCCAGTGTGTGGAGAGCTCGCCTCTTAAATGCTTAGAAACGCTGCGCAGCTGATGGGTGTTGAGATGGTACCCGCAGTTCTAATACTCTCAATGAGCTGGGTGGGAGAGCTGCGTGGCTATAGTGTTTAAAGAGTGTGTGGGAGGGCTCAGCTCTAAGATTCTCAGAGAGCTGCGCAATACATGTGCGCAGCCCATTGTGTAGAAGGGAGAAAGCATAGCGGTAGTCTCCAGTGGTAGGGAGAGCTCGCATCTTTAATGCTCTAAGCGCAGCCAAATTGTGTGAGAAGGTGCAGTCTCCAAAGTGTGAGAGCCCGTATGTTTTTTCCTTGTATGTGAGAAGCTGCTCTCTGTGTTTAAGAGAGAAAGGAGATAAGCTCGTTTTCCTTGAAGAGAAGTACCCTCAGAATAGCCCACGGCATTCCAGTTTGGGAGGGGAGGAGAAGCTGCAACGCCACTTGTATGAATGAAGAGAAGGTGCCACGCATAAAGAAAGCGGTTCTCTGTCACGATGACAACCCATGCAATGTAAGTGATGGCTGGCCAGTTTTTTGTTCTCTTTTTGTGAAATAACTCATATATATATATGAGGAATCACCAATTTGTCGCTTTGGAAAACCCATGTATATGATAACCAGTTCTCTGATTTTGTGGAAAGCTCATGTGTATGAGAAAGACAGTTCTCTGGTTTTGCTTGAGAGAATATGTATGTATGGTGGTATGCTTCTTCAACAGACAGACTGAAGACCATAAAGTGATTGTGCCTCCTAATCACACACTGCTTGCTAGGTTGGGGGAATGGAAGTTTCTTTATTGATGTTGTGTTTTCTTGGGAAACTGAAGTTTTGCAGAAAGCTCATACTTGATGGAATGTAACCTTGTTTTTGTCAAGTGGTCCTCTCACCATTTCTCTGTGGTGATCATTTTGTTTATGGCCGTGAGCCTATTTCATAATAAGGGTGCACCCCTATATGCATATGTATCAATTGAATAAAGGGTGGCAGATGTTGATGTGCCCATCTCCCCTTGCATGTCTTGATCAAATGTATGTAGGTTTCCCCCAGTTGCTTGGAAAATTGAATGAGGGTAGAGACAAGTCTCATGCTTGAGATGTTAAATGTTGTGTCAGCTCACTGAGTAGTTGACTGGTGCCCTTTTTTTCTGGATGTTGGTGTGTACTCCGAACTGTGGAAAGGCATTGCTATAGAGGTGTCCCGTGTCTCTCTGCCTCCCTTCACAACGCTAATGAGCGTTCCCCTTGCTTGCATTGGTATTAGAGTATGGATTTCGATCCATGGTTTGTGTTAATCCATTTTTGAATTAGGTTTAGTAGAAAATTTTAGAAATCATTTTCATGATATTTTCTTGAATATTGTGTATGATTTGAGTCTATAATCCATAGATACATCTTGAGATTTGATCTTAGTACTTAATCTCGTACTAACAAAAACCCTAAAAATTTTAAAACCCTAATTAATGCATTTTTTTGCATATTTTGCTCAAAAGTTAGTGGTTTCACTCATTTTTGTGCATAAAACACCATATTAGTGAATTTGGGAATTTCCCAATTCCCATTTTTGAATACTTAAAAAAGGGGGACATGGATAACATGTTTGTAAGTTTCTCAAAACCCTATCATATGACCTATCATTGGAAAGCGCTTGAAAAATGGAATCTAAAGAGCTATAAAGCGCTCATTTTGGATCAGTGGTGTTCAAGTTATGGTTAATCCAAACTTTTGACCACGTGTCCCAAACTTGTGGGAAATTCCCATATTCCCCAATATGGTGTTATAATCCTTTCTATTTTCACTAGTATTTTCATTTAGGAATAAATTTAGGCCATTATTGCAAGGATTTGGTGAGACTTTTTATAATTTTTGAATTAGGGATTTCTACAACTTCTAGACCAAATTTGAAGATTGTGCAGATTGTCATATCACTTGTTATAGAATATATGCAAAGTATTATAGATTTTTCAAGTCATTATCTGTGTAGAGATTTCCTTGAAGAGAGTGCAAAGAATGATTGATGTGCAAAGGTTTTCTTGAAGATAGTGCAAAGAATGGTTGATGTGCAAAGGTTTTCTTGAAGACAATGTAGAGAATGGTTGATGTGCAAAGTTTTCTTGAAGACCATGCAAAGGATGGTTCTTGTGCAAAGTTTTTCTTGAAGGCTGTACAAAGTAGAGTTATTGTGCAAAGGTTTTCTTGAATACTATGCAAAGTATGGTTACTGTGCAAAGTTTAATGGAAATAGTAGCAATTTATTGCAAAGATCTATGTACAAATTACTAGAAACAACAGTAAGCATCTAATATTTACTCTCTATGATCATTTGATTCTATTTGGTACAAAGTTTGTACTCTCTTGAGTCTACATCACAATAGATCTTATGCAAGATGTTTGATGCATGAAACAGATTTCAAATAGTTAGATGCATGCAAGATGTTACAGATAATTTTTGACAAAGTTTTGAGTTTTCAATAGCTTGTAATGAAATAAGAAGACCTATTAGGAGTTGAACCCAGTCCATTAGCATAAGCCAATGTGCTCCGTACACCATAGGGCTTGAATGGACGTAGGTTATTGAAGTAAAGAGCAACCAGTGTTGAGAATTGTGGTGCCATGAGCACATAACAAATGATAGGGAGTGAGTATGAGTAGCCAAGGAAGAGCAATACCTAGCAAGATGCCACATGGCAAGTGGAGGTTTATCCCACATGAGCAAACATGTAAGAGAGGTACCCTCCTCATATAAAAAGGGTCATTTCAATGGAAGGAATACAATGCACATTTCCACATCTCAAGTCTCTATATGCCTTCCAAGCTAATTAATCTTGGGGCCTAATTGTACTTGAGTCTAAGCACATTCTTTCACATTCTCAACATGTTTAGTTTAGTCTTTGATCCACCATGAAATTTAACATGGTATCAGAGCTTAGGTTAGTGTTTAGATTAATGGTGGGTCTAGGATTACGAGGTGATTAAGACCTTACTTAGTTTTAGAGCTTTGCATTAGGGTTATTTCTCTTGTGAAGTGATGCCCATAAGTGAAGTGTTACTTAACAAGATTGCATTAGTCTTCATTTAGGGTTTCCATTGTTTTCCTCTTGCATTAGTAGAGAGCATTTTTCTCTATTCAAGATTAGGTCTCTCCACCATGTGTTATTAGGGTTACACTATAGATTTCTCATTAGGTTTGCACTAGATCTTGAGAGAGAAAAACATGAGAGAGTACCACTAGCCTTCAAAAATGCGAACTCCCAAGGATACTGAGTTATCTAAGTGCTTCAATCCTGCTGTAAGTCAAAGGAGCTTGCTTTGATCACTTTGAACTACAAGCTGCTTCAACCTCTAACGCTGCTCCCCTTGGCAACAACCCAGCCTCCCTCTATGTAGCTTCTCCTTCAACCAGCTGACTATGGCATCCATGGCCACCGCTGCCCTGTCCTCCACCTCCCGGGCTAGCCAGCCCATGCTCAAGCCCCAGAGCGAGCTCGCCTCCAAGGTCGGCAACCTCGGTGAGGCCCGCGTCTCCATGAGGAAGACGGTGTCCAAGACGCCCGACAGCCCCTGGTATGGTCCCGACCGTTTGAAATACCTCGGCCCCTTCTCCGGTGAGGCCCCAAGGTACTTGAAGGGTGAATTCCCTAGCGACTACGGCTGGGACACCGCCGAACTCTCTGCTGACCCTGAGACCTTCGCCAAGAACCGCGAGCTGGAGGTCATCCACTACCGGTGGGCTATGTTGGGTACTCTAGGGTGTGTGACCCCGGAGCTGCTATCCCAAAAGGGTGTGAAATTCAGAGAGGCACGTGTAGACAGCTTCAACACAGCTTCATCAGCACAGCAAAAAAGAAAATAGAAGGAAGACACCCCCATCACCAATCGTAGCCGATCGAGCAACAAGCACAAAAATCTTCTTATTTTTTGGTATGTGGTCTACATTAAGGTTAAAAATCTTATCCTCTCACAAAATTGTGGTTCACAACCAAACTTCCTTAAGGGGCATTCACATGACAAAAAGCATTTATATTAATTCCATGAACTTCATCAACATGGATTGTTATCAAATGCATCTATTAGGCATATCATGCACCCCACAAAGCAAAGCATGGAATTCATCATCAACAAAATGTGTTATTTGAAAGGTTGGATTTCAAGAGGTAGGAGCATTGCTCCAAAACTATGTGAGAGAAATGTTTTTTTTTAAGCGGCCTTTTATGAGCACGCAAGTAAATTTCTTTGGAAAGAAGGATTCCACACCAAAGAGAAAACCCAAGATCACAGTTTCATATTTAGCCAGCAGTCAACCTTATGAATGTAGCTAAATTTAGGGCACAAGTTTCATGTCTTCGAGCAAAGATAACTAAATCATGAACATTGGCTGGTGAAAGAGGCAACATAAGGTGGTGAATGGTCAATAAACCCAGCAGTGGGTTGCAGCTTCCTATCCTTTTCTCCCCGCTCCCCCCACTCCCCTCCTCTATATTTCTCTCGTGTGCTCTTGGACCCCATCCTTTCTTGCTCTCACTCACCCTCTCTCATCCTCCATAACCACAATACTTTGACATGTTTCTCTCTCTGTTGGTCTTTTCCTTTGCTCTCTCCCCCTTCCTCTCCCACTCCCACTCCTCCGCCTCCCTCCTCTCTCTCTCTCCCCCTTTCCAACCTCCATCTCTCTCTCCCCCCTCTTTCTCTATCCCTCTCTCTCTCTTTCCCCCTCCCCTCTCTACCCACCCCCTCCCCCCTCTCTCTCTGTCTCTCTTTATCTCTCTCTCTTCCTCCTCTCCTCTCCTCCCTCTCTTAGTCTCCCTCCACTCTCTCCGTCTCTCCCCCGCATCCTCTCTTTCTCCCTCTCTCCCCCCGCATCCTCTCTTTATCCCTCTCTCTCCCGCCTCTCTCTCTTTCTCTCTCTCCCCCCCTCTCTCTCTCTCTCCCGCCTCTCTCTCTCTCTCTCTCTCTCTCTCTCTCTCTCTCTCTCTCTCTCTCTCTCTTTCTCTCTCTCTCTCTCTCTCCCTCTCTCATTTCTCTCTCTCTCTCTTAGTCTCTCTCTCCCCCTTCTCTCCCTCTCTCAGTCTCTTTCTCCCCCTTCTCTCTCTCTCTCCCTCTTTCCTCTCTCTAAGTGGCCATAAGGAGCATTTCTTCATTCTCATTTGTGATGATTCCATATGTTCTTAATTAACCCAGCAGTGATGTCCTAAATAAACCAACAGTCATAAGTCAAGAATCTCAAAAGAAAAAAAGAGTCAACTGCCTGTGTTGCCAATAATGATATCTCTAGGGGAGAAGCCTTTGGGAGATTGAGCTTCAAAAATCACTTTGTCTCTGCTCTTAGACCAAATCTTGATGTCAAGCCTCATACCAATAGGAATCACCCCAAGAGAGCAGAATGTGTAACATGGACTTACTTAGTCTTTTTATACCACCTGTGAGACTGATAGAAAAAAATTGGCATTAGCCAAATAGTGTAAGTCAACCTCCCTAGCCATGATGCTAATGGCATCATGATCTTGTACATTATTAGACTTGATAAATTTAAATAATTAAATCTATAAATAATCTTAACAGTCTACAAGGAACAAGTCTGGCAATCAGATTTTTAGCAAAGAGAAGAGAGTTTCTGGAGGACCATAGCTCCCATAATATAGTGAATCTAAGGGTGGCAAGTATCAAGTTGTGGAGTGAAATGTTGACCCAAAATCCAGTGAGGCCAGCTGGGTTTGAACATAAAAGTTGAATGAATCTATCTTACTAGAGCATACCAAAGAGACCGAATTGTTGGGCACCATGCATAAGGCACTTGGGACATTTCCCAAAGGCAAACCCTCTCTTCAACAATTTATTACCTAAGGGAAAGTCTTGTACACCACATCTCGTAGAAAAACTTTCATTTCAGGGGGATTTGAAGGGATCACAAACCTTTTCAGATGTACAGTCTCCAAATTTTGTTCATTGGAGACCAAAGAGGGGAAATAATAGAGGAAGTAAAGCAGGTGGGTAGAGGGTTGACGAAGCATTGTAGAAGATCCCCACTTCTAGTCATCCTACTAGGAAAGCTGGTTATATACAATGCTAACCATGAGTTCATTTATAGTAGATAGAACTTGAAACTTGGATCTTTCTCTAAGTAAAAATATTAGTATCAAAATTCACCACTATTCAACTAATTTGCATAGAAGAAAATAAAAACCAAAGCTTAGATAACCATATGGAACACTTAAAAAATACACATGAATGGTGCATAAAACTACTTTACCACACAAGACAAGCATTGTGGGTGCAATCTCCCCCCCAACACGAGTGGCCCCTTCTCAAATGGGTATTTTTTTAATAATATTCCAAAAGTAGGCCTTGAGCCCAAAAAATAGAGTACACATCCATATTTGAACTTTTACCATAGAATTAGCCTTAGTCCTTAAACCTTCTAAGGTTTTACAAACTTTCGAATACCATAAACTAGCTTGTGCACATATGCATGTTACAAAAATAAATCAACTAGTGCTCGCACACATGTAAAATAAATTGACTTGTCCACACATGCACAAGTGCTCACACACATGTAAAATAAATTGACATGTGCTCGCACACATGTAAAATAAATTGACTTGTCCACACATGCACATCACAATAATGTCCAAATAACATATGAGTTAAATACTCAAACGAAGTCACACAGCCACAAAATATTGTGAATAAAATAATTAGATCTATCCACATGCCATGGCTCAATCCACCATTGATGCGTCACCTAAATCGATACCCTCACATTGTGCGTCACCTAAATCGATACCCTCGCATTGTGCAACACCCAAGTTTGGTACCTTTGCACAACTCATCACCTAAACTCATAAACATAAACCACATCAATAATAATCAATTGACATTGCATCAATAAATCCCAAATGAGCTTATGAGAATTAGGCATCATAAAAATATAAATTTATCAAGTACCAAAATGTCAACACAAAAACACAGGGGAGTCCACCCACACATGGAAATTAAGGACCAAAATGTTAGCAAGCACACGTGGGAGTCCACCCACATGGAAATCCATCCATTAGTGATTCATCAAAATACACGAGCATCCCCACATGGAAATCCATCCATTAGTGATTCGTAAAAATACACAAGCATCCCCATCAAATAATAAAAGAGCATAACATTTCCCCTTGCTGGGAAAGCAACTATCCTCAGTTGTGTAAATCAATAAGTGGATGGCTTTATGATACATGTCACGTAGGCTGTAATGCCTGTGACCGACGACGGGCAGACCGGATGGCCATGTCCGGGGTTCAGTGGGAGAGGACGCCCATGCGGAGTCATGGGCGGCCAGGCTAGTGTGGACGGCAGGCCACACACTATATAGCCTGGGGGATGAGGGGCAATCCTCATTCTTCCTCTATGGCTGGTGGTGAGCCAGAGGCCGTCCCCTCTTGTGGTAATGCCCGTAGCAGCGTTACGAGAATGTAACACTGGTATCAGAGCGTGGTTCGAGGGAATCGTGAGAGCCCGCGCGTGAACGGGGGATCCGGAGCCCACTCGATGGTTTTCATCCACAATCTTCTCACCCTTATCTCGAATGGAGGGTGTGGAGGGAGGCAGCCATGGAAGAATGGAGGGGAAGAACTCTCTCTCTCTCTCTCTCTCTCTCCCCGTCACACACACGAAGGAGTATCGCAGGTAAGCAATTTTTGTAAGCGATTGAATTTTTCTGAATTGAATATCTGCTTTGAAATTTGTTTCAACTGTGTGCAGGGGAAGTGGAAGGGGCGAAGAGCAGCCCCATTGTCTGCTAAAGCTTCGTTGAAGCTTGTGTGTGGGAGGGGCGAAGACCACCAGCCCACGATGCTGTGAATAGACCACGTCGTGTGGGCATAGAACCCTGAAGCTGCTGTTGAATGGCCGAATGGAGGGTTGACCTGCGCTATCTGCCCGTTGACCTGCGTCCGTGTGGGGGGCGAACGCAGCCCAGGTGAAGATATTACCACGGGCCAGGCGAAGACATTACGTAGCCTTGCGTTTGTGTAAAGGCTCGTTGGAGAGAGAGAAGTCTCCTTTATACTGCGTGTGGGGAAGGGGGGCGGGCGAAGACCAGCCCCACCATTGCAACTATGGGCTTGTTTTTTCCAAAGCGAACAGAACTTCGCTGGTGTCGTTGGCCGGGTAAATGGCGAGCGGGCGTGTGGACGAGGATGGCTTGGCCTGAGCCACGGGCCAGCCAGGCGGCGGCCGGCCTAGGCGGCCAGCCAGCCAGGCCAGTTAGGGGCGGCCAGCCCCACGGCAGCCAGCCCAGCGGCCGGGCGGCCATGCCAGCGGGCGGCTGGACACTCCCCACGGGCGAGCGAGCGGCCACGCCCAAGCGGCGAGACGGCCCGTTATTTTTTTAAAATTAAAAAAAAGAGAGAAAAAAAAGGGGTTAAAAAAACCATTTATTTTTTAAATATATTTTTAATTATTCATTTTTATGAATAATGAAAATATAGGCGACCAGCCCTTGATACCACATATAGGCATGCCCAGCGCACACCTCGCAAACGGGCGGCCAGCCTGGACACTCCCCACGGGCGGGCGGCCACGCCCTCAGCGGCGAGGGCCGGCCCGGCCTGTTACTTTATTTTATTTTATTTATTTAAAAAAAAACACAGAACAACGGCACACTCCACGAAACCAACCCACACGGCCGTCGCGTCGTGTGGCCGTAGTGCCCGTTTTCCACGAAAGAGACCCACCGCACATGGCCGTAGCGTCGCGTGCTAAGAGAGAGACAAATCCCACGGCCGTAGTGCCGAGTGAGCTGTTCTATGGCCGTTGTGCCTAGTGAACACGTCTATGGCCATAGCGCCGCGAGAATAACACCTGTGGTGATCACACATTTGGTTCGGAGCATACACTTAGTATTGACCATAAAAGTCACGTAGTTTGGCTAGTGTAAATCTAAAACTGCAATGTGTTTTGACTTGGGCTAAGAGGACCGGCAATGGCGTCAATTGTGCCCAATTTAGACGAAGTGCTTATCACGAACAATCAAGGTAAGCCTAATTGAGCCGTAGTGCTCATAACCCTTCACAATCTTTTAACAGATGCTAGAAGATTGTGATAAACTTTGGCAAATGAGAACCATATACAAGCGTAGTCTTGATGTGGTTATGCCTCGTGTCCAAACAAGTTGCTTACTGTTTGTAGCAACAAAAGGCCTTGGCCCATAGAGGCAAGCTGGCCCTTAATGGTAGTAACAAAATAGTGTCACTACTTGGGCCTAGAGATTAGTGACTAGTTTAATTTAGTCACGTACATTGCCTGGTAAAAGTAATCCGTAAGATGTGTATTACTTGGGATTAAGGGGCTAGGAGTGCTGCTAACAGTACTCAACTGAATGGTTTATCTAGAAGTACTAATCTGAGAATTAGCGTACTCCTAGATAATAATAGCAGATTTAGGATTGATTTGTACAAATCAAAGGTAAATCTGAAGGGGTATAGTCTTGAGATGTAATGCTCAATGCCCTTATAAAAGTTGATCGACGAGAGAACTGTTCTTAAACTTACTAGCATGGTTTTCTCTTCTTTTTATTGCCATGCGTCGACATCCCACTGCTCGAGAGTTTATGGTGATCTTTCGAGGGGGGAAAGAGCCTTTTTATATGTCACATCAATTGGTTTGGTGGTAATTTGATGGTATGGGACATCAATTCTCACGGAATCGATTGTAGTCTTGGTGGAATGGGACGCCAAGGCTTGTGCATGTAACTTGACTCTTTGGCAGGTTGTATGTACACTTGTCTATAGTGATAAAGTGTGCAAGATAAAATTTGAACTTTGAAAATTACCAAATATAGCCATAAGTTGGGATAAAACCCAATTACAGAGTTCGGAGAAGCTCTAGGTAGCAAGACCATGATGGTGTACTAGTGCTAACAGAGTGATTTAGTTCCGGAGTGATCTAAATCTAGAGGTTAGCAGTAAGACTAGTTTGGTTGGACAGTTTCATGCATGGGGGATGCCCTATAGCATTTTGCAAGTGTAGTCTTGCCTATGTTCAACATAAGTGTGCGATTGTGAGCACATTTTAGTTGCTACCATATGAATTTGGGAAATATATTACTTTCCTACATAAGCAATTGTAATATTGCATGACAGGCTATGTTGCTTACAAAGTTCATGTGCGTGTAAACCCTATAAGTCGTATGACCCCTGGGAAATGAGTGGAGCATTTCTAGGATTTAATAAGGTTTTACATGGCAATAGTAAGTAGTATCTCACTCCAGATGAGCCTGATTGTTGTTAGTATCGGATCTGACATATGAAGTGTACATAAACTCGGGCTGAGTTAGGATAGGAGGCTAAGCCGGAGAGCTTAGTGGTAAATCCTACTGTATCTGGTGAGTTTTGACTTAACCGGAGTGTTAAGAAGTAAACTCAAAGTCTAGGGTTGAACCGGAGTGTTCGGAGGCAGACATATCTTTTGTTAAATCGGAGAATTTAGCAAAAGATGAGCTTGGGGTGAACCATGGTACCCAGGAAAAAAGCTCTTCACACTAAAATGGTGCACAATAATTTTAGGGTGATAAAAATCCATCGCAGGAATGTTTTACAACTTTCCATAGATGATACATGAAGACCATGTACTTTACGGAGTGTGGTTAGGTCAGCCGAGACTCCACAAGACCTATGCACTAGTTTTTAAGTTGACCTCTATGATAAGGACGTCCAAAAAATTGTGTTGTAATACCAGAAATTGTACTGTAATGTGCAATGGAGGGGTCAATTTGTGTAGTCACTTCTTAGCAGCAAGTGACTTAAGCATCTTGTTATAGATGGCTGTATATGGTACTCCCACTCGGGGGAGGTACGCCATTGGGTACGGAGTTACTCACAAACTAGTATGGAGCTACTAGTGTGATGATAGTGGGTACGTAGTTACTCACTAGTGTGATGATAGTGGGTACGTAGTTACTCACTACTAATACATAGTTGCTAATAAAATTAAGATCCTCGAGTGAAAAATACTTTAGATCAACATTTTAAATTACCGAACCACAATCCATGAGTATCGAGGTACTCATAAATATGTTGACGTTGCTTAAATCGAGGGACCGATTTGTTCGATGGTATGGAATAAGCAAGGAGAGTGGAGTAACTTAAAAGTTACACATCACTAGTCCTAGTGAGTTGTCGAGGTCATCCGTAGTTTGATGATACCCTCTACCTATCAGATAACATTCAATTTTGCAAGCCCTGGCATTTAATCCGTAGTGATTATAAGTTTGGTGTGAGATATGGTTATGAAGTTCTAACAAGAGTACTCGTTTATTTGCTTGTCATTGGTTATAGCTTGGTAGAGATTGCCACCTGTGATGGGTAGGTAGCTTTGCCGCTATAATGAGGAGGCAGCAAATAATGTTCTCATAGTTATACTTCATACCAACACCAAACAGGGATAGGATGAAATTCCTAAGTTCATCATCACGAAGTACTGTGATGTTTACATTAATATTGAATGTATGATGTAATGAGGCATTGGGCTTGTGTAATTAAGTTCAATTATCTAGCAACCTATGGCTTCGTAGCAAGCTCAGTCATTATCTGTGGATTGATAATGTTGTTATTAGTAGTTTAAATTTTTTTTGATAGATGGTACAACCCACCCAAAGAATTCATAAGTGTGTAACCGCTTATGAAGGGTAATAATATGCAACAATGAAGCACTTTGTTACAAGTGTGAAACCACTGATCTATTGCAAAGCAGTTTATCGATAGTACCACCATATGTGCGTAGACACTATACCACATCTTCGTTGCAAGATGTTTAAAAGTTTCTTGGAAGGACTCAAGATATAACATGTGATATTAAACATGGTCTAGATTTGTTCTTGGACCTATGATACTAGCGCGTAGTCCGCTTGACAGTAGAGTTTTTGAGGACAAAAACCTTTCTTGAGGGAAAGGAGGGATATCCTCAAATATCACATAAACTCGAATAGTTGTGTGAGTCCAGACAATACTTGAAGGGATATGTCTGGTGATAGCAACAAAGAGTTGTAAGTGAATGGATGTAATTCCAGACACCCGTAGTGGTGCAAGAATCTTTATCAAACATCTCCACATACTATATGATCTGCTCGCATATATAGTATGGCATAAGAGATAGGAAGTTTGATTGTTATATTTGAATGGAAATTTTCAAAAAAGTTACATTTACTCTGAGTTAGAGTGGAGTTTAACCATCCGTAGATTGATGGTAGTTAGAAACTCAACAAGATTCTAGAGCATATGCTTGTGCAAAGAGGTTACTCTAAGAGAGAAAGTATCTCTCAACTTTGGAACTGATCCTTGTGATGCATGATTAGATTGGCTCTAGTTTATTTCTCCTATGGCCGTAGAGCTTTCCAAGGAGAAGTTTTAACAAGTTGGTGATGCAACATGGTAGCGTAGTCTACAAATATCTAGTAGCATGGTCTAAGAACTTGCGCTACTAGAGTGCTCTCCAGTACATTAGCTTCTGTGCTAATGACATGATGCAAAATAAGGCATGAAATTTGCTTTAAGATTTTGGTTGAAATACCAAATCATGGCTTGTGTGAGCATGATCCTGTCTTTACAGAGGTCTGGCGCGTTGTACGCGTATGCACTTTGTCACAGTCTCGCCCACCTTCCTCGCCGGCACGTAATGCTAGTCCGGAGAGACTGGCCGTAGGTGCGGCGGGTAGCGAAGCGAGAGTTAGTCCGGAGAAACTAACCGAGTCTTCGGGGTATAGTTTTGATAGTCCAAGTGCGGGTCACCCTGGGATTCAGAAGACCTATGCACTAGTAAAAAGACAGTTTTATTGGCCTAGTTTGTTTAAGAACGTCCAGACTTATGTGCTGAAATGCAGTAAGTGCCAGGTCATTAAACATGAAACGTCTTAAGGTTGGAGAACTACTCCGTCCGCTGGACATTCCTCAAGGGAAATGGGAAAGCATTTCCATGGATTTCATTACCGGTTTACCCAAGACGAGTCGAGGAAATGACTCGGTGTGGGTGGTAGTGGACAGGTTAACTAAAATGGCAAAGTTTATTGCCACGAAGAAAACTGTAAAAATGCCAGAGTTGGCAAAACTCTTTATTGAACATCTCTACAAGCTATATGGCCTACCCGCAGATATAGTGTCAGATAGCGATAGATAGTTCAACAGTCATTTTTGGAGAGAAATCTTCAAAAAGTTGGATACTACTCTGAGTATGAGTACGGCAGATCATCCGGAGTCTGATGGTCAAACAGAAAGGGTTAACCAAATACTCGAGGATATGTTGCGTTCTTATGTAAGTAAGAAGCAATCAAATTGGGAAGAATATTTTGCCCTTATTGGAGTTTGCCTATAACAGCTCCAAACACTCACTGGATTTACACCATTCATGTTAATGTATGGATTCCAACCGAGATCTCCGATGGCTGTAGGCCTGGAAAAGGAGATGATTCAATCTGTCAAGGAGTTCCTTGATAAATGAATGATATGCTCAAAGCTGCACGCGAGAGCATCCGTAGCGCACAGGATCGCGCTAATACATTTGCCGATAAAGGACACAGACAAGTGACCTTTGCAGAAGGTGACTTTGTATTTTTAAAGGTTCCTGCGCAGTCAGCAACCATGCAAACGAAAAAGTGTGATAAACCTTCTCCTAGATATTGTGGTCCTTTCAAGGTCCTTAAGAAGATTGGGGATGTAGCCTACAAACTTGAGTTACCGGAGAGTTCTCAAGTTCATCCTGTCTTCCATGTTAGTAAACTGAAGAATCAGTTCGCGGGTTAGAGAACGTAGTTTCTCTAGATATTTTGGTGGAACTGATCACTCCACCAAAGATACCACATGAACCGGAAAGGGTTCTTGGGTATCGAGACATACAAACCCGACATAAAGTGTACCACAAGTACTTGTTAAATGGACAGATAGGGATGAGGAGGTAGCTACTTGGGAACGCCGTAGTGCAATTTCCAAAAGGTTTCCCCAGTTTGTTTTCGAGGACGAAAACTCTTCTTAAGGGGGGGTAATGTCACGTAGGCTGTAATGCTTGTGACCGACGGCAGACCGGATGGCCATGTCCGGGGTTCAGTGGGAGAGGACGCCCATGCGGAGTCATGGGCGGCCAGGCTAGTGTGGACGGCAGGCCACACACTATATAGCCTGGGGGATGAGGGGCAATCCTCATTCTTCCTCTATGGCTGGGTGGTGAGCCAGAGGCCGTCCCCTCTTGTGGTAATGCCCGTAGCGGCGTTACGGGAATGTAACAATACATGTGGAGGATGAGATCATCACAACAAACAATTCCTAAAAATAAAACTAAACAAGTGAACACATGTGTTACGGGTCTAAGTGTCCCATTCCACTTCTAAATACAAGTTGTAGAACGATAGAAGACATAGATATGTTACGGGTCTAAGTGTCCCATTCCACATATAAACACAAGTTGGTGAAAGATAAAAGACATAGATGTGTTTGGTGTAGCCATGTGAAATCAATCTAATGTCCCATACCTTAGATTTACTCCACACAACACTACCTTATGAACAAAAGTTTGAGATGGAGTAGTCGATTCCCCCTGAAACTTTCATTTTAATATAAATTTTCTTTATCCTCAAATCTAAACTAGAAATCTTATTCCAAAAGTGAATCAAGCTAAAATGGAAATTCTTGTCAACTTAAGATTTTTTTAAAAAAAGTAATTACATTATTGTGAATAACTTGATGAATTTTGGGGATTTATTCTTGATCTTAATCTTATATTTACCATTCTAAATTCAAAAATTAAAATCGTCAAGTAGGTTTATAATTCTTGAATTTGGGAATCTTAATGTATACTTATAAACATCAAAATTCAAGATTTAATCTTGATCTTAAACTTAAAGAAAGAAACTTGAAGAAGGATGGACATCTTGTGCCTTAGTTGATAGAAATAACTTGATATACTGGTAATCAAACTTAACTTAAATTAAAATACTTGAGTGGATGGATTTGAGAGTCTAGTCTTTAGTAAAATCACTATATTTTTAAATAAATCTTGTTCTTAAGGGGTTTAAATTTGGTGCTTGAATATATCTTTGACTATGAGCTATTCTTGGTCTTGAAAGAATCTTATACTTGGATAGATTTTGGGTTTGAGCATTTTGAAATTTTAGACAAACTTCACTCTTAAATTTGAATAGACTTTGTAATTATGATTCACATGCAACTAGAGCTTGATTTTCTAGTTAATTGATTGATAACATGTTTGAAGGACTAGGAAACGTACTTGGATCTCTAATCTTAAAATTGGCCTTAAGCTTCTATCAAATCTCCAGTAATTATTTTTTTACTTAAATTTGTCTAATCTCAAATATAACATAAACTAATCTGATCTTGACTATTCTTAGAGTTAGATAAATCTTTCATCTTGAAATAGATCTAGTTCTTTCTTTCGTGTCTAATTTTGTCCTTTATGACTTGTTGAACTAGAGCTTACCTTTTACTTGAATAAAACTAAAGCTTAAACTTGTCTAAATCTACTAGCAAATCATAATGTGATCCCAACTTGAATCTTAAATAGTCCTAACTTGAATTACTTAACAAGGATAGACTTGGTCTAGAAATTGCCAGTTGAATAATCTTCCTTGCTTTTGGCATTCTCTTAATAAGTTGCACTTGATTGTTGGGGTTTTTGTCTAGAAATCTTTTTAGGAGCTAAAGTTTTGCTAGAATTCTCTAACTAGGTCTCATAGAATAGAGTATTCAAAAGATAGATACAAAAGTAAACAAGAAATTATGTACAACAAATAAACACCATATTAGTGAATTTGGGAATTTCCCAATTCCCATTTTTGAATACTTAAAAAAGGGGACATGGATAACATGTTTGTAAGTTTCTCAAAACCCTATCATATGACCTATCGTTGGAAAGCGCTTGAAAAATGGAATCTAAAGAGCTATAAAGCTCTCATTTTGGATTAGTGGTGTTCAAGTTATGGTTAATCCAAACTTTTGACCACGTGTCCCAAACTTGTGGAAAATTCCCATATTCCCCAATATGGTGTTAATAATTTTAATGCATACCTCCACCTTTAGGTAATGTGTCGATTGTGTTACCCTCTTTGGTGTAGGATGTACTCTTCGCTCTCTGCAATTTGGTTCTTCTTTTTAGTCGGGCAAGATTTGGCATAATATCCTTTTATCCTACATCTAAAACACTTGACAATAGGTAGCTTGGATATGTTATCATTAGTCGGGATATACATGTCAGATTCTTCAACTCCATTAACTTTCTTCTTAATATTTTTGTTCATCCTAGATAGATGTTGTTCAATCTTTCTTTGAAAGTTGTCCCAATGTTCTCATTCTTGATTCAAGAGAATATAGATAGAATCAAGTTGTTCTTAAATAGTAGGGTGGTGCAAATATTCACCTATTCTTCACATTTAAAAGAAATAGAAAAATTAAAACAAGAGAAAAGAAAAGGTTTCTTATCTCAAATGGAAGGTTGAGATGGGTATGAGTCTTGCTAGGTTAGCTTAAAACATAGAGGCGTATTTTCCAAACATTATTGTATTCACTCTTTACCACAAATAAAATATGTTTTATTTAAAATATTGTAAGAAGCAAGAGATGCTTACCTCGAAGTTGCTAGAGTTTAAACAGAAATCCAAACAAGATTTTAGATTAGTTAGGAGAAAACTTTTATCTACTTAAAACTCTAAATAACAATGAAAATTTTTGAAAAGTTTGTTTAATGGGGTTGGCACAATGGAAAAATTAGCACTAGAGGTGCCGTTCAATAGGGACCACGAATGGAAATTCAAATAGAATTTAAAGCCTAGAGTGAAAGGGACATGACATGACAAGAATTAAAACAAGTTTAATGGCTAAACTTAGTTAAGCTTAGTCTTACCCTCATCCACCCCCATAATCAAAGAAGCACAATGAAAGGAATATGAAATGACAAGAATTAGGATTATAAAAAGTAAACAAGTTTAATGGCTAGACTTAGTTAAGCTTAGTCTTACCCTCCTCCACTCTAATAATCAGAGAAGCACAATGAAAGGGACATGATATGACAAGAATTAGGATTATAAAAAGTAAACAAGTTTAATGAACTTAGTTAAGCTTAGTCTTACCCTTCTCCACCCCCATAATCAAGAGAAGCGCAATGAAAGGGACATGACATGACAAGAATTAGGATTATAAAAAGTAAACAAGTTTAATGGCTAAACTTAGTTAAGCTTAGTCTTACCCTCCTCCACCCCCATAATCAAGAGAAGCGCAATGAAAGGGACATGAAATGACGAGAATTAGGATTATAAAAAGAAACAAGTTTAATGGCTAAACTTAGTTCAGCTTAGTCTAACCCTCCCCACCCCCATAGTCGACAGTAGCGGCGGCGGCGGGCAGCCTGAAGGAGATGGCCTTCTCACTTTCACGCACACAATGATGGTTTTTTTATATAAATTCTTAACCTAATCTATACCCTAAATCAGGTGCAAGTATCAAATCTCACAAAGATGAAGTACAATGAATCCATTATATAGAAGTGTTTCATAGATTTCATGAAGGGCTGATCTATTTTTATTTAAGTAAAATCTAATTAGATATGGCTAAGCCATGCAAAATTCTTTTACAAAGGTCACAAGGTTATATGCCCAAAAGTCCCAAGAAAGCTTTTCCTTTTACCCGAAAAGCACACACAAGTCCTTGTATCCTTCATGGTTTAGTTTGGACAGGGTTGCAGGCATCACTAAATTGATATTTAAATCATCAAAAATAATTAAAGTAAATGTTTAGTTTGATTTTGCAAATAACTTCAAAAAAAATTTATGGTTTTTCCTCCTTGTACTTGGCCTATAGCTCTGATACCACTAAAACCAAGATCTTTCTCCAAGTACAAATATTAATATTAAAATTTGCCACTATTCAACTAATTTGCATAAAAGAAAATAAAAACCAAAGCTTAGATAACCATAG
The DNA here is from genome assembly GCF_041138505.1 of Cibotium barometz. Taxonomy (NCBI): domain Eukaryota; kingdom Viridiplantae; phylum Streptophyta; class Polypodiopsida; order Cyatheales; family Cibotiaceae; genus Cibotium; species Cibotium barometz. The sequence continues at coordinate 24,208,545 of NC_141081.1, read as the reverse complement.
CCATAAAGTGAACGGAACACTTGAAAAAAACACATGAATGGTTACTGCAATCTCCCCCTAACATGAGTGGCCCCTTCTTACATGGGTATTTTTTTAAGTATATTCCAAAAGTAGGCCTTGAGCCAAAAATAGTGTACACATCCATATTTGGACTTTTTCCATATAATAATCCTTAGTCCTCAAACCTTCTTCTAAGGTTTTACAAACTTTCAAATACCATAAACTAGCTTGTGCACATATGCATGTTACAAAAATAAATCAACTAGTGCTCGCACACATGTCATAAAATAAATTAACTTGTGCACACATGCACATCACAATAATGTCTATGAATTAAATACTTACACGAAAGGGGGCCATCCCATAAATCATTCAAAGTAATCAAACCTTTTGTTGAGTCTCATGGCTCCTTTGATGTAAGAGAGGGAGAAAGGGGGAGAGAATGGGGGGACCAACAAATATTATTGGTCAAGTAGTAGCAATGATTATGAGAATATGACACAATGGAAAGGAAAGAATAGCAAGAGAAAATGCAATAGACAATGCAATAGATAGACAATAGAGAATTTCAAAAAATTCTAATTATACCCAAACAAGAGATGGATACAATATGATGGCCTTCTCCACCCATGCGCTCTAGTGTAGAGCTTAGATGCCGATCTAGACAGACTCTGGATGGAGGAGTACTAAAGTGTAGAGGGTATGGATCCTCACAAGCATAGGATTCCAATCTCATACAAAGCTACAACAAGGGTCTACTTTTATAGGTGAAAGGGAGAACTAGGGATCATGTAATGATATCATGGATGACATCATATAATGATGCCATGGGTTAAATTATGTGATGATATCATGGGTGATATCATTTGATGATGTTATATGATGATGTCATTAGTGATATCATGCTTATATCATATGATGACATCATGCTTATATCAATGATATCATCATATCTCATACTAGAGTAGCTTCACACGCAACCCTCTTGTAGTACCCTAGCCATCTCCTCACCATCAATGGTCATAACTATGACCCCTTCTAGCATCTAAGCTAGGATTCCCACCAAAGACATCATGCACCAATGGCTTCTCATAATGGGGGGCTTACAAATGTACACCATACATCAATGTGAGATAAATACTAAGTGGTGGGCATTGAGATATCAAGCTCATGTAAGTTGGTGCAGCTCGTGGATAGCACATGGTGTGGTGCTGACAGTGTGTTAGGTATTAGCATGAATGGAATTATGACCACGTCCAATTGGTCATGTGTGGACAATACATTAGTGTTACTTTTGGTGTATGAACATAACACTCATCAGTGCATCTGTTCTCTTTATTGTGTGTGTGTGAGAGATATGGGCTATGGCTTCTCTCCTTCTTTATAATTTATGATATGGAATAGGGTTTACTTATATTGTGTGTGTGCTCCCTCCTTCTCCTATTTTTTATCATGGTATCAGAGCGTGGTGCTCAATATGAGAGTTAGTGAGTGAGTGTGAGAAGAGGGAAGAGAGAAGATGTGAAGAACTCCATTGAAGTTGTGAGCAAAAAAAAAGTTGTGGAGCACACCTCGATCATAGATCTGAAAGCTGAGGACCACGATAAGAGAAGCTAAACACCCTTAAGTGGATTGCAGGTGCCAAAGTCAATAAAGGTGAAGATTGAAGCTGCACAAAGCAAGTGCATTTTTTGGTTTTTTGGAGCTTTCATGGAAAGCTTTAAGAGGGATGTATTTGGCACATATATACTCAAAGGCACATGTATTTTAATCTTGCAAATGTATTAGAAACTTGGGAACAAGCTACATACTGAATCTTGGAGAATTTGGATGCAAAAAAACTTGATTAAAATCAATTGAAATTGGGTATTTTTACTAGTTTTCTTATCTTCTTTAAAATAGAGGTATAAATGCCACTTGGAGAATCAAATGCACCTAGTATATACAAAATTAAACTGATTCCTTCATATCCTCATTACTAAGGGACTTGGAGCATCAAAACCAAATGTCCTCTCTCTAGGAGCCATATGAATAGGCAATGTTAATTTTTGCTAGTTTTTGGATAGTTCTATACATACTACACCTTGGTTAAGTGATTGGAACCTATACAAAGTGATTAAGCTTGTCATATACTTAGAAATTGAGGTGTTGAAGCTTGGATAATCTCATTACATGTTCATTTTGTGGATTTGAATCTTGGGGAAGTCAAATAACTACTCATTTGCAGAATTCCAAAACTTTGTTTTGAGAATAGAGCACTACTAATCAAATCACTACTCACTCTACAATTAAAATTACTATAATTCCTTTGGTACAAGGCTAGAGCAAAGTGTCAAGAAGCCATTGAATCCTTGAGGCTTGAATTTGGATGAGATTTGGAGTTAGAAGGATCATTTAAGTGACTATAGGTACCTGATATATACACAAGAAGCAGTCCAGAGAGCTACTAAAATTGATGGTGGTGCTCATTCATGGTGGAGTTTTTCATCAAACCCTTCTAGGTGAACTTGGAGACTTGCATTAGGAACGGAATGAATGCCTGCAAGTTGTATTTGAATAATAATTGAAGGATTTGGACCTAAATCATTCATGACTAGTCTTTTTTGGTTTTTTTGAACCAGGGATTTTCAACTCAAACTTTTTCAACTTTAATGATTTAGATGATGCTTATGTGTGACATTGAGCACAATGGGATGTGAGTTCATAAGTGGGATCATTGTTTGAAAACTTTTACAAGGATTTGAAGCTCATTTATAGGGTTTTTGAAGTACAATCTGTGAAGCTAAAATAGGTGACGGGCCCATACAGATTGTGGGAGAGAAACTAGATCGAAACAACTTTCAATCATGGAAATACAAGATGTAAGGTTTCTTTAAAGGCAAAGGTTTCTAGGGTTTGGTCAAATGTGAAGAAGTGGAGCCTAGGATATAGGTTCCCAACCCCACACCATCACAAGTACAAGCTCATAGGACATCGACTGAGAGAGCTAATAGAATACTACACTACTTTGTAATACAAGTTTCCAACCCCATACCATCACAGGTATAGGCTCACAAGACATGGATTGAGAGAGCTAATAGAGTACTACACTACTTTGAAATATGTATCACTGATGATGGGATATTGTGTCATATTCAAAATGTAGGCAACCCAAGGGATGCATGGGACACCTTGGTGAGAACGTATGACACAAATGCATAAGAAAGGAAATTGTAGTTGAAGAAAAAATTGCATAGTGTTGTGAGAAATAACAAGAATATCCAAGATTATGTACAAGAGATCAAAGGGATTATAGACCCTCTTGTCTCTATCAATGCACCTATGGTGGATAACATTGACTTGGTACCTTGAATGGTTTAGGCAAGGAGTACAAGAATTTTGACACCTCCATAGCAGTGAGGAGGGAACCCTCTAGATTTTGATGAGCTATGTGCATTGCTTATCATGGAGGAGCTAAAGCTAGAACTTGATACTTCATTATCATCTAGCACAAGTGGTCATGCAAGATACCAAGTATTTTACCCTAGAGGTGCTAGAGGCAGGGGGGGCATGATAGAGGCAGGGGGAGGCATGATAGAGGCAGGGGGAGGTCCTTCTTGAGAGGCCATGGATGGCATGATAGACCACCACAACAACATAGTTTTCAAAAGTCATATGGAGCTCATGGTGGTGGTGGAAGGAATGCATACTCCCCAGCAAGGGGGAGAGTAAGTGCTCATGGTCGTGGATGATTGCAAGAACCAAAATGCAAATGGGATTGAGTGCCACTATTGTGGTAAGCTTGGCCATATGACAAGAGTTGTTACAAGAAGTAGAATAATTTCCAAGGAGAAAGATTGCAGCATGGGAATTATGCATCATCTAGTAATGAGGGACATGTAGATCACATGTTTGCAATGAAGCATATGGTACTATGTCATCACCACTGAAAGAATTGGATGACACATGGTATATGGATTCAGGAGCTTCAAACCATATAACATATCATGGAGAGTGGTTTGATAGGATGTTTCCCTCACAAACATAGGGTTATGTGGTGATAGGTGATGACACACAACATGCCATCACACATACAGGCACACACATATAGGTAGTGTTTCCCTCAGGATGTATGATGGTAGAGTGAAAAGCATATCAGATATGTTATATGTGTCATCCATCATATTCAACCAACATGGCTGCTTTGTGGAAGACTTTAAGAATGGCTACAAGTTAAGTTGATTTGCCAAGGGATAGAAAGAAGGCAATTCAAGCTAGATGTGGGAAAACCTAAGTTGAAGACAACCATGTTCTCTAAAGGACAAGGTGTGGTGCTAGACATTGATGTATGGCATAAAAGGATTGGACATGTGAATATGCAAAAGCTAAAAACTATGCAAGCTAAAGGCATAGTTGGTGGACTGACTAGGTTCAAATATGATGGCAGTAACCATATGTAACCATATGTGTGATACCTAGCAGTTTGGAAAGTAGGCACAACTACCTTTTTTGAATAAAAGTCAAATGAGCAGGAGGCCATTGGAAGTTATTCATAGTGACATATGGGGTCCAACATAGACTCCTACCATAAATGGATGCAAGTATTATGTAACTTTCATAGATGCCTTTAGCAAAAAGATATGGATTTACTTCTTAAAAGAGAAGGGTGAAGCATTCGAGAAGTTTAGAGACTTTAAAGCTTATGCAAAAAAGCAATATGGTGCATGGATAAAGTGCTTGAGAGAAGATGGTGGTGGTGAGGACATGTCAAGAGCTTTTGATGAGTTCTTGCATGAACATGGCATAAGAAGGAAGGTAGCATGCAAGTACATAACCCAACAGAATGGTGTGGCTGAGAGGAAGAATAGAGTGATTGGTGGAATTGTCAAGGCCATGTTGAATGAAAAGAATATGCCTAATTACTTTTGGGTAGAGGCATGTGCAACAATAGTCTATTTGTTAAACATGACTCCCACTGTACCCATACATGACAATACATCAAAGATGAGGTTGACAGGCTTTAGGCCTAATGTTGGTCACTTGAAGTTTTTTGGATGCATAGCATATGTGCATATTTTGGATAAAAGAAGAAGGAAGCTAGATCCCAAGGTAGAAAAGTGTGTTTTGATTAGTTGATAGGAAAGCATACAAGTGCTTTAACCCATTAAAAAAGCAAGTGGTGTTAGTAGGGATGTCATCTTTGATGAGCTTGGCAAAAGTGACCATCATATGGTTGCATATGGTTATAGATGACATTGACTCAAATGTACATATGAACTTACCATCTATGGACAATACTACTAGCATGGCAGGATCCACTGATACATCAAGTGGTGATGCTAGTGTATATGAACTTACCATCTATGGACAACACTACTAGCATGGTAGGATCCACTCTCATACATCAAGTGGTGATGCTAGTGTGAGGCCTTGGTCTAGGAGATTGAGGAATAATAATGTTAGCACTAGTACTAGCAATGTGGTGATGCTAGTGTGAGGCCTTGGTCTAGGAGACTGAGGAATGATGATGCTAGCACTAGTACTAGTAGCAATGTTAGTTAACAAAGGTAAGAAGAAGGTTAAAGGTATTGTGATTGGCAATGGTGGGCTATAACTCTTCAGATTCAAAGAGTATAGATGAAGAGTTGGAGATTCCAACCTTGCACATTCTAGGTGCAAGGCAAAGCAGGTATATGCCACCACATGAGAGAGTCCATGGTGGAGCTCATAGTATAGTGACCCACTGGTGTTGAGGAGGTCACAAAGGGTGAGATACCCTATGCAAAGGTTAACATACATATATGCATTATGCATACATGACTTTGGTCATCAAACATATGGACCCAATAGGTTTCAAAGATGCATATGGAAAGGTTGAATGGGACAAGGCTATGGATGAAGAGGTGGATACCTTGGCCAAGAATGATACCCGGGAATTGGTTGAGTTGCCACAAGGAAAGAATGTGATTGGTTTCAAGTGGGTGTATAAAGTTAAGTGCAAGTCTAATGGTAGCATAGAGAGACACAAGGCAAGGCTAGTCACCAAGGGTTATGCACAGACTTATGGGCTAGACTACGATGAAACTTTCAGCCCTATAGCTAAGATGGTGAGGTCTATCATTGCATTGGCTACAAAGAAAGGATGGAACTTGCACCAAATGGATGTTAAGAATGCCTTCTTGAATGGTAAATTACAAGAAGAGGTTTACATGGAACAGCTAGAGGGGTATGTACACCCTAAGTATCCCACTCTCATATGCAAGTTAAAGAACACACTATATGGCTTGAAGCAAGCACCATGTGGAAGTGACAAGATCAAAAAATATCAGCAGTGGTTTTGTTGTTGGGAATGTAGATTCTTCACTCTATGTGAAGAAAAGAGGAGATGGCATAGTGGTTATAGTCATCTATGTAGATGATTTGATCATTACAGCAGGTGATTGTGGGACAAGTATTGATGAGGTTAAAGCCTTTTTATGAAATGAGTTTGATATGAAGGACCTTGGTGAGTTGAGGTTCTTCCTTGGCATTGAAGTGGTCAAAACAAGCCATGGTATATGGCTAGTATAGAGATAGTATGCACTAGTAGATATGGTGGCAAAGTATGGGATGATGGCATGTAAGCCGATGAGTATGCCCTTAGAGCGGAACATGAAGCTCAGGGCTGATTTGGGTGATAAAGTATAAGATATTACCATGTACAGGAAGATGGTTGGAAGTCTTATCTATATGACCATCATGAGGCCAAATCTCAATTATGCGGCAGGACTAGTCAATCAATTCATGTAAAGTCCCCACAAGCCTCATTTGGATATAGTGAGACAGATCATGAGATACGTCAAGATTACTACATATTATGGTCTTTTCTATGAGGGTGGAAAAGACATACATGTATATGGTTATATACAGATGCAGATGAGGCCAGTAGTGCTTATGATAGGAGGTCTACCAATGGCTATGCTTTTAGCCTTTGTAGTGGTGTTGTGAGCTAGAGCAGCAAGAAGCAACCTACGGTTACTTTGTCTACCATAGAGGCCAAATATCGTGGATCAGCCACCATATAGCTGCATATGAGGCTATGTGGTTAAAGAAACTACTTGTTGATGATGTGTGCCAATAGAGTGATATGAGTGTTATCATTTATTATGACAACATGAGCAGTATACATCTAGCTAGCCTACGTGGTCTACCATGCCATGACCAAACACATTGAGATCCATTAGCATTTTTTAGGGAGAAGGTGCTAGATGGGCATGTAGACCTAACATATGTATAGACACATAGAAGATTGCAAATATCTTTACCAAAACCCTTGGTAAAGATAAGTTTGAGTACTTCCATACCAGATTGGGAGTGCTCTAGATGGATATATAAAAGCTTGAGGGAGAGTGTTGAGATATCAAGCTCGTGTATAGCTGGTATAGCTAGCGGATAGCACATAGTGCCTTGATAGTGTATTAGGTGTTAGTGTGTGTGGAGTTATGACCATGTCCATTGGTCATGTGTGGAGTTATGACCGTGTCCATTGGTCATGTGTGGACAGTACATTAGTGTTACTTTTGGTGTGTGAATATAACACTCACTATGTGTGTTCTCTTTGTTGTGTGTGAGAGAGATGTGGAAGATGGCTTCTCTCCTTCTTTATGATTTATGAATATAACACTCACTATGTGTGTTCTCTTTGTTGTGTGAGAGAGATGGCTTCTCTCCTTGTTTATGATTTATGATATGGATTAGGGTTTGCTTCTATTATGTGTGTGCTCCCTCTTTCTCCCATTTTTTATCAAATGTCCACCCTAAGATGAACTATGTCCTTGGCCCAATGCCAAGTTGCTAAAGATGTTGTGTGAGGTGGTCCTTCCCAAGAGCCTTGGTGAAGATGTCAAGATAGTTCTATTCTATAGAACAATATTCTAGCTCCACTATCTCATCCTCGATTAGCTCTCACACATAATGATACTAAATCTTAATGTGCTTCATGTGAGCATGAAACACAGGGTTCTTGGAGATAGTCATGCAACTCTGGCTGTCATACCGCAGCACTGTAGTGCACCACTGTAGCCTCCCTAAGTTGAACTCCCATGTCAACTAAGATCTTTCTTAGCCATACTACCTCGCATGCAGTAGCAAAGCATGTTGCCTTGTACTCAACCTTTGTGGAAGAAAGTGCCACTATAGGTTGCTTCTTGCTCGTCCAAGAGAAAGCACCAGAACCAAGAGAGAAACAATATCCTAAAATTGATTTCTTGGAATCACAATCTCCTTCCCAAACAAAGTCACAATAGCCCACTAGGGTATCACCTATACCATAAGTGATGCCATACTCAAGAGTTCCTCTAATGTACCTGAGTACTCACATCCCTTGCTTCCAGTGACTTTCTCATGGCTTGTTGGATAAATTGCTTAGCATATATCAAGTCTTGTGTTAGTGAGAAAAATCAAACTCCCACAACCAACTTTTGGTGTTGCCATGTTATGGTAGTGATGTGTGTGAACACACTTAGGACTGTTGAGGCACTTTTTCCCTCACTAGGAGATTTTTTCCCTCATACATTGTATATACATCTAACACTCTAGGGCTACCTTATCTTTGTTCTTGCACACTTAGTAATACTACTTTTGTGTTGTGTGCGCTTGAGCTTCTTCTTCTCCAAGCTATGTGTGCATTCCTGTAACCCTAGTTCCAACATTTGGTATCAGAGTAAGCAAGAGCTTCAAGGTAGAATTGCCAAAACCCTCCACTTCATCTCCTCCATTTGAGACAACATTTCACGAGCATTTGCAGGTCAATATATTTTATGGGTAAGATCATAGAGCTTGGTGCCTTTAGAATTCTGATCTGAGAGGTCGTTTCGCCCTCTGTTTCTGCATTACAAGCACTATGCAGGCAATTTCATCCTTTTGTGTAGATTTTTTATTAGGGTTCAGATCTACAAGACGGGTGCCTCTTGGTCTATTTTGGGTTGTTTCAGATAGTATAGGTTAGTTTTCTACAAGTTACTCTCTATAGAGGCAACAGTTACATCAGGTACAGTTTGTGGCCATGGTTGATAACAGTGATGTATTTCATATGTTACCTGTTAAGGACAAGTTGGATGGGACCAACTACCCACTATGCTCTTATATGATGCACCATGTATTGGTTGCAAAAGGCTTATGGAATATTGTGCAAGGTCATTATAGTTGTCCTACTTCAGTATAGCAAGGACCATTATTGCTAGTGTTAAAGAAGGTGTAGTGGTGGATGATGGTGTAGGCTCTGCTGCTATAGGTTCTGATGATGCAAGATGTACTCTTGGGTAGGCTAAATAGGATGGTAAAAATGCGCAAGCTCATGCCTTGATTGCACTATCTATTAAGTGTGCCATCATTTCCCACATTCATGGATGTAAGACTACGAAGGGTGCATGGGATATGCTTGCACGATTGTATCAGGTTTGGAATGAAGGTGATCCAATGGATAGTTTCCTAACAAAGATCAAGGATCTCAAGGAGTAGTTGATAGCTACAGATAAGATTTTGCTAGATAGTACACTTGTGTAGACCATTCTTAATGGTCTTTCAGATTCTTACCAAAGCTTTGCATCCACCCTTAGGTTGATGATGAAGGGTAATCCAAATTCCCTTCTATTTTGAGGAGCTCGTTTTTGTTTTACTATAGGAAGAATAGTCCTGGTAAAATAGGAATATTATGCGTGTTGCAGATCAAGCTTTTGCTACTAGCCATAAAGGCAAAGGCAAATTTAAACCAAAATTTGTGACAGGTGCAGATGGTGCAAAGAAGCCTAATAAGGGTGAGCAAAAGAAAGAGAAGAAGGTCAGGTGTAATTAGTGAAAGGAACTTGGTCATATAATTAAGGAATGTCCTAAGGTGGCTGCAAAGGAGGTAAAGAAGAAAGAGGCTGGTATGGCTGTTTACAGATGCCTGCACCTCTAATGTTGAATCTGCTAATGTTATGCAAGAGTCCGAATGGGCATTTGTTGTGTAGTGCAGTTATGACCCATCTTTGCATGATGTATATATGTCTGTTGTTGCAGATTAACATGTATGGTATTTTGATAATGGTGCTACTAAGAACATCACTTCGTAGCATGACATGTTTACTTACCTTGAGTCTGCGCCTGTTGGTAATTTTGTTACATGCACAAACAACTTTGAGTATCCAGTAAGAGGAGTTGGAAAGATTATGTTGACTGTTGCTAATGGTAGCTCTTTCACACACTTTGATATATTGTATGTGCTTGGGATCAGAAAGAACTTATTGCTATTTCTGCACTGACTAGGATTGGACTAGTTATGAAGTTCATTGATGACAAATGTACAGTTCATGATCTTAGTATAGGTGATACAATTGTGGCATTAGGTTCGTTATGTCATAGACTACATAAGCTAAATGCTTATGACAGATGTGTGGAAGATGTGGCATGTGCAGTTGTGGATACGTAGGCTATATTAGATGCAAAACTATGGCATGCATATTTTGGGCATCTGAATTTTGCTAGTTTGATGCATTTGTAGAAATCTGAGATGGTTTCTTTTTTACCTACTTTGCAAAGCGCCATAAGAGCATGTTTGTGAAGGCTATATTCTTAGCAAGATGTAGTGTGCTTCATTTTCAAAGGATAGTTCTATGCAAGCTATTGGCAAATTGCAACTTATACATAGTGTTGTATGTGGTTCAATGTAGTCACCAACCATCATTTGGTAATCATTTGTACTTCGTGACTTTCAGTGATGACTTTTCTAGGCATGCATGGGTGTATCCTATGAAAGCTAAGTTCGAAGTGTTTATGTACTTCAAATAGTTTATCTCTTTGGCTGAAAATGTTTGAGGCTATAAAGTGGGTACCCTGCATTCTAATTGAGGGGGGGAGTATATGTCTAGAGACTTCAATGCATTCCTAGCAGATCGTGGGATAAAACATCAATGTACGGTGCCTTATACACCACAGCAAAATGGCATTGTTGCTGAGAGAAAGAATCGTTCTCTCATGGAGATGGCAAGGTGTATGGTTAAGAGCCAAGCCTTGCCATATGCATTTTGGCTAGAAGCTATAATGTGTACTACATATGTACTTAATATATGTCCCACTAAAGCGTTGAAGTTTGTCACTCCATATAAGTCTTGGCCTGGTCGCAAGCCATCTATAGCTCATTTGTGTGTATTTGGTTTCTTGGCTTATGCTCTTTAACTAGAGCAACATCACAGGAAATTGGATGACAAGGCTATTAAATGCATTTTTGTTGGTTATAGTGTAGAAAGTAAAGGCTATCGTTTGTATCATCTGCAGTCTAAACATATCTTGGTTAGTTGAGATGTTATTTTTGTCCAGGATGTAGTTCAACATTTGCTTTCATGTACCAGAGACGTAAATGTTTTCTCGCAAGATGTGTATGAGACATTGTTGCCTTTGTTTAGTAGTGCTAGTCAGTCACATGTAGCACCAAAAATGAGGCAAATATTCAACCTATGCACGTTTCTAATGAGTCTACAAATCAGCCCATTTCTGATGTAAATGTTCATGATGCACTTTATGGGAAGAGAGCAGAACTTGAGGAGTCTAGGTCAATGCCTAAATGGCTGGTGCATACTTTGTGTGATAGCAAATTAGATGCACCTTTACCTAGTCATACTCATTTTGGTTCTCAACATGTATCATATGCATCGGAATGTTTTGCATTGGCTATTGCGAGTATATATAATGAAGAAGAGCCTGTTTCATTTGAAGAGGCACAAAATTCAGAAAATTAGATGGTTGCTATGCGTGTTGAATATGATGCTATTGTCAAGAATAGCACATGGTCTTTATGTGATTTGCCTCCTAGAGTAAAAAGACAATTGGCACTAAGTGGGTGTATACGCTAAAACATAAGCCGAATGGTAGCGTTGATCGATATAAGGCCAAAGGATTACGCTCAGCAAAGGGCATTGATTTTGATGAGACCTTTACTCCCACTTTCCATATGATGACCATTCGTAGCATTTTGCTTTGGCAGCTCATCATGGTTGGAATGTACATCAGTTGGACATCAAGATTGCGTTTCTAAATGGTGATTTTCATGAGAAGGTGTATGTAACACAACCTTGTGGTTTTGTTCAAAAAGGGCAGGAAAGGTGATGTACTTCTAATCATTGTGCTATATGTGGATGACATGTTGCTCACTGGTCCGAACAAGATGCATATTGTTGATTTTAATGTTGAATTAAATTCAACTTTTGAGATGTCAGATTTGGGCCTACTTCATCATTACTTGGGCATTCAATTTAAGCAATGTGATGGAGGTATTGTTTCATGTCACAGACAAAGTACATTGAGGCATTACTACATAGATTCAGTCTTGAGGATTGTAAGCCTATTGCTATACCTATGGAGATAGGCCTACACTTAGCATTCATGATGCCAGAGACTACTTTGATTCCACTCTCTATCAGCAAGCTGTTGGTTGCCTCATTTATGTATACATTTTGAGGCCTGATATTCAGTTTGCAGTCTAACAGATGAGCAAGTCTATGCATAGCCTAGGCACTAAGCATTAGCAGGCAGTTAAGTGACTCTTTTGCTACTTGAGTGGTACCAGGCACCTTGGGTTGCTTTATCCCAAGGGGGGATCATTGCTGCCAGATTTACATGCTTTTTCGAATTATGACTAGGCTAATTGCTATGACACTCGCATGTCCACAAGTGGTTTTTGCTTCATGCTTAGTAACTCATACATATCATGGTTAAGCAAGAAGCAACCTACTATGGCCACTTCCAGTTGTGAAGCTGAGTACACATGGCAACTTTCACAGCTACTACGATTGAGTGTGTTTGGCTCAGACACCTTTGTGGCTGATTTGGGTGTTGGACAGCCATCTACCACCATCATCTTCACTAATAGTCAGAGTGCATTGGCAGTTGTGAGGAACCCAATGTTCCATGCTCGCACTAAGCACATTGAGGTGCAGTGTCATTATGTCAAGGAGAGGCTCTCTGCTGCTGCGAGCAAGATTAGTTTGGCATATGTGCCAACACAGGACAGTCTTGCTAATCTTTTCACAAAGGCGTTGCCTCTTATGAGAAGTTGAAAGCTTTTTGCAAAGCTTTGGGCTTACTTCCCTTCGTGGATTGATCACAAGCCATATGGCATGGTACTTCCCTATACATTGAGTGCCAGCTCATGTTCACAGCATTACTTCTAGGGGGATTTGTTGCCATGTTATGGTAGTGATGTGTGTGAACACACTTATGACTGCCGTGCCACTCACTTCGAGCAAATATAACATGACGAAGATGTTTGGCAAGATTAAGGACAATGGGCCAAAGCCAAGGTGGGACAAACAAAGTAGCCCACACAAGACAAGCCTTAAGTAGCCCACACAAGACAAGCCTTAAGTAATCTAGTACTGACATTGAAGGTAGGGTCCCAATGTAGCACATGCATTAGGGATTTCTTAAAAACAAGGGGGACCATAGACATTAATGATGCTACAGATTGAGTTGACAAGGAGAACATTGAAAAAACCCTTCCCCATGTAGAAGTCCCCATATAGAAGACCTGAGAAATAGATTTACAATGAAATATTTTGCTATCCAGCCATGATGTCAACTCAATCTTATAAGTGACTACTCATACAAAAAATAATAATGCTAAAAGAAGCAAAAAGAGAAAGCAGGTGCTCAATGTTGGCAATGGGGATGTTGGCTTGTGCCTTGGGTCCAATCACTATCTTTAGAGTAGCATCCATATGACTTTGAATCCAATCCTTGCAAAGGAATGAGTGATGAGAGACAACTTGGGAAAAAGAGGATTTGTGCATGGGTAGTGGCTCAGTAGAGTGGCCCTCTATTGAAAGGAAGGCCCATCCTCATGAAAATCACCCATGATAGGTTTGGGGTTACATCCAAGTCTTTCCAAACACTTGAGATATTAAGCATGTCTCTCTCTTCATTAGTGTTACCAAAGTATATATCCTTTGAGACTTTTTGGAGCTCATCTTTCACTCCATCAGCCCAAGTAGCTCTCCTAACTTTCTCCTACTTTTTTACAAATCACACATACACACATAATTCATTTGTGCGTTAATAATGTTTTATTTTTTCTCTCTCTCTCTCTTACAAATTCAATTTTAATATCTTTGTATGTTAAAAAATAAAAATCTTCCTCATGTAATATTAGTATTAGATCTTTAAGCATGTTTGGATGGTTTATTGATTTTCTAGGGAAAACCTATAAGAATCAATCCACACACCTAGTGCATGGTACCTTTATAGTAGTGAGGAAAAACCCTTTCTTTTACTATGTGCATGCAATAGAAGAATGAGAAACTTGACTATCCATGAAGTGCAATTGAATCATGCACCTCTTCATCAACTAGCACTACAACACCAACACTACAACATTAGCATATTCATTAACTACAACACCAACACCTTCATTAACTAGCACTAAAACACTAGCACTACAACACCAACATCTTCATTAACTAGCACTAGAATGCCAACATCAACACTTGATGTTAGACAAGCTCGATTGGCTCTTAGATGTTATGGTGGCATGTGCATTTACCATCTAGGATAAATCTAAACGAGTGGTACTACCACCACCACCACATCCTTTATCACTACCGACATCCCCCACAACCACAACCCACTACCACCACCACCACATCCTTTATCACTACCGACATCTCCCACAACCACAACCCACTCTCCAAATCCAACCTTATATCTTCACTATCAAGAAAGCCCTTTCTTTGAGAAGCAAGAACATATATAGTGCAAGATTAACTTTATAATCATGTAACAAACATAGCTTCAATAGATAACACTCTCAAGATCAATAAGAAGATTTGACTCAAAGAGGAGAGACATTGACAAAGCATCAATAGTGAAAATTGTTGATGATGAGGATTCCAATATAGAATGGCTAAGATAAAACTATGTGTAGGCCTAGAACTTTTCGAATAAGGGTGGAGCTCAAGGGCCATGTGAAGGTAGTATTTTGAAGGTGGGTTTAGAGCTTCCACTTCCACAGTTGTCATACCTACACCCAAGTTATGCCCAAACTAGAACACTAAATAGGGTATCATTGGTGGACACTTGTTGAACCCAACAAAAAGGGCACAACATCAATGAAAAAAATCATTGTTTCTAGTGCTACATATTGGAGCATGATTTAGGAAATGTACCAAGAAACCGACTCCTTCCACTCCACAACCTCAATCTAGGATTGCCAAGATCAACAAAGTAAAAACCTCATATGAAGGAGAACCTTAGCTAGAGGAGACTCCAATAAAGAAAGAAAAGTACCATAGACATTAGCAAAACACATGTCATAATTAACTATAAAAGTACCATAGACATTAATTTTAAGTGGGTTAGTATACAATAAGATTACTTAAATTTACACATGTATAAATAAAAATCATTAGATCTAGTAATAAAATGGGTCTACAAGTAGTTAATTACATTGTAAAAAATGCAACATTGGTATTTCCATAAGCAGCATGGATTTCTTATCAATGAGACAATTTGTGGTTACATATGTGTTTTCAAATATAAAATGGTTTGGACACAATACATATGTGTTTTCAAATAAAATGGTTTAGACACAATACATATGTGTTTTCAAATGTAAAATGGTTTAGACAATACAAACTATAGCTTAAGTGGGCTAATACTTTTTTAGATCATAAAGACACTAACAAATTATCATCTAAGAAGAATTGAAAAGAGCTCCACATTTTGTTATCTATAGTGTGTAGTTAAACATTATAACATTCTATAGCGTGTAGTCAAACAATATAACTCCTCTTATTATTTTTGATGTAGTTAGGACTAACCATGTGAATGAGCTTTCTTGTGATCATACACAAACCATATTTTTTATAAATTCACATCTAAAAGAAAGAATAAGAAGAATAAATGATGATGGCCTAGAGAGTTGGTCTAGAGAATTTTGTCACCCAACTAATCAAACAAAAGGCACATTTTGATGGATATAAAAGAGTAAAACCAGTGTCACTCTTGAAATTTTGGATGGATACCATATTTTAACATTGAAATTTGGTTATAAAATATCCTTAAGAATCTCACAATTTTTTTTTCCAAAATTTGATATAAGCTTACAAAATATTTTATCAAAAGGATCTTACATTATTGTAATACATTTTCTAATGACAATCTCAACCTCACTATCAAGCTAAGTAGTAGGGAACTCCATGTGTATCCTACACTTGGATGATATGGACATACTATACCTACCAAAATATAGGGATCTAAGGCTAGACACTAGGCATTTTCATTGTGCACCCTTGTTTAAGGATTACTTGCCAATGTACTACACACAATGGTGGTGATAATTATGCATATCCCACCACATATGTCATTGTCATGACTATCCCACCCACATTTGTAACCCTCTTATATAATGTAATATTATCATGGCCATTTGGTTGGGTGCTCTTTTGTTCAAGTGCAATTTGAAGGAGAAGGTGTGTGTGTGTGTAAAAGCATGTAACAATGACCCTAATTTTTAGGGTGACTTCGACTAAGGTCTTTATATTGTCCACCAAGGGCCTCGCTCTTAATAAAATCTCCCCATATCATGAGAATGAAAAGGATACCTAAAAATAGGTCTACATACATGTTTTTGGGAATATACATATCATTTCTTATATGTAGACATTCTTAAAATACAATAGCAACTGATAAATAAGACACCTATTACAAGTAGTATAAATGGCCTAGTAAAAAACAAGTCTGTATATGCACTCACTCGATATCATAAATTTTTTTATGTGGAGCCCCCAAGGTCTTAGGTAGGCCTAGTAATATAAAAGACCTAGTAAAAAATAAGTCTTTATATGGACTCATTTGATATCATAAATGTTTTAAAGTGAGGCCCCAAAGGTCTTAGGTAGCATATTAGCTACCTAAAATGGGGGCATGTGTAGTATAGAGTGCCTCAAGGCTAAGGGCAAGGGCTTAAGGAGGGCTTAAGTGTGGGTCGCATGGCTCTAGCACCCTTATATGTGCTTTTCTATCTTTTATATCCCATGAGACTAGCCCTAGAAGCATAGTTAGCTAGTCCTGTAGTAGTCTATGTGCTCTATATCAACCCACACCTCACCATCTCATTATTGTAAGCCTTGGTGTTAAAATATCACTAGAAAAGGTAGCCCTTATCACTAAAATGGAAGCAAAATGGGATCCCAAGTTTCATTCCCTCTAACAAGCCTCTTTCTAGCCCCTTTTCTAGAAAAGTTCTAGCTACTTAAATTTACATTTAAAGGAGGGTTAACTTGCCTTG
Source organism: Cibotium barometz (assembly GCF_041138505.1). NCBI lineage: Eukaryota > Viridiplantae > Streptophyta > Polypodiopsida > Cyatheales > Cibotiaceae > Cibotium > Cibotium barometz. The sequence goes on along the minus strand of NC_141081.1, from coordinate 24,191,270 downwards.
CTACCATGGGTGAATTCTTGATTCAACTTGATCACAAAAAGTGTAACTCAATTGCATGGATACATAAGAAATCCAAGCTTCTAAGGGTTTGTGAAGGTAAGAAACCACCTCAATTACTTAAAAAACATTCTCATATCCACATTCCTTTCATGAATTTTTTTAAAAAAATAAAGGACCTCTTATTCTATTACAGTGATATACAATCATAAGATGATGTCTTGTAAGCTTTACACATGCAAGAATGATTTTTAACATAGTTGGATTCCCTTGTTCCATGTTCATTGATGATTCCCTTGTTCCATGTTCATTGATGATGTGCTACAATATATAAGTTTTAATCTCTATCTCAACATGGCTTATTCTTGGGTAAAGTATGAGGAAATTTCTAGAAGGCTAAGAGAAATAGGAGATTACAATTGGGTGTAGTACTCTACCTTTTCTCATTTTTTGAATTGAAGTATCTAGATTTATTTTTAGCAAGTCTAGCATGATGGTTTTGTTTAAGTATATGAAGAAGGTCATTTAACAAAATTCTTAACAAGGCTACCAAAAGACATTCAATGTAATAATTGCCTTACTATAATTTGCCTAATTTATTTTTAATAAGAAAGTGCATAGCCTAAGATTATCAAAATACCTATCTTTAAAAGAATAAATATTTCTTTAAATAACAAAGACTCAAAGACAATTTAAATGTGCATATTGATTAACAAGGTTAGTAAAAAGATATTTAATCTAAAATTTACATAAATGCTAATAGGAAGCCAAAATTACCCATCTTTAACAATAACATCAAGGCAGCCTAATATTTCCAAACAATATACAAGATCTATAAGAATTTAATTGAGCACACTTACATACCATGAGAAAATTAAAGGTGCCACAAAAGGTTTAATCATGACTTAGATTTACACAATTGGGAAGGGACTTATAAACATAGTAATAGAAATTTTGAAAACAAACATCATATTTTAAGTAGAAGAAATTATGTTAACCAAGGAATTGTATATGACAACGCTTACCTTGAAAATAAGTGTACCAACACAAGAATATGCCATGCATTGCCCATGGTACAATGTGGCAAGAAGAAATCTCTCTCGTAAGAGAGAATGCTCCCATGCATTACCCATGGTACAATGTGGCAAGAAGAAATCTCTCTTGTAACGGCACCACATCAAACTCACGAGATATATAATACTACATACAACACACGCTCACATGAGTCTTGATCTTCTCCTAATATTATATATGGTGGGGAACTGGCTTCATCTCTAGTGCTTACATTATTCAATGATTTCTTCAATCAAGGTTACTCGCTCCTTCTCTTCATCACATCAATCATGGCTCTTGGAGGCATGATCCACTGTCCCTCCTTGTTCAAGGTATCTATCTATGCATTGCTAAAATCCATCTATTGAAAGATTAACTCGTCCCTCCTTGTTCAAGCTATCTATCTATCCATTGCTAAAATCAATCTATCAAAAGGTTGATTATACAATTAGATTGCGTTGCACAAGGCTGAGGTAAACCATCCTCAATTTTGCTTGCACAGGTGGTCCTTCTGATGATGATGATGATGGTCGGTTTGGATGGTTTCGGCTCTACTGTTGAAGGAGCGAGTTATTGCAGTGATGAAGATGAGGCTTTGAGCCTTGCTTTGCATTGTGTTACTTCGGGTAGTGTGGAGAGCCACCCTTCAAAGCCGTGTTGTGATGGGATGAAGCAACTGGTGCGAGGCATGACTCTAAGTTGCATGTGTGAGATCTTGATCTCCGTTGGCGGTGTGGGCGCCCCCAGTCTTGTGGACAACTACGTTGAAGCATGCTCCATATGCGTGCCTCCCCATTTCCAATGCAAATTATAATTTATTTGATCCAACAACCAACAGTTCTCTCTCTCTCTCTCTCTATATATATATACACGAGTTGGCATACCTGTCTCCAATAAGCATATTATCAGTTTTGAGGCCCCTTTTCTTTCAGTTTTTTAGGCCCCTTTAGACCAGAGCTAGGAAATGCTACCATGTGTCACCCCTCCAGAGACCAAACTTAGGAAATGCTACTATGTGTCACCCCTCCAGAGACCAAAGCTAGGAAATACTACTATGTGTCACCCCTCCAATTGGAATCCCTTTTGAAATAAAGATATAGATAGATATTTATATACATGCATACTTCTCTCTCTAGTGTAAGTGTGTGTGTGTGTGTGTATATATATATATATATACACACACAATATACACACACACATGCATACTTCTCTCTCTCAAGTGTAAGTGTGTGTGTATATATATATATATGTACATACACAATACACACATGCATACTTCTCTCTCTCAAGTGTAAGTGTGTGTGTGTATATATATATATATATACATACACAATACACACACATGCATACTTCTCTCTCTCAAGTGTAAGTGTGTGTATATATATGTAATACACAATACACACACACACACATGCATACTTCTCTCTCTCAAGTGTAAGTGTGTGTGTATATATATATATATGTACATACACAATACACACACACACACATATATGCACTCGCATACACACACACACACATATATGCACTCGCATATCGTTTACTCTTCGTTTATAGGTGGTGTTATACAATTAATAGCTTATTAGATAAAGACGGACATTGATAAGCTCGTAGCCCGATTGGTCAATTGGGTTGGCTCAACACCTAGAGGCCCCTGAGTTCAAACTCCCCTAGAGGCCCCCGCCGAGTTCAAACTCCACCTAGAGGCCCCCGAGTTCAAACTCCACTAGGGTATCCTCACTTGGTGCCAAATAAAATTTTGGGGAGTGTACCCTTCCCAATTTGTTTTTTTTTTTAGATGGGACAAACCAATAATGTTTCATGCCTTAGTTTTTAAATAGTGATCCATGATCCAACAAAGGGATAATTCAAAGGGATAATTTATTCAAGGTCAGGGTGAGACTTAATATGAAGTAAAGATGACAAAGAGATTGAGCCTAAATCCACGCTTGAAAAAGTACACCTTTTGCTACAAGAAAGAGACCCGGTAGAATTAGGACTTTCACTTGCCGAGATAAAGTCAATGAGGACAAAACAATAAGAGGATTAAAAAAAAGAAACAAGCGTGTTCCGGGATGATGTAGACAACAGTTGATACTTAATGGGTATACCGAGTTTCTAATGCTTGTGGGTGCTACAAACTGCATTAAGAACTACAAGCATTGGACAACAACTCTCCAATCCATAAACACAAGGCAGACAAACATAAGCACGGCTAAAATGAAATCAAAGCAGGGAAGAATCCAGTCAATTCAATCCCTAGCAGAGACAATGTTGTCAAGGGGGAAGCCTGCAAAAATAAAACAAACAATCAAAAACCCAAAAATAGCAAAAATTGAGCAAAATGCCATATTCAAGGACTGTAAACAAAGCCTTGAGAAGTCACTAAAATAGTGGACAAAATCCAAGGACAATAGTGGGGAAGGTGATGTAATCAGCATCCAATCAAACTTCAAGAAATATACCATTGAGGATAGGAAAATTATTCGTCAAGTACCTCAAAGGGTGAAACCAACTATAGTGGGAGAATCCTACGGTCTGGAGGATGCAAAAAAGGTTGATCTAGCAGAACCAGGATAGAAACCTTGTCCTGTGTACATTGCTATGGATTTGACAAAAGAGGAAGAAATGCTATAGATTTCCACCTTGAAGGAGTATAAAGATGTTTTTGTGTAGAGCTATAAGGATCTCAAGGGTGTGGATCCTGCCATTTGTCAACACACCATACCAATGAGGGAGGATGCAAAGCCACAAAAACTACAACCTTACATGTACAATGATAATTTTGGTCAAAAAATCAAGGAGGAGATTTGATAAGCTCTTAGTGTTGGGGTATAATGCCCAATATGGCCGTAAGGCCGGGCGCCGCCCAATAGTTCTCTTGTATATAGTTCGTACGCTGCTGCAACATTCGCACGACCATTATACACTTTGTTGGTAGTATTTGAATGGACTGAGGAATGTGACACAGCTTTTGAAAAGCAAAAAAAAGCCTTAGTCATTGCACCAATATTGAAATCTCTAAATTGGAATAAGGAATTCTATGTTCACATCAATGCATCCAATTTTGCAACCTCACACAACCTCGTGATCATAAAATGGATTTCCCAATTTTAGATGCAAGCTAACATTTGAATGTGGTTGAAAATAATTACACCACAACAAAGCAAGAAGGGCTGACAATGATCTATGTTGTAAAGAAGTTTTGCCATTATCTATTGGCAAATCATTCTTTTAGAATTTGACTTCATGGTAGTGGTAAAGAAAGGGTCTACTCAGGACCATTTGAGCAAAATTTCTATTGTGAAGCACCCAAGGGGGTAGACAATGACCTCCCAGATGCAACTTTATTTAATATAGAGTCTGTACCATGCTATAGTGAGCGCATTGCTAGATTCTTGTCTACTACAATCTGGGATGACAAGATAGCTGATCTTACATGTCATGCAAATTTCTTGGATGCCTGCTAAAGGTTTTAATTGATATTAAGGAGACTTTACTACCTAGGGACAGGCGAGGTTTTACGCTTAGTTGCTAACTCAGATGAGTACCAAGATTTGGTTGTTGAAGCTCACGTGAGTATTTCAAGCCAACATTTCTCAAGAAAGGGAATATATTGTAGAGTGTTGTGCAACGGCAATTGGTGGCCTTGTATGCACCTTTACACCCAATATTTGTAGTTCTCCCATGAACCGAGCAACGTTTCAAGTTATTCCATTCACTCAGCTAAAGTCATGGTCCCTTCTATATATAGTGATAGAGAGTGCCATATCTTGTTCACAAGGTTGTGGATACTCATGGGCCCTCTTTCTATGTAAATGTACATGGGGCCACTTTGTATGAGGTAGAGGATTTTCTTGGTGCTAGAGGGACATGGGCTTTGGTTGGATGGTCTCTATCTGTTGAGATGTTGTCACCTTCTCAAGGATGCTTAGACATGGATTACTCTTTGTCCAAGACAACCTCAAAGATTACACACATTGTTGTTGCACAGCCTCTTTCTTCTCCCACAAGATGCATGAGGATTGTCTTGTGGAATGTGTAGGGGATGGGAAGTCCTTATTTTATGCCCTATCATGGTAGGTTGTGATAGAATTCGCAAAGATGGTAGGTTGTGATAGAATTTGCAAAATGTTTGGTTAGTAGCGGCATTGGTGTGCTTATGATTCATGAACGAGAGTCGTATTTGGCTAACTGATACTGCATGGTCACTGTGAAACTTTTATGGCATCACGATATGAACTTTTGGGCGCCCAAGGGAGTATGTATGTCTATTATGGACTCTTGGCAACATGCTATTTTGGACAGTGCAGTGATAGTCCCTTAGCATTCCCAATGGATGATTATGTGGTTTGCAAAGTGTAGAGTGGGTTTGCTGAATGTATATGCCCCTAACCATGCGAGCGGGTAGAGTTTTGGGGATAGATCTTTGATGCATTGCTAGAAATGATGCACTGGTGTGTAAGGAGGGGTTTTAAGTATGATTAAGGACCCTTATCTGACAGAGTAGGAAACAATCATTCTATAGTAGAGGGGGGTGAGCTGGCGGCCTCAGAGCATCTATGTATGTATTTGAGGACATCATATGTATGGCATCATGAGGGATATTGTCATGAGTGGGGTAGCCTTTTCTTAGACTAGCGGGTGAGGGGCTCTAGCTTGTCATAGCTCGATTGTTTCTATGAAGGGGATTGGTTGGAGACTCAAGAGGGCTTAGTAGGGATCTTGGTTGGGACTACCTTGTTTTATCATGCCCTAGTTATCCTGACTTTGGAGAGTGGGGTGCAAGTCAGGTGAGAGAGGGAGAGATGGCCAGGTAGGCATCTCTAGCGTGGAGTTTCTCTTTTTGAGAGGTAGCTTAGGACAGGGTGGCTTAGTCTTGATAGGGGGATCATCGACTTCATTAAGACATGACTTTGTTGTAAAGACTGCGGGAGGAACATCTTGATAGCCCATAGTAGCTGAGAGTTCTAGTTTGAAAGAGAGTATTGTAGGTTGACCCTCACCTTGGAGAGGTAGTAGAAATGGATGCCAATTGGCATTGATGGGTCTAAGAGAGCTACCCCCTACTAGCAAAATTAGAAAAGGGATTCATTTGAGTGGCGATGTTGGGATAGATCCCCACCCCCTGCCCAGGTTACCCGCGCAAATCTCTAACGGGTAGGCGCGGAGGGCCACTCTAGTGGCAACTAATGAGAGCACTGACATCACCAAAGAGCAAAGTTCTAGAGAGTTTCAATGTGTGAGTGGGAAAAGGTCTGCCTCTGAAGGGAAATGTCCAGCATCTTTGCATGTGCAGGGCCAATCTACTAGGGGCATCTCCAGTGGGGTAAGAAAGGAGGTGCACTCCAAAGTTCTATAGAGGGAAACTCATACATGAAAACATGGACATGTACCAGGAGGATTATACTATCTTGAACACGCGATCGTTGATGTCATCAACAAGAATCCCCTTAGCTCATGCATAAGCCATGTACGTCGCTTTTCACAATGTGAAAGGGAGACAGTTAGTCGTGCTGGTTGCAATGCTATAATGCCCAGCTCCTTGGCCATGGTCTCGGAGATAATATTCACTCCGGATCCTCCATCCAATAGTACTCCTGGTATTGTGCGCCATCTGATTTTCACTATCACCTCTATGACTATAGTGTCGACTTCTGGTACTATCTCAGCTTTAACTGTCTGACACTCTATTTCCTTCACCTTGTTTGGCAGCTTTTCCTTTGCCTTCTGATCCGATCTTGAAAGCTTTTGGATCAGTTGTTGCTTAAAGTTGGGTACTAAAGTAAGCAACTGATCTACGGTTATGCTTAGCTTTAAATTATTAATCAATTCATCCCATAAATCATATTTGGAAACTTAATTGTTTCCTGATGTTCTTTCTTCATCTGCTACCCACTTGCATTCCATTAGGTGAGTCACTTACCTTGTCAGAAGTCTTTTGCTTCCGTCTTCTTTATAGGGGAGGTCTTTCCTTCCTAGACATCGCAACTCGGAAGGACTTCTGCTTCCGCTTGATCCTGTTCTGCCCTGGTCGGAAGGATTCCTACTTTTGCTTTGTCTGCCCCGTAGGCTTTTCCCTATGTCTTGTTCTTCTGGCACCCTTGGTGCGACTAGTATTGTGTTCATCCAGTGCTCTGGTCTGAACATTGTTTTACTATTCCCTTGTGCTGTTGGTCTTCTCTTCCTTGGCACATTGTCTTCTGCTATGGTATGGACTTTCTTAGTCCTCTTGTTATCCAGAGGTTTGAGGGATTGATCTTCCTCTTCATGAACCTTCATCTTTTCGAAGGCTATTTCTGCCTTCCTGGTCTCCTCCGCAGTTGAAGGGGCGGACACCCATTTGACAGTGACTTTGGTTGCCAAGTCATCGGAATCAACATACCCTAACCTTGTGCTTCCTGCACTTCCCTGGTTGCTTCTTGTCTGATTCGGTGGCTTGCTCCTCCAAGTCTAGCTGTCTGGCAGCAGTTGAAGGGGCGGACACCCATTTGACAGTGACTTTGGCTGCCAAGTCGGAATCAACATACCCTAACCTTGTGCTTCCTGCACTTCCTTGGTTGCTTCTTGTCTGATTCGGGCTTGCTCCGCCAAGTCCAGTTGTCTGGCAGTCGCCCTAGCATGTCGGACTTCTTTTGCATAGACCTGGTTTTATGATATTTACTTCAGGTGTTGTTTCCATTTGCTAGATGTGAACCATATTTATGGATGTGGTAGTCTCTCCATCCACCCAGAGCTCTATGAAGAAACGCAACTACAGCTCTATGAAGAAACACAACACACGGGATGTTGGATGTATTCGAAACAAGGGGCCTCTGCGAGGCAAGATGTGTTGAGCGGCATGATGTAACTGGTGGCATACAGCAAATCTGCATTGGAGAGGAGGTGACATTGACTATCAGAGCAAGAGCAGAGGTGATGTGTGATTTGTGATCGTCCTCGAGTTGAAGTAGTGAATTTGTGAAGGCGGCCCAATAAGGCAAGAGTTTCACATTGAGCATAAGCCACAAGAGTTTGATCGGGACAGCAACAACCAAGGATGTAGAGAGAGAGAGAGAGAGAGAGAGAGAGAGAGAGAGAGAGAGCCAAGGAATTGATGAGTTCTTGTCATGAAGACACGTGGACACTAGAAGAAGACGTCACCACCCACGCAGCTGTTGTTCAAGTGCTATTGTTCATTGCACCACACACACTTACAAGGGCACTAGGTTGTCGTTAGTTTGTTCATGTCATGCACCTGTTGTTCATCTTTTACAAGGACGCGGCTTGCTTTTATGCAGAGAGCAGAGAGAGAGGGAAAAGGGGGGGTGGTTGTGTTGTGCTCTTATGATTCCTTTTAGAAGGTTGCTTTGAGGAGGTCCGAGGGTGGGGCCCTGTGCGGGTTCCGGTATTCAAACCTGCAACGTGGTGGAATTTGGACGACTTTGGAAGGTTGCGCTGGCCAGCAAGTCGTGCTCAGGACCCACTGTTGGGTATTCCATTGCGGCTAGTTTGGTACTTTCTGCCTTTGCGTCCTTCACAAGAAGTTTTGGGCATTTTCCCATGTGGGAAAGAGACCCACTTTCCCTTATGTTTCCCTATAGTGTGTCAACATCATGAGCTTCTGGAGACGAGACTCCGCATACCTAGCTAGGTGTGGTGGGGGGGGCAGGGGGCTGCCACCCCCCCTCGAGGGCCGGCAGCCCTCTGCCCCCCCCACCGCACCTAGCTAGGTATGCTCCCCCTCGCCTGCAGAAGCTCATGATGTTGTTGTAATCCTCCATGTGGGAATCGTAGTTGGAAAATGTCAAACTTCTTGTGCTTTAAGGCACCTTAGCAAGGGGGGGGGGGGGCAGCCCCCTGTGCCCCACCGCACCTAGCTAGGTATGCTCCGCCACGCCTGCAGAAGCTCATGATGTTGTTGTAATCCTCCATGTGGGAATCATAGTGGGAAAATGTCTAAAACTTCTTGTGTCTTAAGCCACCTTAGCAAGGCCATGTGATGCAAAAGAAGGGGGGGTCTGATAAGGCAGAGCAGTCACGAGGGGTTCTCTGATAGTGATCAGGCTGCAAGTCTCTGCCAATAAATGGTCATCTCGATTTGATTTTATGCTTTCATTGTTTGGTCGTGCAAGGTATGGTCCTACTAAGATAGTTATTTCTCAACATAACACCCATTATAAATTGGCAAAAAGGGTTAAAGTGGTTTACTAGTACCACAGGGTAAAACAAAATTTTATGCTTTCAAGGACAACCTCATTCAGTTCAATAGACAAAAAAGTACATCATTCAGTTCTTCCAAGTTTTTTAATTGTTTTGTCCCTTGTCATGTGGAATCGTGCATGTATATATAACGTAGTCTAAGGCTTTAATTCATGACTTGGAGGGAAACAAGTTATATTCATGAATTAAAGCCTAGACTATATTATATATACGTGCATGTATATATAACATAGTCTAGGCTTTAATTCATGACTTGGAGGGAAACAAGTTATATTCATGAATTAAAGCCCAGACTATGTTATATGAACATGCATGTTATATATACATGTATATAGGTGGGTAGATAGATGGGTAGGTAGATAGATTGATAGATAGGTGGGTAGGTAGGTAGTGGTCACAATTTATTCATTTTTGGATAACTTTTATCAATGCTGCATGATGTTGATGTGAGTTTGTTTAATTGTAGCAGCAAGTGAATGTGTCGGTGAAAAGAAATGGTCTAGATAGATGGATGGATGGATGGATGGGTGGGTGGGTGGGTGGGTGGATAGATCAATGGATAGATTGATGGAAAGATACATAAAGTGATGGATGGATAGGTAGATAGATTGATAGATAGGTGGGTAGGTAGGTAGATAGATAGGTAGGTAGGTAGAGTGGCGATTGATGATGAGCTGGATGGACTTTGGAGTCGAGTGTGACTTTGGATGAGCTGGCTGACATTGGACAGCTTTGGATTATGCAAGTTTGTGACTGTGGACGACTCAGACTCTAGAAAAGCTTGAATAATGAGTCCTCAATTCATTTGTGACTGTGGACGACTCAGACTCTAGAAAAGCTTGAATAGATCAATGGATAGATTGATAGCTTGATTCCATGAATTTGTCTATGCAATCTGTACGACTATTTTAATCGATTAACTAGTCAGTGTTTCTTTACTATTTTAAATCCTATATTGTTATTTATGTCACATTTAAATAACTTTTAATGATGACTTTTTTTTCGAGAATAAATTTATTACTATTTATCACTTAAAATTACATTATTCATTTAATTTCTTACATGATTTTTTCAAAAATTGTTTAAAATCAAAATATCCTAAAATGAATGTGCATTTTCATGTACTTTTTGAGAGATTTTTTTTTTTGAATTCTATAAATTTTATTTTGGATGACTACTTACACTACTAATTTTATTTTGGATGACTACTTACACTACTAATTTAGGAATTGTTTTTTTTTTAATAAAGGGGAGACCTGAAGTAGCAAATTCATCTTCGCATGTAGACCTTAATTACTTATTGTTAATTTTGCAGGTGCGTGCACTGCGATAGTGGCTCTCTTCACAGAGATGCACGTACTCCTCGATCTGATTGCAATCGGCACACTCTCTGTGTTCTACATGGTTGCGAATGCCTTGATCGTGAGGCTCTGCCTGGGCGGGAATGGCTCGGTTTCTTGCGGGCGGTCGCCTTCTTCTCCAGCTCTTTGTGGGGTCGCCTTCTTCTCCACCTCAATGAGCTTTTGCAGCTCTTTGTGGGGTCGCCTTGGCATGAGGGCTCCAGGTGGAAAGTGTTTCATGCACTCCCCCGCTACACGACAAGGGGGAGCGCATGAAATATATCCCCACCCCACGCTCACTTGCTCCGATGCAGCTAGCTGAGTTGTTCTCGCAGATGCAGAATGTGACGGATGCAGAGAAAGTGAATTGGCTCATGGCTCGAGCAGGACGTAGGTGGCACCTCGAGCCATGAGCCAATTCACTTTCTCTGCATCCGTCACATTCTGCATCTGCGAGAACAACTCAGCTGCATCGGAGCAAGTGAGCATCCAGTGGCCCTGGGAGGCATCTTCAGTGTAGACGACTCCTGTTGGCTTCATCACGCTATCACAACCAGCATCGCCCAAGAGCGATCGGCGTCTGCCATTGAACCAGAACGCTCCGGTGAACTGGCCGCCAACTAAGCAGAAGTTGCCAGATCCCGTTCCCACCTGGGTGGTGCAGGCTCCATCTCTGTAGAAGCGGCTCGCGACGCTGCTTGATGCACTCGTGACCGGCACAGAACCCCCGCTGCTGGCACTCACTGCGCAGCACACCTGAGCAGCGACGCCGTTGAACGAGTACCCACCACCACTGCATGCTGAGCAGCGACGCCGTTGAACGAGTACCCACCATCTGTAATTAATAAGGTGTGGCGAAGATATGCTTATGGCTAAAATAAAAACGCCCATGCGTTGAACCTTTGTAGCATAAGGTCGAGCCATTCAGCAATTGCACCCCCTGGAGGTGCAGTTGCTGAATCGACATTCTTCATCCTTTTGACCGCTTTTAATGGCCCCGCACTTCACATTCGAAATTTTCTTTTCACAGGCTGCCTAAATTTCATACCCTGTGGCAGTTCTGGATCTTTTCACTTTTGATATTTTTGAAATTATGGAGGTTCCCGTAGCCACTGCGTGAACATATGAGAGGCAGGGTTACAAACGCACGTGCACAGAGTTCGTGACATCTCGATGTCACGAACCAATTTGCGTATCATATCATGAGCAACCCTTCGTTGATTGTTTGGTAGTTTGCAATTAATTAGGTCAGTCTCGTATGTTGGGGGACCGGGGTGGTGAGATGTGTCCAAGTAACGCTATGAGTGGCTTTGTACCCATAAAAGGTAACATTAGCCCCAGAAATGTGATGTGCCCGAAAAACTATGAAGTGATAGGTCTTAGATATCTATATACGCCACATATTATAATTGGTTTGAAGCCCAAACTATAAGAAAGATCACACCTGATATATGTCGTTGCTGTTGTGCGGAACCCAAAGAGGCCATGAAGGAGTCAGTGAGAAGAGGGGCCCCATGGTTGCAAGTAGGGGACGGAGGTAAAAATAGGGGGGAGGGGGGGAGGGGGGGTGGAGAGGGAGGCGACTGCGGGCTGATTTGCACAAGAAGAATCCTTCTTCTTCTTCTTTTCTACGTGAATGCGTGCACTGGCCGGTAGACAGAGGGGAGGCGGCGGGCTATAGTCGTCGGCTGTTTTTTTTTCTTTCTTTCTTTTTAATAATTTTATTGTAGGACTGGTGTGAAGCCTTAATGGTAGGCTAAGGCGGCTTAAAAGCCTTTGTGAACATTTTAATTTTAAAAAAAGCACATGGCTTTTGGGTTTTTAAAAAAAATCTTCACGCGGGCATGTCGCTTGGGAAACAGGCTGCTACATGTGCATGGAGGGGTACCATCCTTGGTAGAGAGGACCGGGAAGCAAGTATGCACCAATAAAAATCATCACTTTCCTTTCTGCTTTCTTCATGTGAGGTTGTGCGGGACACATTTGATTGATGTGACCCCTTGAATATATAAGGGGAAAGTACAAGAGCTGAGCATATGGGATAAATCCCTGAGTGCCACATGGCATACATTGTGATGACCAAAAAGTACTCCTAGTGAACACTTAGTTCCAACACTGGCCAATAAGCAAAGAACCCCATTCTTCCTACGAAGCCGGCTCTCTACCATAAGCACTTCTTACCGGTCACAGATGATGGCTTCATTGAGAAGTTGGATTGCTGTCAGCCAGATCAGGGTTTCCTCAAACCGGCTCAAGATAGAGACAGGATGGTTTAAGCCTATCCCATGGGAGGTTCAGATATACAGACCATGCTCAACTGGAGAGGTCCAGTCAAGGAATCACTACTTGTTCAGATGCCCAATGTACTATGAGATAGCCCCATAGTCACAAGGAACGGACAGGACGTCCCCTAGGGATGGGCCGGATGCGTTCCCGGTCCCGTCCGTGGCGGGAGTGAGTGGGGATGGGCGGGCGTCCCCGTTGGGACCGTCTCCCACAAGGGACGGCCGTCCTGGGATGCCCATGAAAGAGATGTTGTGGGGGACAACGGGCAGGGGACGGCCAGTGACCGTTGCCCACCCAACGTCACCTGGCCGTCTCTCTATCCTACACACACACACACTCAAAATTCAAATCCTTCCCCCCCCTCTCTTATTCTACAAAAGGCACCCACTCCCTCGTGCATAGCACACACACGAGGCTCCCACTCGCTCTCCAACTTCCAACTTCTCAAGGCACCCACTCCCTCTCCAACTTCCAACTTCTCGAGGCTCAATCACCCACTCCCTCTCCAACTTCCAACTTCCAACATTCCCTCTAGAGTCTAGGCTCTCATCTTCTCAAGGCTCAAGCCTCAAGCACCCTCTTCCACTTCCAACCTCCTCTCATCTTCTAAAGATTCAAGACTCAAGCACCCTCTTCCACTTTCACCCTCTCCAAGGTCCATGGCATCCTCCTCACGTTCCACTAGTGCTTCCCATTGAAGGACGACGGGATGGACATGGTGGAAGGAGGTCAACTATACCACATCCACTCATAGAGGTGGTTCGCGGCCATGGGCATGCAAACTTTGCCCATATACGCGAACGGGTGGCACTGACAAAGTGCGAGCCCACCTCTTGCATGAGGGTGGACACGAGGTGCGTTTTTGCCCCAATGTCACACCGGAAAAGAGACGCGAGCTTCAAGACAAACTCGCGGTCTGTGAGGCAGTCGAAGCGGCAAGGAGGATACCACGAGTGATTGTTGATCCCGCAACAATGACATGTACCCTCGTCCACCACACCAACACCTTCCATCTCCACCGCCTCTCAATCCATGTGCCCACGATGACAATTAACACTTGGGGGAGAACTGGAACCTCATCTTGAAGGAGGAGGTGGACATGGCGGTGGCTCCCTACTTCTATCACGACCACGGCATTTCAATCGGTGAGGTAACTGTCATGACTCATGACCCATCCACGTTCATTGCTTTCAAGTTTGACAATTCTATCAAGAGTGTAGACTCATTAGGTCTACCATCTATGCTTTTCTTGTTAGGTCAGAATACTTCAAGGCCATGGTCAAGAAGATTGGGGAGTATGGCACAATCTATACCCACCCCTCATCCGAGAGCTTGCCAACTACCTTGCTTGACAAGGAGAAGTGCATAGTAGAGCAAGCGGCCGAGAGCGGCCGAGAACATCAAGCAGCAATGGGAGAGGAATGGATGAGTTCTCCAAGAGAATTGAGAAGCACTACATCTGTCATTGCCCGGTCTATTTATGAGATACGGGGCAGGTTTCAGTGCATTTTCAGAGAGGGATTTGGTCCATTGTCTTGGATCATTGATTACCCTGACTAGCACAGCCTTGGGCTTTTTTTACTTGAGCTCCGCAGACATAGAGAGTCCCTCCTCACAGAGATTCGATCACAAGCACCCTCTGGACCTCCAACAGCCTAGCACCAGTTTCTTCCAGTGACACGTTGAGGACGATGAGAGGATAGATCTCACCACAAAGTTTCTAGCTCGAGCTCCCCCTGGTCTTACCCTCCCACGAGGAGTCACCTTAGCTAGAGCTGACACTTTGCAGTGGGCCAAACGCCCACCTCCCCCGAGACGCCCACCTTCGACTCGTCACCTTAGCTAGAGCTGACACTTTGCAGTGGGCCAAACGCCCACCTCCCCCGAGACGCCCACCTTCGACTCGTCAATTGCAGATACGGGATACACTACATCGATTCGAATCAGATCCCCCCGACTCCATGGACGTATCACAGCTATCTGATCTCTTTGCATCACCCATGCTAGATATCCTAGATGGCCCTCTACCCACCCCGGCGGGTGGATGATTGTACCACATGATGATGATGTATCAGTTGATATTTCTTTTTTTTCTTAGCTTTTGTTCCATGACGAGATACAACATGGACTATGATGTAAATTTGGTGTTGGTCTCATAGGCCCTATGGGTATTTTGAAAACGTTTAATATAACTTTCTTTCTTTCTTTCTTTCTCTCTCCTCAAATATTCTAACACCCATTTTGCCTTCTACTTTCTCATGTTGGGCCGGTTGAGGGAATGTAGTATATTGAGGGGGCTCTTCCTTGGCGATGAGTTCACCGACATGCAAGAGTCTCGCACAAACACCAGCAGGGACTGTAGGTTGCGGGCAGAAGATGCATTTTGGTGGGAGAATGTGAAGACCATTGATGCTATGATGAAGCCCATAGACCACATCTTGAGGATTTTGGAAGCCATGCAACCTTGCATTAGCAAGGTGTACAAGGCCATGGATCGCATGGTAGAGAAGTTCAAAGACCTAGTGTCCAACCAAGAGAAGTATGACGAAATCCATGACTTGTGTGTGACAAGATGGAATTCCTACCACTCTCCATTGCATGCAGTAGCTTATGTGCTAGATCCGAAATTTCAAGGCAACAAGCAGGTGAGCGACCTAGAGGTAAGCATTGGATGGAAGATCATCTTGGATTGTCTTATGCTTGATCCATCGGCTAGGCGCAAGATCACAGACCAGCTTTCCAAGTATAGGACCTTCCAAGGGTCCTTTGGTTGTCCTGATGCACAGGAGGACCGCAAGAGGGTTGGTGTTGCTCTATGGTGGGAGGACTTTGGTTTAAATGGACCCGAGCCACAGCAGCAGTTGGCCATGTACATTCTTAGCCAGGCCGTCAGCTCCTCTTTCTTGGAGCAACTTTGGAGCACCTATGACCACATTGTCTCTAAGAAGAGGAACCGACTTGGGGTCGAACGACCCAATGACCTTGTCTTTGTGAGTGCAAACTTTCGAATGCTTTGCAAGAACATGACAAAGAAGGTCGATCCCTTCATCGAGTGGGAAATGAGTCAACAAGATAGCCCACAAGAGGAGGTGCAGCATGCCCCTGACACTGAAGGGGAGGATGAGCTTCATGTTCCTTTGACACAAGCTACCCACGACCATGAGGTGAGCACTTCACGTGGATGATCACTCCTTTTCACATGCTTCAATCCTCAGGCTTTATCCTTGGCTCCTTTTGCCATTTTTTGAGCCTTTCCATGCATTGTATTTTGTAGCCCCTTTTCCTATTTTGTATCTATTATGAACGCCTTGGCCATTCAGTCTTTGATCAAGGTATTTTGCCTAATATAACTAAAAAGCTTATCTTTTTGTGCAAAATTGTGTTTATTTTGATGTACTTTCAAAGTAGAAAAGTGTAAAGTAGAAAAAATTTTAACAATTTTAATTTTGAAGTGTCGTCCCCCGCCCCCCGTCCCCATTCCCTACTTTTGGCCATCCCCCGTCCCATTCTCGTCCCTATTCCCCGTCACCGTCCCCCATCCCTGGTGACTATGGATAGCCCTCTTGTTCGAGTGATGCACTATAGTAATAAGAGATGCTTGAGGATGTACTTACTAGACATGTGCCCACTGTGCCCACACCAACAAGAGGCCTTCATGCCCCCACATAGAGAGGAGGGGACAACAGGACCCCACACAAGCCATTATCACACTTTCTTTTTTTTAGTGTGACCCAATAGACGGCCACGAGAACCCACCCCACCTTTGGCAAACCACATAGAGCACATGAGACACACACGGCACTCTAGTCCCCGTGATCGATCCGGGAGGTTTTGGCTTGCACATGTGCAGTTATCAAAGATTGAGTTGCCTCCCTCTAGAAAGCTAGACACTCTCACCCTCTTAAGCTTTGGGCCCTCCACCCTTCAGCTCCAGATTCAAGATATTCTTCAATGTTGCAGGCACTGCCACACGAGTATGGCCCTATACTCCTTTGAGGACACATGACTTTCTACATTGTATACACAGGGATCTATGCAATACATAGACCTTGCTATTTTTCATTTCATGTTGTTTTGACACCTAGTTTGCACATGGATTACGTGTGACATCTTTTTGGTCTCATAGACTCTTTGGGTATCTAGTACCTCATGATGATGATGTATCAATTGTTTCTAGTTTCTTATTACTCGGTTGTATTTTTCTTTCCTTAGTTCCATGGCAAGATAAAACATGGACTATGATGTAAATTTTTTGGTCTCATGAGCCCTATGGGTCTTTTGAAGACGTTTAATATAACTTTCTTTCTCAGATGCACTGTATACTATGAGATCCGAGGGTTATTCCATTGCCTCTTTCGAGAGGGCTTCGGACTCCAGATTCGCTACAGCAGAGTAGGAGGAGGGAGGGATGGGAGAGTCACCATACACATGCTTGATGGAGGGGATTATGGAGTATTCTACATTAGGGGAAGTCTTCCTTATGGGGGACTTCAATGCCAGGACCAGCAGACATCAGTGTGAGATGTATGATTTTGAGGACCCAGAGATTCTCCACACTCTAGAGGCATCCGACATTACACGGACATCAGCAGACACAGCCACCCCCACAGCCTATGGACGACATCTACTACGCCTAGGTTCTCAGCATCGTCTCGTTATTTAACGGGATGGTACAGTGGCCAGCCTCAAGCAGTCTTACATGCATACCACATGGAGTCCCCGAGGGCGGAGGGAGCGCAGTGGACTACATTATGGGACCCCGAGAGGCTTCTCACCTGCTAAGCTCTTTTGTCATTCCGCCTATACCCATTGGAGCAGATCACACATACCTCTCTCTCTCTTTCAGGGGCGATGCTCCCTCACACACACCCTCCAGAGCCACACCCCACACCACTATTCATTTCACTCATGAGCTATCCACTATATACTCAGATACAGTAGAGTCTGGTCTTTGCCGACTACTACCCTCTGCACCTTTACCCACACTTGTATCCCAGATCTCATCCGTCCTGCACATCGCCGCCATTAGCTCCTTCCCACACACTACCCACTCAGGCCGCACCCCCGCCCCCCTGGGACTCCCCAGAACCGGTGGTATGATGATGAGTGCAAAGAGCTGTACCGTAATCTATGGGCACAACGGGCTTTGGGAGCGATCACAGAGAGAGAGGCACGGAGACAGATCAAGGCTCTCACACGCCGCAAGCGGCGAGTCTTCGAGGAGACACAGGAGCTTGAGCTCTATCATCTCTTCATGAGTATGGACAGTGCGACAGCATGGCGCACTCTCAGAGAGCCCCGACCAGCCACACCCATTGAGGACCCACACATATGGCATGACTATGGAGAGCGGCTCTATGAGGTCCCAGAGCTGCCACCGATCCCCGAGCCACCAGATCCACGACCCATCAGCTCCACTTTCTTCACCACAGAGATGGTAGAGCGGGCCATCCGACGGCTATAGCATCACAGATCCACTGACCATACTGGCCTACAGAGTGAGCACCTCATCTATGCAGCCGATACTATAGCCCCATTGATAGCCCTTGTTTTCAATCGGGCTATAGTGGAGGGCTTCCCAGAGGAGTGGACTAGGCACACCATAGTGCCTATCCACAAATCGGGTGATACCCTGGATCCAGGGAACTACAGGACCATCATGATAGGGCACATCATGGCCAAGCTCTATGGAGCTATACTTGAGGCAGAGCTCAGTTCTTACACAGAGAGGGAGGGGCTTCGAGCCCCCGGGTAGGCAGGCTTCTGACGGGATTTCTCCACCATAGACCACATCTTCGTTCTGCGCTGCCTCATTGATGGGGCAAAGGCGCGGAAGAAGAGATTATATTGCTGCTTTGTGGATTTCCGCAAAGCCTTTGATACAGTACCCAGGTAGCGACTCTTCAAACGACTTCAGAGCCTTGGAGTACCATCAGAGATGATATGGGCTATCTATGCTTTATATGAGAGGGTGACAGCGAGAGTACGATACCCGGGGGGCATCTCAGATCCTATTGCTAGCACCATTGGTGTGAAGCAAGGATGCCCACTCTCCCCGACTCTTTTTGGCCTCTACATCGACGAGATCTCAGACTACATCCTTCGAGATGGCGGAGATGGAGCTGCCCTAGCAGGTACCCCTGTACATATCATGTTATATGCTGATGACATTATCTTGCTTTCAGAAACACAGGAGGGTCTGCAGTGCCACCTAGGCGCTCTAGATGATTTCTGTACACAGAGAGGGTTGACAGTGAACCTTGGGAAAACCAAGGTGATGATCTTCCACACTTCCAAGACCATACGGAGGGCCGCAGTTCTATCATTAGCAGGTGGGCAGGTTGAGGTGGTTGACTCCTATGTATACTTGGGGGTCACCTTTGCCAGTCCACCAGGATGCTTCACCATGGCAAAGGCGGCCATTGACCGACTCACACGAGGCTATGCAGCTCTAGCTACGCTAGAACGGAGATGTCACTAGGCACACTTCCAGGAGCCCCACACCAAAAAGGATGGTTGTTTGACACTATGGTCACCCCAGCTTTGATGTATGCAGCCGCAGTATGGGCCCCCGGCTTGTCAGCCGCCTCTTGGGCACAGCTTGAGAGACCACAGGTATGTATGATCTCACGCTTGTTTCGCAGCAAGCCATCAGTACCCCATGACATTATCAGAGCAGAGCTAGCCACTCCACCCATGCTAGTTGAGGCACTCTTCCAGACAGTATGCTTCATACAGAGGATCAGAGAGTTACCACCAGACAGACTCACATGCAGAGCCTTTGAGGCATCTAGACAGCTAGCAGAGACAGGAGAGCAGGGATCGTGGTACTCACAGGTTACACAGTGGTTTGCTGCCCATGGGCTGGACATGGAGAGATTGCCACCCTTCCAGTATGGTCCGGACTCACCCCACTTTCACCTCTCACGTAGTGAGAGGAACAGAGTTCTCAGGCAGGACATATGGCAGCTCTATATTAGAGAGACATGGATCACACCTACACAGCCTCTTCCCCCGAAGATGCTGTATTATAGAGACCAGTTCATGATCATACTGGCTGATGGCTTCATACAGAGACCAGGATACATGGACACATATATGCCACATAGTTTGCGAGTGGCGATTGGCTAGCTCAGGGTCTCATCCCACAGACTTGAGATTGAGATAGGGAGGGCCGCATCTATCCCCAGAGCAGAGCGGATTTGCCGGATATGCAGAGAGGAGGTGGAGAGCGAGGAGCATTTTGTCTGTAGATGTAGAGCATATGAGGACATCCGAGGCAGATATGGCACCCTTTTCACTGGACAGCCTTCCTTGCGAGAGCTCATGGAGTCTAGAGATCAGCGCCACTTCGGCCGCTTCCTATCAGAGATCCACAGACACAGAGACACCCTACTAGGCCCAGGGGCTACCACAATAGAGGGCGAGCGACAGTCCTGCCTCACAGACTTCTTCCAGCGTGTTATTACAGCACCAGGGCCCACTACATTGACGGGGGTTACCCTCCAGCAGGCGGAGCAGGTCCGGGCTAGGAGACGACCACGAGCCCCAGGATACAAAGCTTCCAGACTCTACCGCAAACAGATCGAGGAGATGCAAACTCGACACCAGCAAACTCTCCAGGAGCGGCAGGCCTAGGTGATGGTGGACCCAGCGGCTTTCATACCCCCATCCACCCATGTATCATATACTGCACCCTCATATTAGTACAGGATGGAGCTAGCTAGTCTTATGCATCTCATACTTGTATTACCCTGAGCATTTAGACACCCCTAGAGATAGAGCTCCACCCCTCACTCTACCATGGATCATGTACCTCTGTTTCACGCATGGATCACTCACTGCTTCATTTTAGTTACTTTTTTGTACCTTTTGTACCTTTGTCCTTTCATTGATGGGCGGAGGACACACATCATGTACTTTGATTTGTCTCATAGGCCAATTTCGGCCTCCAGTAGACGTTAATATATCTTTCTTTCTTTCTTTCTTTCTTTCTCTCTCCGGTGCCTGATTGACCAGGCAAAGGTGAGGAAGAGGAGGCTACACTGCTGCTTTGTGGATTTCCGCAAAGCTTTTGACACAGTACCCCGAGAGCAACTGTTCCAGCGACTACAGGCACTAGGAGTACCATCTCAGATGGCATGGGGCATTTATGCTTTGTATGAGCAGGTGATAGGGCGAGTACGATGCCCAGGAGGTCTCTCAGAGATTATTGCTAGCACCGTTGGTGTGAAGCAAGGCTGCCCCCTCTCCCCCACTCTCTTCGGACTCTACATAGATGAGGTAGCAGATTACATAGCTCAGAGCAGAGGAGATGGTATGGACCTAGCAGGTACACCTGTCCACATTATGTTGTATGCTGATGATATTATCTTGATCTCTAAGTCAGAGGCTGGACTACAGCAGCACCTCCACGCCCTCGATGATTTCTGCACACAGCGAGGTCTTACAGTGAACCTTGGTAAAACCAAGGTCATGATCTTCCATACCTCTGCACCAGTGAGGAGGCATGCCCTTTTCACCCTAGCAGGAGGCCAGGTGGAGGTAGTGGACTCTTATGTATACTTGGGGGTAACTTTCACCAGCAGAACAGGACGATTCTCCATGGCACAGGCAGCCAGAGACAGACTTACACGAGGATATGCAGCGCTCGCCATGCTAGAGAGGCAGTGCCACCAGGCACACTTCCAGGAGCCCCGTATGAAGGGGTGGTTGTTTGACACTCTGGTGACTCCAGCACTGATGTATGCAGCTGCAGTTTGGGCACCTGGACTACCGAGATCTTCATGGACACAGCTTGAGAGGCCACAGATCATGATGATCTCTCGGATGCTCCGTAGCAAACCTTCAGTACCCCATGACATTATACAAGCTGAGTCTGCTGCACCTCCCCTGATGGTAGTAGAGGCTCTCTTCCAGACAGTTTGCTTTATTCAGAGAGTCAGAGAGCTCAGCCCAGACAGACTCTCACGGAGAGCTTTTGAGGCCTCTATGCAAATAAATTTGTCTTTATTACAACCACATGACATTGGGAAAGTGCCATTATCTATGCAGGATGGTAAAATGATGTACCTTACAGATGTACTTCATGTTCCAAATATAATGAAGAACTTGGTCTCAGTTGGGAAAATGGTTGAGCAAGGTTTCCAAGTGAGGTTTAATCCTCAAGGTTGTTTTGTTGAAGACTTCAAGAATCAATGCCACTTGGTTGTAAAGGGCAACAGAAATGGAAGAATGTTTACCTTGGATGTGAGTATACCTCAGGTGAAGGCTGCAATGTTTGCGTATGGGATAGGTGTCATTGCGGATATTGACATTTGGCATAAGCGCATTGGACATGTGAATATGCAGCGGTTGAAGTCTTTGCAGACTAAAAATCTTGTGGATTATTTACCCAACTTTAAAGTTAATGGTATGCATAAGGTGTGTGAAGCATGCCAACTTGGTAAGCATTCCGAACATGCTTTTCCACATGACAAGCATGTGAGTATAAGACCATTAGATGTTATACGTTGTGATGTTGTATGGGGACCGGCCAAGACTGCAACTATTTCTGGTTGCAGGTTTTATGTGACTTTCATTGATGATCACACTAAGAAAGTGTGGCTACTTTATGAAGGAGAAAAGTGAGTGTTCTCTCACTTTCAAAAATTTAAAGCAATGGTTGAAAAGGAGAAAGGCATGCAGATTAAATGCCTAAGGTCAGATGGTGGGGGAGAATATTTCTCCAATGAGTTTATAGATTTCTTGAGAGAGCAAGGAATCAAGAGGCAGTTCACATATGTAGGTACACTCCGCAACAAAATGGTGTTATAGAAAGGAAGAATTGGCACATTGCAGAAGTTGCTTGTGCCTTGATGAATGAGAAGGACATGCCTCATTATTTTTGGGCTGAAGAACTATCTTTTGTTGTTCATGTTACTTCTTCTTCCTATAGTAGACATCTAAAAGATGTGTGATGTTAGAGATGAACATAGTCAATGGGTCACTACAACTTGAGGAAACATTGGACCACATGTAACCAAGCGCAAGTGGTCCACTTAGAGTTCATGACAGAGGCAATATTGCTCTCACCATTGGAAATGAAGAATACTTGGATTCAAGCAAACAACAAACCATGGTTTGTAAGCATCAATGCAACAAGTGTGTAGATTGCTACAAATGCAACTTGATTCGGATGAGGGGTGGGATGAGATTTCCTATCAATTGCAAGTGTCAGATCATTGATGTGTTGATAAATGGAATAGTTTCATTTTTTCTAAAATTTCTCTTCTATTTTGCAGATGTCTTTCCTTCCAATCTAGCGGAGGACCAACCTATATAAAGCTTTAAGTGGAAAAGTTCCATTTATTTTGAAATTTCTCTTTTGTTGCAGATGTCTTTCTTTCCAATCTATTGGAGGACCAACCTATATAAAGCTTTAACACTAGTTTGGTAGCTCAACAGGACATAAAAATGTCATTTTGATATTTTGAAAAAAAAAATACAACTTAGCATGTAGGTAGTTTCTTAAGACATCCCTTTTTGAGCTTAATATAGACCTATTAGGCTATCTAGAAAAAATATGAGAGGTCTCAAAAGGCATTAAACCTGAGTACAAGGTGGCCATAAAATTATGGTACTACAGGTTTCAGCACATGGAGAACTGGATTTTGAATCTTGATGTACTATGTTAAAAAGTAGAAATTGTTTCAATGAGATTTTTTTAAAGATACTATTTACAAGTATTGGAAACATTTAACAACATTAAAAATTGTAAAAAATTTGATATTGATGTGATTTATTTATCAAATTAAGTATAGTGATACTCTAGTGATCTGGAAACTTATTCAAAAAGCTTGACTAATTGATTGTAAGAGTGTATATAACACCTTAGAATGCTATATTTTGATAGCACTAACATTCCTTTATAAAGGAAAATCATCACACCACTATAAATGAAAAAAAAAAGAATACCCTTAGAATGCTATATTTTATGCAGGACATAAAGATGTCCCACGACACTTTTATGTCCTATTACCAAACTAGTATTAAGCAAAACATTTGAAGCATTTCATGCAAGTGTGGTAAGGTATTATTTCTTAACTTGACTACCTCTTCTTCTTTGTTGAGTGATAGGATGTCTCTATAAGTTCCTTTATGTGGCTTCGTTAAGCATGCTTATGGAAGATTGGAGTTTCTTATAACCCCTCCATTGGAATCTTCCGAGTAGCCTTTACTAGACATTTGGGTGGTTGATAGCTTGAAAAACAAGATGTGGCATGACATTCAAGCATTCTTAAGATTTTCAAGAGCTTTCCAAATGTATCATGATATTAGCACAATAAAGGTCGAATAAAAATCTTTCATAATTTTATCTTATTTATGCAATACTCCATTATCTCGTAGTACTCCATTATTTTTTAGTATCCATAGTAAATATTGTTATTTTATTTATGAAACACTCCATTATGTTGTAGTATTCATCTTACAATCTTCAATTGTAGTTGCAAAGCAAGATCACCATAACCCTTTCATCATTGATCACTCTTGATTCATACAAATTTAGATCTTGATTACATTTTGATATAGACCTACAAATCTCAAATCTTGATTACATTTAGATATCAGATTTTGATATTGCAAGTGTGCACATGTTGATGTGTATTCAAGTCACTAGAAGTGACTGTGTAACTCGTGCACACAATGCAATTTGAACAATTGTTTGTAGTTTATAAACATTGAGCTTCTATAAAAGATTCAATTTACTATAGGTTAAGATGTCTACTTACGTAAATTGTGAATAAGAATCTAGACAAGGATAATTTCAAGGCATATACATTCCAAGTGATAAAAAAGAGCAAGAGCTAGATGAAGAAGCACCAACCCCATAATAGATGCAATAGTTTAAAACTTGGCATAAAAAGGTCAGGAAAGTTATGTATTGACTTTTTCAATCAATGTTTCAAATTCTATGATTGGCCACATACATTATCTAAAAACACCCAAAGAGCATGGGACACCTTAGTAAAGCTATCTAGCACAAATCCTAAGGCATGAAAGATGTAGCTAAAGTATGAGCCTCCTAATGTGAGGAAGAAAAATTTGAGCATCAATGAATATGCATTGAAGATCAAGAAGATCGTGGATTGGGAACTATAACAATCAAATGATTCTCGGCCACATACAGGTGGAAGAGGCCAATCTAGAGCAATAAGGATCCAAAGAGGTTGAGGTGGATATGGTAGAGACAACAATCTGGTAATAAGATGGAGTGTTATTATTGTGGCAAACCAAGGCATATTGTTGTCTGATCATCGGATGGCTGGTAGCCGACCACTCTATCGGGTGTCGCTGACCAAGTCTGTAACAAACCATACAAAAATATAATTATAGATTATAGTGGCTTGTGCACACAATCTTTGTAATAATATAGTCAGTCATTTAGTCAAGATAGTCGGGTAGTTTTGCCTATTAGTATTAATGGGATAGTGTAACTGTTTTCATACTCGTTGCTCAACTAAGGTTGGATAACATAGGTAGAACATATAGAACACAGAGTAAGAGAGTTAGAGCAAGGAGTAAGAGTAGAGCTTGATTATAAGAGAGTCGGAGACAAAGATTTGAATATTTTACATACAGTTTACAATATTGTACATATAGTTTTGAATATAGTGAAAACTTCAAAATATCTTATGTATGTCTATTTATGTTTATTGAGTGTTTACTTCTAAGTGAGATGAGAGAGTGAATGTTCAAGTGCTACACTTCCATGTGTTCAGACATTGACACAAGAGCTCGACTAGTTCGTGTCGGAGTCGAACTGTCTTGTCATGTTGTTTAGCAAGCAACACTTTTGGCAATCCTATTGGTTTATCAAACTATTGATAATTTGGGAACAAACTTAGAGCTCCAAATCCTATCTCATTCCAAAGCTCTGCTTAGAATAGCATTTTTTTTCTTTTTAGAAAATTTAAAAAATCATTCTTAGCATCGTCTCACTGTCTGCACATTCTACACTCTAACAAGCTGG
The DNA here is from genome assembly GCF_041138505.1 of Cibotium barometz. Lineage (NCBI taxonomy): Eukaryota > Viridiplantae > Streptophyta > Polypodiopsida > Cyatheales > Cibotiaceae > Cibotium > Cibotium barometz. The sequence goes on along the minus strand of NC_141081.1, from coordinate 24,165,380 downwards.
CATAGTAGAACATTCCAAATATCACACACTTTTAAAACTCTGTTTCTAGCTTGGAACACTCTCACTCACGCTCTCTAACACAAGTACAATAGCAACATCCGCACGTGTTGGAAAAGCATTTTGCTTAATGCTCCACCCTCGTGATTGTACTACAGGTGATGGATGTGCTCAAGCGCTGTAAGGCCCCCATTATGAGGAGAAGCCGTTTTTGGATAAGCACCTGGGCATTCGACAATTTTCAGTTCATATACTGATGGTGACCAAGTGTGGCCAAATGGTTAGGAGACAACTTGTGTAGACTTAGCATTTAGCTAAGTAGTACACATGTTTATGTGGGCTATTGTTACCACAATTAGAGGGTGTTTGGTAGCAACTCGAGGATAACGAGTCCTTGAGTTAATAGTGGCCCTCCAGCAGCCCGATGTTAAAAGGAATATTCCTTGGAATATTTCCTCACTAACAATAGGCCTTGATATAGCATGTTGGTGATATGTCAGTTCGGTGCACAAGCACTCGACGTATGGTGGCCAATTGAGGCCGATCTATGTCCCGACCAATCCCGTGAGGCTATATAAAGGCAACGTGGGCAGCTATTGAGGCATCATAGTTCACTGTGTTCAAGCATCCTTTGCATGCAAGAAGTCCTCCATCTAGAGTCTGTTCAAATTGCCATTGAAGCTCCTTATCGGAGCACACGGGTGGATGGACAGCCATTTGAGTTGTAAAAAGTTTGCAATCAATAATCTTATTTACCCTCCATTTCTTTTTGTATTTCATTGCTTTGTGTTGAGAAGATTCTACTTCCATCATCGTTATATTTTCTTAGAACATGTACCACAAGGATTAGGAGAGTTTAACTTTCACCACAGCCACCATAGCAAGCAATGGCACACCCAGAAGCTCATGTGAAGTGGTCGAAATTCAATGGAACCAAGAAAGGTGACCCCAACACATTGCTATGTTTGAATCAGCATGGAAAACAAAATTCACCAGCAGACGAAAGAATGATGAATACATTTCAGTCCACATTTGGAGATATTTTAATTGAATGGTATTCTCAGGATGAGGAGGACCGCTTTTAGAACTATGTAGAACTCAAAGAAGCATTTTTGCGCACAGGTTCAATCCACATTTGGAGATATTCTGACTGAATGGCATTCTTAGTAAGAGGAGGATCACTTTTAGAGCTATGCAGAACACAAAGAAGCAAGCATTCCTGTTTAGAAGAGTGAATACTTCTTCATAATTGCTTGACAAGATACGAAGGCTAAAACAAAAAGACCTTTCAATTGAGGATTGAAGCCTCATTTGTATGGTTGTAAGTATATGCAATAGAGTGCATTGTGTTGAGTGTGTAATGTCTCTCTCTCTAGCCATGGAGTTCTTGGTGTGGTATAACTCTCCTTAGTTTATGTGTGCTTAATCTTGTGCAACACTATGATTAACCCCATATTTACTTTCTTAACATGGTATCAAAGCTAGGGTGGGCGCTTAATCATGGTTTTATGTATGTATCTTAGTTTGTGTTCATTTGATTAAGCATCTATTATGTTTTGATATTTTCATTATTATGAAAAATTTAGCACACTCATTATCATTTTCACTGCATTTTGAGAGGAGAGTTGTGAGATTTGAAGCTGCTAAGAAGTCTATGCAACAAGGAGGTTGCAATGAAGCTATCATTGGAGTGCAAGGAGAGTTCTTACAATATGAAGGAGATTTTGCATCAAGGAGGGTGCAAAATAAATGGTATTGTCAACACCATCAAAGAAGGAGATTTTATTAACACAAGGAGAGTTCTTGCAATATGAAGGAGATTTTGCATCAAGGAGGGTGCAAATGGTATTGTCAACACCATCAAAGAAGCTACCTACAAAGCTAAAAATGCAAATTTTAGCTTTATCAAGACTATGGAGTCTTCATCAACATAATGGAAGTTGCCAAAGTATGTTTGCGAAGGTAATTTGTGGAGTTTACCTCAATTTTTGGTGTTTATGGGCATAGAAAATGCTCAGGTGTTTGAGCATGGAAGAATGGTCAAGTATTGTGTATGAAGGATAGCTATGTGTGGGATTTGTGGATCCCATGGTTCTTGCATCCGGGCAAGGAGCATTTGTGGAGGGGCATTAAGCTTGTTAGCATGCTCATTTGGGAATCCATGTGTGCATCAAGAGGAAGATGCACACATGTGTTGCTCATAGAAGATGTGTATGATGGGTGGAAGCACTAAGGCTTTCACAATGGTTTATGCACCTCGGGTTTCTTGTGGGAAATCCATGAAGAAGCAGCCTTGAAGAGATTATGCATACATAAAGGAGAAGCATGCACAATGTGGAGCTCATGTGAGAGCTCAAGATGTGGAGAACTTAGGCATAGAGCAAGTAAGAAGGCCCAAATGTAGCCAAGATTCAAGGAATCGACAAACGTAGCAAGAAGGAGAGATGCATATGGAGAGCTCAATTTGGAGCTCATGAAGGCAATTTTAATGGCTTGGAAACCTCTATTTAGAGGACAAGGAAGCAAAATAATTTTGCAAAGTGTATTGCAGGAAGAAATCGTGAAGTTGCAATTTGGAGCTCAATTGAATTATGAGCTCAACATGGCTATATGAATGGCTGTGATGAAGACCTCAACATGGCTATATGAATGGTTGTGATGAATGAAAAGATAGGGGGAAGAAGGAGAGCTTGAGATCTTGCAAGCATGCACATACACACAAACCCTAAAAGGCAACACACAGTAATGGAAGATTGAAAGTCTTCTTCTTCTTCTTCATATAAAAAGAGGTCTACAAAAGATAAGTGATATCCAAACATAAGTACTAGAGTACTATATACATGTGGTCCATAATGTGAACACGATTCATCTTCTTCAATCACCTTTTTGAGTGCACTGAGTTGTTACTTTATACCTTTGAATTTGATGATGTGTTGAACCATGGTTTCTAACTCTTTCTTGTCGAGTTTGTAAAACTACATCAAGAGGATGGTTTTAGAGCTCTTTGAGTCAGTGCTGCCGAATAGTCCCAAAGCTTTGTGATTGTTGAGTGATTCCATCTTCACATCATTATCTTCAATGAGATGCCATAGGCCCTTTCGCATAAGCAAGTACATGGTCTTACTTCGCCATGTAAAAAATCCATCCCCGTTGAACTTTATATCCATGATTTCCATTTTGATGAGGGGTCTTACCAAGTACTACTTGTTGGCAGTGTCTACCTCTTGATACAATGAATGATTTGAAGCAAAAAAGATGTAATGCAATCCCTTGACCAAAAAACTAGAAAATGTAGTGTGATTTGCAATGAAGATTTGGGCAATGGATTTAAGGAAAAATGCAATATGAGAGCATATATGGCTTTAGCAACTCTTCAATTTAAGTTTTAATTCCTCAATGATGAGAAACCAAGGAGTTTTTAAGTGATTAACCCCTAATTAGTGAGAGGACTAGTTCTCTAGTTTTTAAGTGATTAACCCCTAATTAGTGAGAGGACTAGTTCTCTAGTTTTTATGCAGAAAATAGGGGAACATTGGAGGATACAAATGAGTGCTCAAATGTGAGAGGTTTGCTAAATGGTCAAGAGAGAAGTTGTAGCAATACCTTTAGCTAAGGTTTGAACCCCTAAACCCCCTATTTGATGAAGAGTAAGACCATTAATCATTGTTGAACCAAAACAGGATAAATTCTAAATTTTTGATGAAATCTCTCCAACCTATGAATGAAATGGCTCAAGATTTGATTTATGGGCTCCTTATACTATGGTCCAACTACAGATAAAAGGGCTTGACTTAATTTGAAGCACAGATGATGAATAAAGCAAAAGACCAATGGCTAGAAACAAGCAAAATGCACCATTTTTATAGTGTTTTTTCTTGAACCCTTTGGTAGCATGGGACACCTTGATGAGTACAAGCTATGGCTAAAAGGGTTTTGGATATGGTTGAAGGAATAGGCAATGCCAAGCTCAGCAAGATTTGGCCACAAGAGGTGAATAGGATAAGGTTGAGATTGGGGGTTTGATTAGTACCTAATCTCACTTAATAAACTAAGATTAGTAAAAAATGGGGTTAGGAGAGCTATGGCCAAGCTCTAATACCATGTTAGAGTTCATGGATCAAGCTCTCCATGGCTATGGAGCAGAAGAAAAAGGCCTAATCTACACTAATCCTATAGAATTATGTTAAACACAAATTAACTTAACTAACCTACGATGGATGGTGCCTAAGTGTACTCATGATGTGTGTTACTCAAGTCAATTAGGTCTCAAGATAAGATTGGCTTGAACTCATAAAAAGACTCTTGAGTTGTGGAATTGTATGTTTTTTTCATTGATTGGAATGGCCCCCTTTTATATGAGGCAAGTACACTTTTTCCATGTTCCCTCATGTGGGATAGATACAACTAGGTGCTCCTGGCACTCTAGCATCATAATTTCAACACTGGCATGATAAGTGTGCCATAACTCGGCGGGTGGACTTGGTAGTGCAGTCCACCCGCCGATGTAAATGACGAACGATCACCCAAGCACATCGTGAGTGTCAGCTCTAGTTGAGCTTGACAGCTCAATACTCCCACTCAAGCTCAACTCCATCTCCATCACTCCAAGCATGTCATGGAATCTACGAAGCTTCTCAGCTCCCAAGGCCTTGGTGAAAGTGTCAACAACGTGATCCTCTGTGCTAACATACACAAGATCTATCTCACTTGCCAAGACCTTCTCTATAATGAAGTGGTAACGCACCTCAACATGTTTGGTCTATACATGAAACATTGGCCAACTCTATGTTGCTAAGGTTATTGCAATACAATCTTCCTACCCACATGTAGCCCCATATCTCCAAGCAACTACCTCATATGCTGCCATTGCAGGACCCATGTACTCTGCCTCTGTACTCGACAAGGCAACTGTCAACTACTTCTTATTGCTCCATGTAACAGCGCTCCAAAAGGAAACATAAATCCACTAGTAGATCTTCTGTTTGAGATGCTACTAGCTCAATCTGCATCCGTGTATCCATACACCTGTAGCTCTACATCAGCCTAATAAAAGAGACCATACACCTGTAGCTCTACATCAGCCTAATAAAAGAGACCATAATCAATTGTGGACCTCACATAACATAGTGTGGACCTCCTCACACCATCCAAATGTGGCTTTCGAGGAACCTATATAAATTGGCTCTCCAATCCAACTGTGTAGTTCAAATCCATCCTGGTGATTGCCATGTAGATAAGGCTACCCACTATCTTCCTGTACATAGTGGCATCCTCTAAAATCTCACCTGCATCTGCACTTAGCTTGCCATTCGAATCCAATGGTACAAAGATGGGCTTATAGCCAGCCATACCACATGTCCAAGGCATATTGTTCACTGTGACAACCATATGCCCTTAGGCACCCTAGTGACCTCAATGCCAAGAAAGTATCTCAGCTCACCCAAGTCCTTCATGTCGAATTTTTGCTTGAGGAGACTTTGCACATGCTCAACTTCCTCTTCATTGTCACCGCCATAATTAAGTCATCCACAATGGTGATGTCCACAATTCCCCTATCACTCTTAAGCACATAGAGTGAATGATTTGAATCTGCCATCATATGAAAGCCAATGGTGACAAGATACTCTACAATTTTTTCATGCCATGCCCATACAAGGCTTTACGCAGCCTGCACATATAGTCTAGGTGACTCAAATCCTCATAGCCGGGTGGCTGGTCCAAATACACCTCTTCTTGTAGCTCACCATGCAAGAACACATTCTTTACATCCATCTAATGTGAAATCCAACCCTTTGACCCAGCATTACAATCATAGCTCACACAGTTGCCATCTTTGTAATAGGTGCAAATGTCTCCTCATAATCAATCCCATGTGTCTGTGCATATCCTTTGGTTACCAATCTAGCCTTGTACGTGCATATACTTTCATTTGAGTTGTGCTTCACCTTGTACACCTGCTTATAACCAATAGCCCTTTTTTCTTCTTATAAAGGCACCAATTCATATGTCATATTTGCTTCCAACGTAACCATTTCCTCATCCATGGCTTTATCCCAAAGTGTATGGCTAACAACATCCTCAAAATATGTGGGTTTAACATCCTACACAACCTTTGCCGTATATGCATAATGGCTAGCTACATAGCTATCATACATCAATCTCTGAAATGGTTTGTTTACCCTATTAGACTTGCGTGGTCCTGGATATATCTATGGTGTCCTAGTAGCTACATTAGCTCTTCTCACACTAGGTGTCCTGATTGCTAGAATCCCAAACTCCTCATCATCAAGGCTCTGCTCTGAGCCTCTAGACTCTCCATCTATACATGAATGCCCTACTGAAACATCAAGCATACCAAGGGGCTGAACAATCTTCTCTTTATCTTTATATGATGCATCTCTTGTATTCGCAAAATCAGTATTTTGGCATAGCCTGCCACTCCATGGTCTATTAGTAGACCCACTACTAGAGGACTCTCCTGGTCGACTCAATGTTTGTGATTGTTGCCCTGCATTATTTGCAACCACATGCTCGTGTGCATCAACCCCAATGGAGTCTTTTACATCAACATACCAACTGCTCATCTCATCAAACACAACATACCAACTGCTCATCTCATCAAACACAACATCCATGCTCACTCTCATCTCACATGTGACAGGGTCATAGCATATGTACCCTGCTCACCCTCATCTGTGCTCACCCTCATCTCACGTGTGACACGATTATAGCATATGTACCCTTTTTTCTCAAGTGAGTATCCAATGAAAATACATTTTTCAACCTTTGGATCTAGCTTAGTTCATAGCTCATCAGGGACATGTACATATGCAATGCATCCAAACACTTTCAAGTGTGACAAATCTGGTTTTCTACCAATGTACTTCTCCTCTGGAGTCACACCATGCACTGCTGCTACTATGGGGGTCCTATTCATGATGTAAATTATAGTCACAACTACTTCAGCCCAATAATAATGAGGTGTGCTCTTCTCAACCACCATCAATGCATGAGAAACCTCTCCAATGTGCCTATTCTTCCTCTTTTAGTAACCCCATTTTGTTGCAAAGTGTAGCTACATATAAATTGCCTCTGAATTCCATGTTGTTTTAGGTACATCATAAACTCATTGGAGAAGTATTCTCCCCCTCCATCTAACCTTAGGCACTTAACCTGCAAACCTATTTGCTTTTCAGCCCCAACATTCTAAAATTTTGAAAGTGAGTAGACACTTCACTTCTCTCCTTCATGAAGTACACCCACACTTTCCTTGTGTGGTCATCAATGAACAATACATAGTAGTGACATCCTCCCATTGACGTCGTCTTGGTCACCCCCCACACATCAAAGTGCACCACATCAAGTGCCCTCTTGCTTAAATTTCTGTCATGTGGAAACACATTCTTTGTTTGCTTCCCAAACTGACATGCTAACAAGAGTAGACAAGCACACACAAGAGAGAGGGATGGCTGAATTTTCTTCTATCTTCTTCTTCACTCAACAATGCATAATACCTAAAAGATAAGAGTACATACAATAATATAAAGTACTCCACTACTAACATACAAAGGTTGGTCCATAGTGTGAACCCGACTATATGAGCTAGTGCTATAACTATGCCAATGCTCTACTAGCTGTCACCCATGATGTATATCATAACCATAGTGTCTGCCAACTATGCCAGTGACATAAGTGTGGAACGGTCACCCAAGTTGTCCATCAATGTCCGCACATGTAGAGCTTGATATCTCAAGAGATGGCACATCTAGGATGGAAGTTGTAAAATACACCATTGTTGATAAGTGATGCAAGGTATTTTATGGAATGTGAAGGGCTTGAAGGACAAGCAAAAAAAGTTTAATTTTTTGGAATTCTGTCAGGGAAAAAAAGTGATATCTGGGGTATTCATGAACATAATCTTTTTGTTCCTAAAACTATTAGAGAGCGGAGGTTTGGCAAATATGTTATCTTTTAAACAACTACCGTGGAATATGTACTATTGTGAAAACAAGTCTCAAACCACTGGTGGTGGCTAATCACCCTAATGGGAGAATTCTTGTGGTGGAAATCATGCTTAAAGGATATATAGTTTGGGTCAATATATATGGGGGGTCTTAATGCTAAATCTAGGAAAGAGTTATGGGAATGGCTATATGGTTTAAACATCAATCATAATTGTAGTTTGTTAGGGTGTTTTAACATGGTGGAAGAAGGAAAAGATAGGGTTGAGGATTACAACTATATTGTTTGTTCTCAGAAACAAATGTGGGTCAATATCGTCACTAAGTTTAATGATTGGAATTCTAACCCTGGTCATACCTATTTTAGCTTGCAATATCAAAATTCCTCCTCAAGAATTGATAGAGTTCTATCCAATGATAATGCTGCTTGGATACCTAACACTTTGAATGTCTGGGTGGATCACAGGTCCCTTTTATCTAGCCATGCTATGGTAAGGTGGAAATGGAATGAACCTGCTTGGTGGGGAGATAGACCTCTCCCTTTTCCAAAGAAATTATTGTGTTATAAATAACTCCCTACTCCAGGATCCTTTGATCAAATCTAAAGTGTTAAGTGTAGCCCTGAAATCGAAGTAAGACAAACTACTAGGCCACTTGTGATCCCTCCTCAATATAGATTGAGTGAGTATTTTGAGTAGGTAAAGATGGAGGTAACAAAGCATCTTTTTATTTCTGTGAATAAGAAGGGTTCCAAAGATAGTGAGGGCAATCCTAAGCCCTATCTCCTTGATCCCTCCTTGATGTTGCTTATAGATTGGTGTATAGTTACTTATATTTTTGCTTAAGGAACTTTTCTTTTGTTTAACTATTCTCCATTTTGTGGTGAATGTGACATGTATCTTTGAATATATTTTTACGGTTTCTTAAAAACAAGGATGCTATTTGAAGACTCACAATTTCATTGTTGTAAGAGTTGGCTAGAAAGCTCTAATAAAGTTGCACACATGTTCTTCATTGGGTGTTCTAAGTCCATATGAAATATCTCATTTTCCATGGTGGGTAGAGGGCAAGTTCTTGTGAGAGAGAGGGATGCCTACAAGGCCCTAATGGGAAGGACTTGGGATCAACCTACAAATCCTTTGCCACCACAAGGTAGAATAATTTATCTTGAGAATTTGGTAAGTCTTCATGCATTGTCAAATTTTTCTTTAGATAAAGGTAAAAGAAACCATACACAACTACCCAAAAGTCAAAAACCATTGTCTTTAGATATTTTGCAAAACATAAAAGCCAACAAACACACTTGGTAAGCTATTTTTTTCATTCAACTAGTATGAGTGTTTCTCTAATTTAATTTTTATGTCTTTTTCTTAGTATCCTCCTTTTAAGAGTGAATTTACATGTATGTAGATGATACTATTATTATTGAAATTCAATGGAGACAGATGATGGAGGTATGGGTTGGTTAGGCCTCCTTTTGCCATGCATAGAAGTCATTGGCATAGTTTCTCTATGTATTTTTGCAACTTTAAGTTTGTTTGTGCTTATGGTGACTTATCAAGTGAGAAGATGGCATGTAAACTTGTTGTTAAGTATGTCTATGTTTGGACTTCTAGTCTTGATATTGAGGCATATGGCCAGTCTCCCTCCTCTCAGTCACACATATGGCAAAATAATGGAATACCTTGTTAGCTCTTTTCATCCAAATCTTGTGAGCTTGTACCTATACTAGGGTTACATTGAGTTGCACCAATGGCTCTGTATCTTCACCTATAATTAAACCCCAAAAGCCTTTTCCTTTTAAGAAAATCTGCATCTTATACTTCCAAGATTGAAAGTTGTTTCTGTCAAGATTCTCTCCTACAATCTATATTGGGCTATCTCCCACTTTGGATTCCTATAATGTACCTATTAAACTTGTAAATGAGTTATCCAAAGCTCAACTTTCTCCAAGCAATGCTTCACTACTTCCACATGCTCCAATGAGCTCACACTTGAGAGTAGACCTCACTCTTGTTGAGGAGAGTGTCATTGAGTAGTCAAAGTCAAAATAATATCTTGATGTAGCACACTTTTTAATGCCTTCCAAAGCTCCAAATGCTTATGAATCAAGCTACATATGTGTCATACATATGAATTTACATCCTGTGAGGCTTAATGTTGCATATGAACTTTATTTGATTTATCTTTACTCCAAAGTTAAATTTTTTAGTCTTTTTCCTTGCTAGTAACCAATTAGAGATTATGATCCAATTCCTTTAACTCTTGTTCATTTTCAATGACTTAGCAATCATTAGCTTCCCAACATATAACTCCAACATACCCTAGGAGGGTTTTACCGAATTCTTCAAGGTTAGAGAGAACCGTCAATTTTATCAACTCTCTTAAATGCTATTTTTGCTTATGTCAGAGACCAACAGTCACTTAAAGTGCTCTAATTCCTTCAAATTTGATCCAAATTGAAAAATTTTTAAATAAAAAGTTTATAACTCCTTGATCCTTGTTTGTACCAAAGAAATTAGCTCAATTGGATATAGATAGAGATTAATGGCATAATTAGTGATGCTTTATTTCTCTAAGATAGTTCTAAAAACTTGCAAATCTCTAGTTATTGAGCTTAATGAGCTCCTAATCCTCCAAGTGTGAACCAAAAGGCTTCTCCAAGCCTCAACCATATGTTTTCTAAACTCCCCAAGCTTAAATGGTGTTGTAATGATTAAATGACATCAAAATGTTTAAATGCTATCCCAAAGACCTTGGAAAAATATGCTAGTTGCTTCCAGGGGCTATAGGGAGAGGGCTTTGCTCCTTTGAGATCATAGGCACCTTAGCAAAACTGACCTAATACATCATGGGTATTCATGTGTTCCTCTCAGGATGCATGATGGTAGAATCAAAAACATGTCAGATGTGTTGTATGTGCCATCTATATCAAAGAATCTTGCTTCAGTTGGTCAAATGGTTGAGCAAGGCTTGCAGGTGAGGTTTAACAAGCATGGATGCTTTGTTGAGGACTTTAAGAATGGCTGTAAGTTGGTAGCCAAGGGTAAAAAGGATGGCAGGTTATTCAAACTTGATGCAGGAATACCTGAATTGAAGACAGCCATGTTTTCTAAAGGACAAGGTGTGGTGCCAGACATTGATATTTGGCATAAGAGGATTGGACATGTCAATATACAGAAGTTGAAGAATATGCAGGCTAATGGCATAGTTGGTGGATTACCCAGATTTAAATATGACGGAAGCAATCATATGTGTGATGCCTGTCAGTTTGGAAAGCAGGCACGATTACCCTTCTCAAGGGAGAATCAAATGAGCAAGTACCCATTGGAAATTATTCACAGTGACATTTGGGGGCCAGCCCAAACCCCAACTTTGAATGGAAACAGGTACTACATCATCTTTGTAGATGACTACTCAAGGTTTATGTGGATATACTTTCTCAAGGAGAAGAGTGAAGCTCTTGAAAAGTTCATTACTTTCAAGGCTTTTGCAGAAAAGCAATATGGGACTTGGATTAAATGTCTAAGATCAGATGGTGGTGGAGAGTACATCTCAAATGCTTTTGATGACTATCTTAGAAAGCATGGTATAAGAAGGCAGCTTACTTGCAGGTATACTCCTCAGCAGAATGGAGAAGTAGAGAGAAAGAATCGTGTGATTTGTGAAGTGGCTAGAGCTATGCTCAATGAAAAGAACATGCCAAATTACTATTGGGCCGAGGCATGTGCCACTGCGGTGTATACATTGAACAAGACACCCACAGCTGCCATACATGCGAGTACACCGGAGATGAGACTTACAGGGTATAGGCCGGACATTGGCCATTTCAAAGTTTTTGGGTGCATTGCTTATGTACATGTGCCAGATGAGCTAAGAAGGAAGTTGGATCCTAAGGCAGAGAAGTGCATTTTCATAGGTTATGCACAAGACAGGAAGGCCTACAAATGCTACAATCCAAACACAAGGCAGGTGGTTATATCAAGAGATGTTGTGTTTGATGAACTGGCAAGTTGGTACAAGGACAAGGTAGATGTCATGGTTGATGACATTGATTCAGATATTCATGTAAATTTGCCAAATGAAGTGTCTACTTCATTAACAGGACCTGCAGGATCGAGTGATAGTAGCAGTGTGAACCCATGGAATGGGAGATTGAGAAATGAGCATGGTAGCACAAGTAGTAGTGCTATGGATAAAGGCAAGAAGAAAGTTGAAGGAATTGGCATAACAGGTTATGAGTCCTCAGGCTTGGAAAGCCTTGATGAGGAACTTGGCATTCCATCCGTACGCACACCAGGAGTAAGGCAAGAAAGATATGTGCCACCACATGCAAGAAGGACTCATAGTGAGCCACAGGTGATAAGAAGATCACAAAGGGTGAAATATCCAGTGGACAGGTTAACGTACAAAGGGTATGCAATGCATTATGCATACATGACATCAATGATTAAGCATGTGGAACCATCATGCTTTGATGAAGCAATTGGCAAGCATGTATGGGAAAAGGCAATGGATGAGGAGATGGATGCATTGGTCCGCAATGATACTTGGGAGTTGGTTCCTACTCCAAGTGAGAGAAATGTTATTGGTTGTAAATGGGTTTTCAAAGTGAAATGAAACTCAGATGGATCAATAGAAAGGCATAAGGCAAGGCTGGTCGCAAAGGGTTATGCACAGACACAGGGCCTTGACTATGAGGAAACATTTAGTCCAGTTGCCAAGATGGCCACAGTGAGATCGGTCATTTCTATGGCAGCATCAAAAGGTTGGAAACTACATCAAATGGATGACAAGAATGCTTTTTTGAATGGTGAGTTGCAAGAAGAAGTGTATATGGAACAGCCAGAAGGGTATGTACACCCTAAGTATCCTACACATGTATGCAGGTTGAAGAAAGCTTTATATGGGTTGAAACAAGCACCACGTGCTTGGAGTGATAAGATAAGAAAGTACCTCATAAGCATTGGTTTTCAGGTATCCAGTTCAGATTCTTCATTGTTTGTGAAGAAGACAGAAAGAGGAATTGTTGTCATAGTCATCTATGTGGATGACTTGATCGTCACAGGTGATTTTGGCCATGATATAGCCAGTGTGAAAGAGATGCTACGTGCTGAATTTGACATGAAAGATCTCGGAGAGTTGAGGTATTTTTTGGGCATTGAGGTTGTGAAGACCGAAAAGGGCATATGGCTGGTACAAAGACATTATGCCTTAGAAATGTTGGCTAAATATGCTATGATGGCATGCAAGCCAATGAGTTCGCCCTTGGAGCAAAACATGAAGTTGCGGGCTGATTGTGGTGATGAGCTAGAAGACATCACAATGTACAAGGAAAATGGTTGGTAGTCTCATATACATGACTATCACGAGGCCAGATTTGAGCTATGCAGTGGGACTAGTAAGTCAATTTATGCAAAGTCCACGAAAGCCTCATTTGGATGCAGTAAGAAGGATATTGAGATATGTGAAAGCCACGGCACATTATGGATTGTCTTATGAACATGGGAGAGATTTGGATGTTCATGGCTACACTGACACAGATTGGGCAGGTAGCACTTATGACAGGAGATCCACAAGTGGTTATGCATTTACACTTGGGAGTGCAGTGGTTACTTGGAGTAGCAAGAAACAGCCTACCGCTGCTTTGTCTAGCACGGAAGCAGAGTATAGAGGAGCAGCTATGGCTGCATGTGACATTATGTGGTTGAAGAAGATGCTCAAGGATCTTGGTGAGCATCATGATGGGAAAGTTGTCATGTTCTGTGATAACATGAGCAGTATACAGCTGGCTAGCAACCCTGTTTATCATGCTAGGACCAAACACATAGAGGTCCACTATCATTTTGTGCGTGAGAAGGTTTTGGATGGACAGATTGACTTGGTCTATGTGAAGACCGATGAGCAGGTTGCAGATATCTTTACCAAGGCATTAGGTAAAGAGAAGTTTGAGTATTTTCGAGACAGGCTTGGAGTACATGAGATGGATGTTATGAGCTTGAGGGGGAGTGTTGAGAATGCAAGCTCGGAGACAGCTGGTGATAGCACATGATGTGCTGACATATTAGGTGGATAGCATGTGTGGAATAATGACCGCGTCCAGCTAGTCATGTGTGTGGACATTATGTCTAGGGTTATTTGGAGTGTGAACATTACACTATGTAGTGTTCTTCTTTGTGTGAGTTTTGCGGGAAATGGATATGGCTTCCCTCTTGTGTGTTGATGCAATGAAGTAACTAGGGTTTACTCTCTTGTGTGTGTGCTACCTCTATCTCCTGTTTTCTTTACACATCCAAGATGTGACTAGGGTCAGGTACATACTTCTTTAGCAGACTTACATGAAAAACATTATGTACCTTTAGTTGAGGAGGTAGCAGTAGCTCATAAGCTTGATCTCTTTCGGGTGATCGCGTATGGACCACAGTATCTTGGAGAGAGCTTTTTGTACTTGCCCAAGGATATGGAACTTCGCTTGGGTCATACACGGAGAAACACCATATCTCCTTCCTCAAAGGTCCTCACAGACCGCTTTGCATCTGCATAATGCTTCTGGCGATCTTGTGCTGCCTTTATATCCTTTCGGATAGCTTGCATCTGATGATCCATCTCATCCAGCATTTGCTTTGACACTTCTACCCTGATCATTGGATCTGACCAGGTTAATGGGGTGAGGCAGTCTTGACCATAGAGTGCCTTGAATGGCCTCATCCTAATACTGTGATGATAAGAAGCATTGTAAGCAAACTCAACCAAATGGAGATAGCTCATCCACTTACGAGGTTCCCTTCCGCAATAGGACCGTAGAATATCCTCGATCACTTGGTTGACCTGTTCGGTTTGGCCGTCTGTCTCTCAGGGTGATAGGCTGTACTGAGATTCAAGGATGTACCAACAGCTTCAAAGAAGGCGGTCCAAAACCTTGATGTGAATTTGGCATCCCTATCACTGACTATTCTTCTGGGTAAACCATGCAATCTAAAGATCTCTCTAATAAAGACCTTGGCTATATCCATTGCAGTGAGGTTACCTTAATAGGGATTAAATGTGCAACCTTTGTGAGGCGGTCCACCACAACAAAGATTGAATTATACCCTAATTGAACAATAGGCAAACCTGTGACAAAGTCCATGCTTATACATTCCCATTTCATTAACGGAATGTCCAAAGGCTGCAACATTCCAGGCATTTTAACTCTTTCGGCTTTGACCCTTTGGCATATAAGACATTGGCAGACATGATGCAATACATCACTTTTCAGACCTGGCCAAAAGAAACTCTTCTTGATTGACATGTAGGTCTTTATGTAACCAGGGTGTCCAGCTATGGGGCTGTCATGTGCCTCGACCAATAGTCTTTTTCTAATATCCTCACCCTTAGGAATGCATAGCCGATTATTGAAGTATAAACAGTCATTGGTGGTCAACATATATCCTTGCACAACATTCAGTTCCTTAGGAGTTTTGCTCTCCTTAAGATGCAGAGCAATGATTGGAGTGAAGAAGCTATCGTCTTGGTTGATCTTCCCTTTCACTTCCTCTACCAGAGGGCTAGAGATCACCGAGATTGCTAGCAGGGATACCTTTCGACTTAAGGCATCAGCAACTACATTGGCCTTACTTGGCCGGTACTTGATCTCAAAGTCAAATTTTTGGAGAGTCTGCATCCATCTCCTTTGATGCATGTTAAGGTTATCCTGAGTGAAAATCCATTTCAGACTATGATGATCAATCACCAGGGTAAACCTTTGTCCCAAAAGGTAATGTCTCCATAACTTCAATGCATAGATGACTGCAAGCAATTCCAAGTCATGGATGGCATAGTTCTTTTCATGTGTCTTGAGTTTCCTGGACTCATAGGCAACTGCATGACCTTCCTACATTAGAACACCGCCTATGGGCAAAACCACTGGCATTTGTAATCACCTCAAAAGGCTTACTGAAGTTCGGCAATTTCAAGATCGGGTCGGACACTAAGGCTACTTTTAGCTTGTCAAAGGCACTTTGACACATAGGAGTCCACTGAAAAGATTGATCCTTCTTCAAGAGGGCTGTCAGGGGGGAGGCTATTTTTGCATATCTAGGTATGAAAATGCGATACCAACCTGTCAAGCCTAAAAATCCCCTGACTTCCTTAACTGTCCGAGGCTCTGGCCAATCAATCACTGCCTGCACTTTTGTGGGGTCTGCAAAAATTCCATCCTTGGAAACCACAAATCCCATGTACTCCACACGGTCCACTGAAAATGTGCATTTACTCTTTTTGGCAAAGAGTTTGTGGGCTCTTAGAATCTCTAAGACCTTCCTGACATGCATCTCATGATCAGCAACATTTTTGGAGTACACTAGAATGTCATCAAAGAAGACCAAGACGAAGTCATCTAGGTATTCCCTGAAGATCTCCTGCATTAACCGGTTGAACGTGGCAGGTGCATTTGTCAACCCAAATGGCATCACAGTAAACTCATAGTGACCATAACGGGTTCTGAATGCTGTCTTTGGGATATCTTGCTCCTTTATCCGGATTTGATAGTACCCTGACTTAAGATCAATCTTTGTGAAGATCTTGGTACCATGCAATCTATCCAATAATTCATCTATCCTGGGAATGGGGTACTTATTCTTAACAGTTAGCTGATTTAAACCCCTGTAATCAATATAGAGTCTAAATGTCCCATCCTTCTTCTTTTGGAAGAGAACGGGTGCTCCCCAGGGCGATCCTTGCTCAAGGAGTTGCCTAAGCTGTTCCTTGAGTTCAATGGCTTTAAGGACTGACATCTTGTAGGCCCGCTTGGCTATTGGTTGAGCTCCTGGCACCAACTCTATCTCATGATCAACTTCCCTTTCTGGAGGCATCTCAGATAGCTCTTCTGGGAATACATCTTCATATACACTCAACCAAGCTGGTTCTCCAGATGGTTTCTCATGACTTACTAGGTTTAGCTTGACCACATAGATTGGTTGCCTTTTCCTTAGCCCTTTCAACAGCTTAGAAGCTTTTACCAACTGCAGGGTCGGAGTCCCATTGTTTCCACATGCATGAACCTTGTTCCCACTAAGGTCCAAGAAGGATAAGGTTCCTTTATGGCATTTAATTTCAGCTTGACTCTGGGAAAGCCAATCCATTCCAAGGATTCCATCGAATAACCCCAAGGGTAAGGCCTTAAACTGGGATATTGTAGGATTTCCATCCAACATAAATTCTATCGGTTCGGTCTCGTGGTGGGTGAAAAGAATCTTTCCACTGGCCAGTTCTACTTGCATTGGATTGCCCACTTTTTGATCTAAGACTAGCTTGCGCATGCATTTTGGAGAAAAAAAGGAATGCGAACTGCCAGAATAAATCAAAAGCTTAAATGGCTTACCTTGATGAGTTGCAGGAACTTGAATGACAGAAAACTGTGGATTCGGACCTTGGTGTTCAACTGCAGCATGAATGTGACACTTGGTCACCGGTTTGCTAGCTGCTTCATCCGCAATAGTCACCGCTTTGGAGGCTGCTGCTTGGGGCTGGACCCTTCCTCTGTTATTTCCCCACTGCTGGTGAGGAGGTACATAGTTACTTTGGTTCACAGAGAAGGTGGGTTGAACAGGGTTTCGTCCACCTTGTCTATAGGTTTGCTGGACTGGGGTGAAACTTGACGGGGCTTGGGATACCTGATTCTTGGGATACTGGGCAAAGCCCTGGCGAGGTCGGGTGCATTCATGAGCTTGGTGTCCAATCTCCTGGCAATTGAAGCCCCTTTGCTCCCTTCTTAACCTGTTGCGATCCTCAGGGGATAGATACGATTGGAAAGAGGATCCAGGGGGTGGTCCCATCTTCCCGATGTTCTGGGAAGAGCCACGGTTCATCTTGTTGTGCTTAGGGAGGGATGAGGTTCCTTCCTGCCCACCGTTGGATCTTTTTCCCTCCTTTGGGAGAGACTGAGATGGTGCCATCAGAAAAGCTTTGGCGAACATTTCCGCCTTGTCAACTGCATCGGGGTTATAGATAGGGGTTGGCATTCTTAACCCCGGATGATCTTCTTGCTTTCGGGATCCCAGAGACGATACCCCATCTCTCCAGTTTCACCATATCCCATAAAGATGCATTTCCGTGACTTCAGATCCAGCTTCTTCCGAAGCTCTTTCGGTACATGTGCGAATGCGCAAATGATTGTAGGAGGGCTTCTTGCCACTCCAGGCTTCTTCAGCAACACCGGAATCCAGATTGGCATTCGGTGATCTGTTTATCACATGGACTGCGGTCATGAGAGCTTCTGCCCAAAAACCGCCTGACAACCCAGCATGCGAGAGCATACACTGCATTCTCTCCTGGATTGTGCGATTCATTCTTTCAGCTACTCCATTCTGTGCGAGGGTATGAGGGATCGTCATTTCCCTCTTGATGCCGCGGGATTCACAAAAAAATTAGAAATCTGCAGAGATATTCTCCGCCATTATCGGTCTGTAAGCATTTTAGCTTCTTGTCCGACTGATTTTCAGCATTTGCCGACCATTTCTGAAACACAGTGAATGCATCACTTTTGCGCGGGCAATGGGATATGCCCAAACTTTGCGAGTAGCATCATCAATGAAAGTGACAAAGTATGCGGCTCCACAAACATCTGAATGAACCAAATCTAGAGGTGCAAGATTTTTCCTTTGCTGCCTCTTATGCGGTGTTTTGGTTTGCTTATCGTAAACACAGTGTTCGCAAAACTCAAAATCAAAAAAACTTAGGCACGATACATATCCGGAAGGCTTCGCATTCCGTTCTGGCTCATATGGCCTAATCGGCAATGCCACAATACTGTGTTCGGCTGCTCAGTTATTGCGACAACGTGATCAGACATTTCTGATACATGAAGCGGATACAGTGTTCCGCATTTGACACCACGTGTGCCAACACCAGAGATCCTTTCTGGATTTTCCAACTCTACAATCCAAACAGAGTATGGTAGCCGCAATTATCCTGTGAGGTCCCACCCGCCCTATCCTAGTTAGAGATGCAGTGGAAGTTCTAAGTCTAGCACGGATGGTCCCTACACTCGGGGCCTTGCATTGTAATGTTTCCCATCGAGTTAACCCAAGCAACTCCTTGAGCTGGCTGGGAGAGATCCTTTGGGAAAAGTACAAGCAATTCCTCCAAGAAGGTTCTATTTTCTAACTACTCTTCCCCCAATTACTACTCCAGAAATGCAAGTCATTACGATAGCAGCTCCCAAGGCAAGTTCCCCTAAGGGAATGCCAGGGCCAGACCTCTTGTGGTCGCCTTTCTCGAAGGGTTGAAGTAATTTCCTAGACTAATTTAAATCTAGGTCATTAATCTACCACCCAGATCTGATTCAAACTATGTTTTTGTCTTGGATCTAGTGAGCCTAACCCCATCCATCCCGAGGGTTAGCCAACCGCCCTTCCACTCAAAGGAGTCCAAGATCAATTTTTGTTTGTAGGGGAAAAGGGGGTGTACCCGGGTATCGAGGTTATACCTCAAGGCTCCCTAGCCGGTACGATCACATGCATTCAATCAACAGAGGCACACCACTATCTAAACTCACTCACCCTTCATTACTCACACACCCATCCAAAAACAGTCCTTTGAAAAGAATTAGATATCTATGCATGATTTTCATATTCACATATGACCATACTGGTCCATCTCATCAAAATCTGGCCGATGTTCTTGGCCCAATTCCACACTGTTCTCGGCCCTTTTTACCCGGCTCAGGTATCACAATCTCGGCCATTCACCCGGCTCAGGTCCAAAGCAATATCTCGGCCATTCGCCCGGCTCAGGCTCAAAACAATATCTCGGCCCCATTGGCCCCGCTCAGGCTCCAAAAGTATGCATGTATGCGAGCCCATAACCGGCTCTAGGTAACCGAAATAAAAATATGCAAGTATGCAAGCCCGTAGCTTGGCTTTAGGCAACCTACACCCTATCACGTTCTACCCGAGGGGGTGTCACTACCTCGAAACGTCTTCACACAGGGCACCCGGCGGATGGCACTCACATGGTATCACCACACAGGGACGGAATGATACCTCGTCACCTGGGCCATAAACTCTTTCACCACATAGACAAGTATTCATACAACATAATAACTAATACTCCTCCATTCCTTAAAAAAAATAAAAAAATTAAGTAGGAATACTCTTCCACTTATAATTCACTAGTCAATATTTCATACTGCACATGAATTAACTTTAGGTTATATGACCTTGATATTTATGCCATGACCTCCACTATTAAATAATCTTTTAGGAATCCTCGTCTTTATCCGAGACGGTTATTCTTCTCTAAGTTATCCTTATCTTAGAAGATAGTAAACATAAGAATAAGGGAGGGGATATACCTTATCTTAGGTATGACCCATTCCAGGCTCACTCTCCTAATCTCAACCCAATGGACCTTCATGTCCGACCTTAGGCTTAACGGGGTTTATCCTAGCTTGGATGGAGTCCCAAATTTATCTTAAATGATAGACATAAGAGTAACGAGGAGGATTATCCCTTTTTTGGGTAAGACCTCGTCCAATTTCTCATTCTAATTCATTCCAATGGAATCCCCTTGACCTTGGTGTTAACGAATTTCGACATGCTCTAGTTGGATTCCAACTCTTCTCTCTCTCTCTCTCTCTCTCTCTCTCTCTCTCTCTCTCTCTCTCTCTCTCTCTCTCTCTCTCCTTTTAAGGGATCTAAGAGTAATTCTAATTCCGTTTAGGATTGCCTATCTCAGATTCCTCTTTATCCTTAGTGGATCAACTAAGAAAATATTCCGTATTGAATTCAACATCTTAATTAACTCTTATTTCCTTTTTAGAGGTGTGAAGACCTTACCTTCAACACCCCATCACTTACTTCCTTCCATATTTAGATCACTTTGGAAGCTTAAATTGACCAATCTATTTTAAGAGTACAATTTTACTCCTTAATGGACCAACATTTAAACTAATCATGATGTTGATGTGGAAAGATGTGACTGGACTCAAGTTCAATTAGGCTCTAAGATTGATTAACTTAGAAGGCATAAAGAGACTTGAGATGTGCATGTGTTTCATTCTATTAGAATGCCTTTTTCTCTCCTTAACACCTTTCTTTATTTAATTCAAATCTTTCTTTTTAATAAGGGTTAACATCCCATTTGATAACTAATTCATACCCTGATTAATTTACTTTAAAAGACTTATTGAGCCAATAAAAAATGCTTAGAAAAGGTAAAACCACTTACTATGAGGTAATTTGCAAGATATATCAAGCTTGTTAGAGGGGTTGGCCCTCCGTGGCTCCACCACACCGTAGCGGTCGTCTCTTTTGGAGCTCCTTTTTTCGGTTCCTGAACCTCTCACGAATAAGAATTTAATTCATCCTTACTCTAGATTTTACTTTGAGGTAACACTCTCTAGATGGGGGAGAATTTCCATTTCTCTCTCTCTAAAAAGAAAGGCCAAGGGACTCTCTCCTAAGAGTAAGGGCTTAAGACCACTCAAGCAATAAGGCCTTGGCTGAAAATTGAAAGGAATCATCCACAAAAATTGGAGTATGAAACCCCAGAACAATACTCAACAAGCAAGGGGGGTTAGGGTACCATTTTAACTAGAAAGGGGGTCAAACTATGTTTCAAACCACCAAAATATGAAGGGGGGAGAGCAAGGTAATTCTTGCAATTCAAATGACTCACCCCAAACATGAGGAGTTTAAAATCAACAATACACTCATTCTCCAAGAGATAAAACTACTCTCTCCATTATGGAGACAATTACTCAACTACATGGGGGAAATGCTTCATGGGGCTCATGATACAAGCTTGGGGGAAGGTAACCATGACCTTAGCCATTATGATTTCTCCTAAAATTTAAGGCTTAGAACTTACTTTGTTTAGACAAAAATATGATGGGAGCAAGGGGCCACAAACAAGTAAGTTTGGGTCTATTACATGCACCAAAGGGGCTCAACACTTGAGAGGGTTGGGAGTATGACTCAAGGGGGAGAGATGGCAGCCCAAAGCTTCAGAGGGAGGCTCAAGGGAGAGATAAAAGCAAGGGAGGGATAAACTACAAGAATTCAACAAATGGGGAACACTCTATGTTTCCAAAGGGGTCTTTTTGGGCCCTTTTTATAGCATTGGAGGGCCAAGGTGAGGACCACAAGGGGTCCATCCATCACCCCCAGCCCTTAGGGGGCTGTGGGCAGCCCATAAATGCAGCGCAAGGGTCCATGGGGTGGGACAACCCTTTTCCCCCAAAAAAAAACTAGCTCTAGGGGTCAAAAAGTAGATTTTAACCAAAAAATGCATTTTTTAATGTAAAAAATGTGATTTTCATCACTTACAAGCCTCCCCCCACCTATTCCTAGGGGGGAGATGGGAATATCATTAAAGGGAACATCAAGACAATCTTCCATAATTTTTAGAATTTTTTCCCTATTTTTTTAATCACACTAATTGGAATTTTTGGTGATTTAGTCTATGAGATTGGGACAATTTTCACCATTTACTCCACCCAAAGGACAAGAGGGATGGATGGATGTTGTAAGAGTACCTAAGATACTTTATGACAACTTCCCTTTCAAAATCTCCCACTCCATTGAAGGTTGGATATTTTTCAACTATTTTACTCTATTTTCTCTTGTCAAGTCATCTTACACCACATAAATGCTTGTCTTAACAAGTATTCATTTTTCATTTTATAAAATCTTTTATTCCTCCCAAAAATAAATATTTTCTTTGACCAAGATGAAACCTTTAAATTTATAATGATTTATTTCACCATATATTAACCTTAGGATAACCTTCAATTTTTCTAAGGCTTCCTAATGTCTAGGATTGGTATTTCCAACCAATTTGAATTCAATTGAATTCTAATTCCACCTAGACCAATTTAATAAAGGTTGGGACCATGAGTGATCTACCCTATTATAATTTTGGTCATCTTCCACACATAATTTCCACATGAACACTGGTCTCACAAGACAAGGGCATGGACCAAGGTTTTATCTAATTTATTTTCTCTCATTAAGAATAACCTTTAGACTCAAGAGTTCAAGCTTAACCCTAGTCTCTCCTTAGGATTAATTTAATTTATCTAAGGTATTTCCTTCATATACTTGGACAATTTTTGACTGGCTTGGACTAGAATTGCTCCCAAGTACAATGGTATCAATTCTCCATGGCGCCTGGGCATGAATTCTAACATCCTACTCATATTTTGGACTTTACAATATCATGAACACATGCAAGGGTACTCATGAGACCAAGTAACTTATAAGGCATGTGCACGTGCATGTGCATGTGCAGGGGGTTCCCCTTTAATTTCTGATGAAGGAACCATAGGCATACATCTTATTACTCTCATAGGACCAGTAAGAGGAATCTTACATATCCAGCTGTCCGACTGAAATCAAACTTTTTGTGAGTTGAGGTACGTGCCGTACATTCTGCAAAGTAAGGGACGAACCATTTGCAAAAGAGAGTTTGATGTCTCCCATTCCAACTATGTCGCATGCATAGTTGTTTCCAAGGTGTACAGAACCTTGCATTCCGCCGGCATAAGTACTGAACCATTCCCTATGCGGGGTTACATGTAATGAAGCACCAGAATCCAGAATCCAATCCTGAGCATATCCATACTCGGATGTTGTGAGTGCTTCTGCAGGCGGGTAGACAAGACATGAAGAGTATTTCATCTTCGCATACATTTGCGGTGACTGCTGTGTGGTGACCGCATTGATCTCTTTAATCTTGACACTGCTCTTTTTTTTTCAGCATCTTTCGGTCCGTCTTCCTTCTTTTTGCTGTCTTTGTTTTCCTTTTTCCATGTGCGACAATCACGTTTAATGTGCCCCTTTTTACCGCAATGATGGCACTTAAAATCCTTGTGATTGCGAGATTGACTGCGGGACCTGTCTTTCTCTGAAGACTTCCCCCGAAACTGGCGTCTACCATGTTCTACGGTTAGAGCCGTATCTTGCTTGCCACATGATCTACGGACTTCTTCCGGATTTCTTTTGTAACAAGCAGACTTCCAACCACATCATCAAAATTGAGGACTCCTCCCCGGTGCGGAGTTACTGATTGCGGTTCGGAAAATATCCCAAGACTGGGGTAGGAAACATAAGAAGAATATTGCTCTCATTTCCGCATCAAATTTCAGCTTTTGCGCTTGAAGCTGACTGAAAATGATGTTGAATTCATTCAGGTGCGATGCAATAGAGCTTCCCTCTTTCATCTGCTGGCAGCTCAAATAGCTGCTTCATTAGGTAGACCTTATTCGATGCAGTCTCCTTTTCATACGTGGCACACAGCTTCAACCACAATTCCTGTGTGCTCTGCTCATTCACCACCGTAAAATACACTGACTCGGCAAGATGGAGTCTGATTGTGGATTTGGCCTGCAGAGCCGTATTCGTGTTCGTGCGGCGCTGGTTCTGTAGCCGCGAAGAACTGGGAAAAAACTTGCGTACTCTGTTGAAAACCCTAATACATTCCGCACGGACTGTGCGAGCAATGCTGCGAGCTTTTTGGAAGCTCTGATACCAGTTGTGGGGTTCGAAGAGAACAACGCAATGAAGAAAGAATCTTAACAGGGTGAGAGATACGCACACACACAATGGTCGTGAAGATACGTAGAGAGAGGAAGAGAGAGAGAGAGAGCTCGACACTCAATTTGGTGGTAGTAGCAAGTACTACCTTATTCATCATGTTTATGATATATATAAGGTATGATCTAAAGTACATACATGTACACGGGGCCTTTACCCACACGGGGGCGTTTACCCCAACACTACTCTCCATCTCTACTTGCTGTACTTGTGTGTGTGTTGCTATCAATAAAGTCCTCAATGTTTCTACATTTTAAGCATTTTGTTGAGGTGTGTAAGGCATTGTAAGAGATAGTGACCATTCATGAGTGACCTACTGACACGTCAGGTATAAAAGGTTGGTCTACCTTTTCCTTCCCTTTACATGACACATGTGTACCTGCACCTGTAGCATCACGATGTGCATCACGAGGTGATGCATCAGACCTCAGCCTACCTGACCATGGACTAACAACGAATCCACTACTCGAGGACTCTCTCGGTCCACTCAAGACCTGTGTGACTGTTGCTGTACCTGTGGAACAGCATCTGCATTTCTAACATCTGCATCTTTGTCTATCTTTGCTAGTGCATACCAGCTACTCATCTCATCAAAGACCACATCTCTGCTCAGTCGCATATCACGAGTCATAGGGTTATAACATCTATAACCTTTCTGCTCCAAGGAATACCCAATGAAGATGCATTTTTCAGCCTTTGGATCCAACTTTGTTCTCACTTCATCATGCACATATGTAACACAACCAAACGCTTTCAAGTGTGCAACATTCGATTTTGTACCTGTAAACTTTTATTCAGGCATCATGCCATGAACAGCTGCAGTGGGAGTCCTGTTCATAATATAAACAATAGTTGATACTGCTTCAGCCCAAAAATAATGAGGCATGTTCTTCTCATTCATCAAGGCATGAGCAACTTCTGCAATGTGCCGATTCTTCCTTTCTGCAACACCATTTTGTTGCGGAGTGTACCTGCATGTGAACTACCTCTTGATTCCCTCCTCTCTCAAGAAATCTGTAAACTCATTGGAGAAATATTCTCCCCCACCATCCGACCTTAGGCATTTAATCTGCATGCCTTTCTCCTTTTCAACCATTGCTTTAAATTTATGAAAGTGAGAGAACACCTCACTTTTCTCCTTCATAAAGTAGACCCACACTTTCCTAGTGTGGGTCATCAATGAAAGTCACATAAAACCTCCAACCAGAAATAGTTGTAGTCTTGGGCGGTCCCCATACATCAGAATGTATAACATCTAATGGTCTCATACTCACATGCTTGTCATGTGGAAAAGCATGTTTGGACTGCTTACCAAGCTGGCATGCTTCACACACCTTATGCATACCATCAACTTTAAAGTTGGGCAAACCATCCACAAGATTTTAGTCTGCATAGACTTCAACCACTGCACATTCTCATGTCCAATGCACTTATGCCAAATGTCAATATGTACAATGACACCACCTGTCCCATGCGCAAACATTGCAGCCTTCACCTGAGGCATGCTGACATCCAAGGTAAACATTCTTCCATTTCTGTTGCCCTTTGCAACCAAGCGGCATTGATCCTTGAAGTCTTTAACAAAACAGCCTTGAGGATTAAACCTCACTTTGCAGACCCTGCTCAACCATCTGCCCAACTGAGACCAAGCTCTTCGTTATGTTTGGGACATGAAGTACATCTGCAAGATGTACTGCCCAACTGAGACCAAGTTCTTCGTTATGTTTGGGACATGAAGTACATCTGCAAGATACTTCATTTTGCCATCCTGCATAGATAATGGCACTTTCCTAACATGCGTAATAGGATGCGCACTATCATCTCCTGTTTTCACATACCCTGGTTTCTGCAATTTCTGCATATCTCAAAACCACTCACCATGACTTGTCATATGGTTAGATGCTCCAAAATCTACATACCACACATCACTAGGTTGTAATACATCCCTTGTCATGGAGCTAAGCATGTGCTGCATCACAAATAGCTGCTCAGCCTATTTGCTTAAAGATGCATAGTTGCCCTGCTGCAACTTTCCACTCTTTATGTCATTCTGTTTCTTGTAGTAGAGCAGCTCCTTGCCATATGCCCTAGCTTTCCACAATAATAGCATTCCATGTTGCTATCTATTTGTTGGTTCCTTTGCCATCCTCCACGGCCTCTCTGGCTCCCCCTGCCTCGAGGCTGACCTCTTCCACTTGTATTGCTGGATTGGTTTTTTGATTGTTGTTGTTGATTTCGGTTTCCAAATCGACCACCTTGTCCTCCTCTAGAGATGACGATCTACCTCTACCTCTACTTATATCCGACGAGTAGAAGGCCTGCTCCTGCACATTTTTGGAAGTCATCTTGCTCCCAACATTCATCTCCTCTATAATCAACAGAGATATAAGATCCTGAAAGTTTGGAAAATTTTCTCGAGTTCGGATAGATGTCCGAAACTGTTCGTACTCCTTACTTAGATCATTTAATGTGACTGAGACCAAGTCATCATCCTCCATAGGTGATCCAATAGATGCAAGGGCATCTGCAAGCCCTTTTACTTTCAATGAGTCGATAGCTACATCTTCTTTACATTATGCAGCTCTTGTTTCAACTGCATTTTCCTTGCCTTGGTGTTCGTGCTGTATAGCTTAACCAAGGTATCCCAGGCATCCTTTGGTGTCGCTGCATCCTGTATGTGTCCAATCATTGCATTTGTGACACTTATTAATAGCCAATATAGCACTTTATTGGATCTTTCATGCCATGCCTTAAAGGCCTGCACTTGTTGTGGAGTGGGATTCTCTTTCGAAAGTTCCGGCTCTTTCTCATCACCGGAGATAAACTCCCAGTAGCCTTTTCCATTAAGGAAGTTTGTCATCCTGAACTTCCATGCCTAGAAGTTATTCTTGTCCAGCTTCTCATTTACAATGGATGATAAGGTGTCTAACATTATCACCTACCCTTTTGTTGAGTGTAACCAAAAAATCTGCAAACTGTAGACAATAGCTCAAACTGCAATGAGCTCCTTGTAGAGGCAGTACCTGTGCGAACTTCTGCATTTCACAAATACATAAACCTGCAACACATACCAGGCTTCCCAGATCTCTGTAGGCACTTCACTTACTTTGGAAAACTGCACAACTAGTGCGAAATGTGCACAGAAACACTGCACAACCAAAATAAGTCAATTTTGCCCGTTTTCTGCAGACTGTTTGGAAATCTTGCAGGTCAAAAATGGGGCCCGAGACGCGCCCGAAATGCAAATAGTGCTGACAAAATTTTGTCAATACATTGACGACACACTATAGGGTGTTCTTCCTTCTCCCAGAAGGATAACCTAATAATCTGACAAAGATAGACCTGCTGTGCCTACTGCTTTGCTGCCCTTGCCTGGCAGCTACCTGCAAAGATTGCTTCGAAATGAAAGGGGAAGAGATGGATTTACCCTTACCCATGTACCGCTTCCTTTACTTGCCTCTTGAGCTCTCTTCACCATGAACCAAGCTCTGATACCATGAGAAGAATGTGGGGGGGAGAGGGAGAGCTTCAAATCCTTGCTTTCTTTCTTACTCACACACATAACACAAGAGTAGGCAAGCACACACAAGAGAGAGGGATGGCTGAATTTTCTTCTATCTTCTTCTTCACTCAACAATGCATAATACCTAAAAGATAAGATTACACACTATAATGTAAAGTACTCCACTACTAACATACAAAGTGTTGGCATGGGGATGCCAAACAGATGGATGGAACATACACACATGCATATATAACTACTCACATGACATCAAAAGACATGCTCATGGAGAGAGAGAGAAAGAGACTCAACACATGGTGTATATTCCAACTCTTCAAAATGTGCATACAAGGGGCTTTAAATAGCCATAGGCTTGTGACCCTTCAACTTCCATAACTCCCCACATGTGTGTAACCCCCCACTAGTGTAACCTCCCACTAGCCCATGTGCATGTAACCTCCATTTCTTGAATGGAAATCCCCTAATGACAAGTTTCCACATCCCATTAGCCTAAGCTAATCTCCCACATGCTAGGGGTGTTCCCATGGATGTTCCATCTCCCCAATACAAGGCGTATTTCCACACACAACACCTATCTTCCCCCTTGAAGGGATGTAGGTATACATCCTTCAAGATACAATAAACGTGTGTGGAAATCAAGATATGATGCCGGGGTGTTCTATGCCCAACACCTATCTTCCCCCTTGAAGGGTTGTAGGTGTACATCCTCCTATATACAATGTGCCAAAAAAAGAATCCTAGGAGATACATGCAGTACCATGCTATATTATACAATATGAATTGGTAAAACCATGCATCCAGAATGATATTGATGTTCTGATAGCATGACGTGGACCATTTGTTCAGCATATGAACATCACCAGCACAAGGTATGTCGATGTAGCCTTCATCTGCATCATATGCCCAATATAGCATATAAGACCACATGATTATGATCATCATCATCATTAGAAAGTACATCATGGTATGACAATTTTGCTTTTCCTTCCCTGAATTGTCAGCAAGCCATATGTTCCATGGCGCAAGATTTCTTGGACAGTTCATCACGGGGGCTGCCCGCGCAAACTGCATGTGTGCACATCTCCTAGATGCTTGAGTTAGAGTGGTTGCCACCGCTGAGGGAAACCAATCAATGGCAAAGTGAAATTGGCTGCCCATTTCCAAATCTGTACTTGTACTACAGCCAAGATTGAATTCCACACACCGCTTTTGCATTGGTGTGTACAGCCATAGCGCTGTCTGCACATCATGAGCTGAGAGTCTTGTTGTTCCCTCATGCTGTCATGGCAATGTGACAAGCACCATGAGTGCACTACCATGATTGTCATACAAGTTGATTAGGCTATTGCCATTCCTGTCAGAAGCAGAGATGATGCTTGTCCCCCCACCAGAGAAGATAGTAAGAGAAGGCAATGGGATAGAGATCTGCAATGTAAGGGATTTATGCTTGCTACAAGCCTTAAGGAAATAGGAGTGAGTGGTGAGCAAGGAGGTTGTGTACATGAGAGAGAGAGCATTCAGGTTACTACGCAGCTGCCTGTGTGCTATGGCTGCCTCTGCACCCCCTTTGATCTTGTCTAATAGCAGCATACTCATCAGTATCATCATCTCATTCTGTACACTCTTACATTGAAGATTCCCTGTAGAGTTCCGAAGAAGAGAAGTCCAGCCCATCTGACTGTTGGTGTATATGCATGGTGGACTCTGTCGTTTTGGCTGCATCATGTACAGATGCATTATGCATGGCTGGATTGGCATCAGCCTCTTATGCCCCTTCATATCCTGGACAGCTGGGTAATCTTCAGCTCGTAACTGGTTATACCTGATATGAACTTGGCAAGCATTTCCTTTTGCTGTGTGATCTGCTGCTCCATTGGTAATCCCTTCGTATTTCTACATGGCTTGATTCTCTGCAGCCTGTTCTTCATGTTGTATGGCTGGATTTTCAGCAACCTGTTCTTCATGCTGTATGGCTGGATTTTTAGCAGCCTGTTCTTCATGCTGTGTGGCTGGATTTTCAGCAACCTGTTCTTCATGCTGTATGGCTGGATTTTCAGCAGTCTGTTCTTCATGCTGTATGGCTGGATTTTCAGCAGCCTCCTTTCCTCTCTGCATGGTTTGGTTATCATCAGCCCCTTCTTCGCTTTCTTGGATGGCTTCAGCCGATTCTTGCTACTGTGTGGCTGGGTATTCTTCAGCCTCTTCTTTCTGCTTTGTGGCTGGGTACTCCTTCAACAGCCCCTGTATTTTCATGTGGCTGACCATCCAAGGGAACTGGTTTTTTGGGCGGATCTGGGTTACCAACTAGATTGACCTAAGCATCCAATAGGTTGATCTGGGGCAGCTCTCTGTACCCCACTCCTGAGTGATTAGATGGGTGCCCATATGTTGGAGGTACAAAAATTGCAGCTGGGAATTGCTCCATGAGATTTTTCATGATTTGTACTGCGCATGGAGTGGAGAATTCATACCATTCTTGAAGCGCATCATGGCTGTCTTCTTGCTGTTCATCTGATGTTTCATCATCAGCAATGGTTTCATTGCTTTTGTGCCATCTACCATCATTGAAATGGTAATCATACTCCTGGGCATCTTTATGAGGAGTGTCCTCCTGCTGTTTGCTACCTGAAGAAGTTAGTTATATGCGAGGATGCGTCTTGGCACTCCTAGCCTATCCAATCCTCCCGTATAATCTTAGCTTCATCTTCCTGTATAGCAATCTGCACGTTTTGATTATGTGATAATACTTGGGACTTTTCCGATGCAAGGTTAGGATCATCCGAGAACACCTCCTGGCTCTGCTGGCCTTCCTGGTTCTCCCATGCATCCTCAACATTCACCGTATCCATCCCATCAGTATGATACACATACTCAGCATCACTATCACTATCGGATTTTGACTCCTCCTTATGCTTTTCTTGTAGTTTCTCCATAGCTTTCTGCAATTTCCTTATCTTCCTTAGGCTGGAACAGGACCTGCATTTTTTCCCTTCATGGTCCTCATGCCATTCATAGGCATTGTCCAGGTCGTCAGAAAAACCTGTGAGTTTGTCCCATGCTCTATCCAGTTTGGCGGAGCTGGACGCCTTGCGGAATCTTTTAATGATGCCATAGAGATCTTCTGCTAAGTCGAGCAGGCACCAATACTTGCATTTATCCTCCTTTTGACATGGTTCAGTCCGATACGGATAGTATTTGGACTTATGCTCCTTGTGCAGACAGATTTCACAGTATTTTTTCTTCCCCATGTTTCAAAAATTTACTGCTTATTCCAGATTGGACAACACCACACGAGGGATTACCTCAAAGAAATGTTGAACAGCTTCGGACGATGGAAAGATTCGGACGTTGGACAGCTTCTAACGTCGGACAATCGGACAATCGGATAGTCGGACGCTTAGACAGTCGGACGGTCGGACGGTCGGACAGTCGAACACTCGGACAGTCGGACGCTCGGACGTCGGATAGCCCCGGATGTCGGACACTGACTCTTGTCTCACGGCGGAGTTGGCAAATCGGACCGGCTGTGGAACACTATGGCAGCTGGAAGCACTTAGGTCGGCTTCTGGTTTAGTACTGACCTTGGGCTGTCCCTTTTCACTGAAGACCGGGATCATGAGGCTCTCCAATAGTTGTGGGTAGTGCACCCAGCATCACGCAGACGTGAAGCTTTGCCCTAGCTTTCCCACCTGGTCCAGGAGCAAAAAGCAGCCTTCTTTCGCACTTGAATTAGATAGTTAAGCTTGATCCAATGCCGTAAAAGCAAAAACAGACCTGTACCAACCAACCCTGTTCTCCCCTATATTGATGATTGAGGAGCTTGTCCAACTGCGGAAAAGGTACTCCGGAGTGCAGAAGAGCTCGCCCAGATGCTTAGAAGTAGAGAGAAACGCGCTTAAGTGCATGGGAATGCTCGCGCAAAGGCCCAAAAACTAACAGAGCTTCTTCCAAGGCCCAGGCGGGTGGAACAGCAGCAGCAGCAGACAGCAGCTTGCCCAACCTTGGGAAATCCACTACCATAGCCAGCAGCAAACAGTGTTGCTCTCAAAACATCACAAAACATGGATACACAAAACAAGGATAGTGTGGATTTTTAACTACCGGGCGTGCCAAAGTGTTGGCATGGGGATGCAAACAGATGGATGGAACATACACACATGCATATATAACTACTCACATGACATCAAAAGACATGCTCATGGAGAGAGAGAGAAAGAGACTCAACACATGGTGTATATTCCAACTCTTCAAAATGTGCATACAAGGGGCTTTAAATAGCCATGGGCTTGTGACCCTTCAACTTCCATAACTCCCCACATGTGTGTAACCCCCCACTAGTGTAACCTCCCACTAGCCCATGTGCTTGTAACCTCCATTTCTTGAATGGACATCCCCTAATGACAAGTTTCCACATCCCATTAGCCTAAGCTAATCTCCCACATGCTAGGGGTGTTCCCATGGATGTTCCATCTCCCCAATACAAGGCGTATTTCCACACACAACACCTATCTTCCCCCTTGAAGGGATGTAGGTATACATCCTTCAAGATACAATAAAAGTGTGTAGAAATCAAGATATGATGCCGGGGTATTCTATGCCCAACACAAAGGTCAGTATAGTGTGAACCCGACTATATGAGCTGGCGCTATAACTATGCCAACGCTCTACTAGCTGTCACCCATGATGTAGTCCACTGGTGTATATCATAACCATAAAGTTTACTAACCACGCCGCCAGTGACATAAGTCCGGAACTGTCACCCAGGCTGTCCATCAATGTTGGCACATGTGGAGCTCGATATCTCAACAATGTGCTCTCTATATAACATGAAAGACATATGATCTACCCTCTAGTGTGATGTGTCTTTTCTTACTACCACATAATGAAGTTGATCATGATTAACAGCCACACCAAACCATAGCATTATCATTCCTATGGCATATGGTTTGCTCACTAACCATAAGGAGAGTATAGATAGTGGCAAAACTTCTTGACTACATAAGTTGTGATCATGCCTTCTCTCTCTATTGTGGTGTATTTTCCATCTACCTATATGAGTTGTCTACTTGTCAAGCTTATGGTATTTAGATGTCAAACTCAACTAGAGCTGACACTCACGACATGCCAGGGTGATCATTCATCATTTACATCAATTGGTGTGTTTGGTAGCTCTGACACCAATAGTCTTCGTCGCCAACAATTCTACAACTAGACTACACTACTTAGTCCACCCGCTGAGTTATGGCATACTTATCATACCAGCTCATCTACCTAGTGTATTCATATTATGGACCACATGTACATAGTACTCTAGTACTTATGTTTGGTTATATCACTGATCTTTTGGAGACCTCTTTTTTGTGTGAAGAAGAAAAACAAGATTTTCAGCCTTCCATCAATGTGTGTTGTCTTCTAGGATTTGTGTATGTGTGTGCTTGTAAGAGCTCAAGCTCTCCTTCTTCCCACTATCTTTTCATAGTATCAGAGCTTGGTTCAAGCTAGGGAGCTCAGCAGCAAGCACGAGGGAAAGAGCTTCATGATCTCTTCCCTTTTGTCTTTAGTACTATACCCTTGTTGGGAGCTCTATGGGAGGCACCAATAACAATCTTTGATTGAGGAGCTATCTTCACTGACCAGAAGCAGCCAAGGAGTTCTTACAGGTAGAATTGTGTTTTGGGTGCATTTAGACGTACTTTTTTCAAAAAATAGGCATTTTGATGCACTGTGGGGGTAAGTTTTAATTCTCTACAAAATACTATTTTTCTATTGTAGGATGAAACTGTGGATATTATGCAACAATGTGTGCACTACACAGAAGTACAGAGGCCATTGGGTGTACGTATGTAAGTGGAGTCACATTAATTGTGATAGATTGGGTGCAGTATAGACCACCACTGTGAGAAAATAGTAGTTGTGCAAGTGACATAAGAGTGTTGTTTTTTTGGTCTGCTTTGAAATTGCAGATAAGATGTCTGATAGCATCAACCAAATTGTTTGTGAGAAGCTTGACAAGAACAAGTTCCATGCTTGGAAGTTCAGAATGACCAATTTATTGATGGGAAAAGTATTTTGGGACTATGTGGAAGGAGAAAATGAAGAGCCTCCACCATTGGACGAGGACAATGCCATTGTAACCGAAATAAAGGCATTCAAAGACTGGAACTAGGGTGCACAAAAAGTCATGTATTGGCTTTCAATTAGTGTCACAAACACTATGATTGAGCACATACATGATGCTCATACTCTAGCAATTGCATGGCACAACCTAGTGCAAATTTTTCAAACAAACACAAAGGCAAGGAAGCTACAACTAAAGCAAGAGCTACATACGGTGGAGGAGAAGATCATGTCTATTAATAACTATGCATTAAAAATCAAGGGTATTGTTGAATCCCTTACCTCCATTAATGTATCTGTGAATGTTGATGATTTGGTAAGTGTGTGTCTGAATGAGCGTCTATGCAGAATTCTAAAATTGTTATAGGTTTGCCAAAGTTTAAAGTGGATAGAATGCATAAAGTTTGTGAAGCATGTTAGTTTGGGAAAGCAAACAAAGAATGTGTTTTCACATGACAAAAATGTAAGTAAGAGGGCACTTGATTTAGTGCACTTAGATGTATGGGGGCTAACCAAGACAACATCAATGGGAGGATATTGCTCCTATGTATCATTCATTGATGACCACACAAGGAAAGTGTGGGTGTACTTCATGAAGGAGAAAAGTGAAGTGTTCAATCACTTTCAAAATTTCAGAATGTTATAGAGCTGAAAAAAAAACAGGTTTGGAGGTTAAGTGCCTAAGGTCAAATGGAGGGGAGAATACTTCTCAAATGAGTTTACTATGTACCTAATACAACATGGAATTCAGAGGTCGTTTACATGATGCAGGTACACTTCGCAGCAAAATGGGATTACTAAGAGGAAGAATATGCACATTACAGAGGTTTCTCATGCATTGATAGCTAAGAAGAGCATGCCTCATCATTATTGGGCTGAAGCAATTACGACTATAGTTTACATCATGAATAGGATGCCCATAGCAACAATGCATAATGTGACTCTAGAGGAGAAATACATTGGTATAAACTAGATTTGTCACACTTGAAAGTGTTTAGGTGCATTACATATGTACATGTCCTTGATGAGCTATGAACTAAGCTAGATCCAAAGGCTGAAAATGTCTTTTCATTGGGTGCTCAATTGAGCAAAAAGGGTACAGATACTATAACTTTGTCACACGTGAGATGAGGGTGAGCAGAGATGCTATAACTTTGTCACACGTGAGATGCTATAACTTTGTCACACGTGAGATGAGGGTGAGCAGAGATATTGTGTTTGATGAGATGACTAGTTGGTATGTTTATGTAAAAGACTCCATTGGGACTGATGCACACGAGCATGTGGTTGTAAATAATGCAGGGAAACAATCATACACATTGAGTGGACCAAGAGAGTCCTCCAGTAGTGGGTCTACTAATAGACCATGGACTGGCAAGCTGCTGCATCAAAATAACGGTCCTGTAAATATAGGAGATGCATTATATAAAGGTAAAGAGAAGATTATTGAGCCCCTTGGTATGCCTGATGTTTTAGTAGGGCATTCACATCTAAGATGGAGAGTCTAGTGGCTCAAAGTAGAGCCTTGATGAGGAGTTTGGGATTTTAACAATCAAGACACCTGGTGTAAGAAACACTAAAGAAGACTACCTCTAGTACTTTTTGAGTGGTATAAAACTATAAAGCACGTTAGCTTATAAGATGCTTAAAAGCACTATAAAGTAGAAATGTCAAGGACACTACTTTTGAGTCCACCTTACCTTGCTTTCACCCAAGTTCACCCAATGATAGAATAATAATGAAGAATAAGTGAAGTACAAGATAAGTGACATGATAAGTCACTTACACACTCACATGCTTGGGGATAAAACCTCTTAAAGAGGGAAAAAGTTTCCTGGTTCATTATTAGCACTTGTTACAAAATTGTTTATTAAAACTATTTTCACTCATCATGGTTTTCCTAGACTCATTGTGTCTGATAGAGACTCTTGTCTTTGCAATCACTTTTGGATAGCTTTGTTTTCAAATCTGGGATCTAAAATGGAATTCAATTCACCTTTCCACCCAAAGAGCCATGGCCAAATCGAAGCAACTAATAGCACTATTATGAACCTTTTAAGAGCTTATACCATTGATAAACCCTCCAATTGGGATGAGCATTTACACATCTTACAATTTACTTACCAACAATACCACCCACTGTGCCACAAGAAAGGCACCCTTGGAAGTTATCTATGGTAAGAAGTTACCTACACCGACTTCTAGAATAGGAACACAAGTTCTATCTATTGATAATTTTTCTCATGACCATACCCAAATTTTGGCTGAAGTAACTCAATGTATTCAAAAAGCTCAAGAAAGATATATAAAACAAGCAAACAGAAAGCAAAGACCTATGTAATTTCAAGAGAATGACATTGTTTAGTTAAGAATAGAAAAACATAGACTTAAGAGAATTGAAAAGCACCCCAAGTTTAAACTTGCTCCATATTTTTATGGACCTTTCAATATTCTCAAGAAAATTAATGATGATGCTTTTAGATTGGACATCCCACCTCAATGGTATATACACAACTCCTTCCACATCAATTTTCTATGACCATTTAAGGGTACTCTTCCACTTTATGCCATCCTAGATGACCCACCTCTCTTATAAGAAGATTCAAAAATCTTGGTTCAAGAATCGATACTCGACCATGATCAAACTACTACTCACACAAGTACTATATAAGAATCACTCTACTAAGGAAGCATAATGGATACCAAAAACATCATTGTTTACTTATGATTACTACCTGCCATTCACAATTGCCTTAATTCTAGATATAAGTGTACAAACTATGTGCACAGACTCGTCGATTGTGGTAATGTATAGATATCCATTCATGTGTATAGACTCACCGATTATGGTTGTTTAGACTCGCCAATTGAGGCAATATGAGAACAAGAAGAAGACTCACTGCCACCGTTGATTGGCATCTTCCTAACTTCATGACCAACTGAGGTTAGTTGCTTTTCCAACCCCGAGGCATGTGAATTATGAAAATTGTTTACTGGATATTTATTTTTATTATTTACCATGTGGTCAATGACTTACCACTACCAAGTACTGGTCACATCATATCAGGTAGATGATCACTGGGATTAATTAAGAACAACACACACCCAAGTACTTTAGCCAGCAGTCAACCTTTGTCACCACCTTAAAATGAACACATCAAACTCATTGTCATGAACATTGAATTTATTGGAGGAGTCACTTTAATTTAATTCTCCAGCAGTCAACCTTTGTCATGAACATTGAATTTATTGGAGGAGTCACTTTAATTTAATTCTCCAGCAGTCAACCTTTGTCACCACCTTAAAATGAACACATCAATCTCATTGTCATGAACATTGAATTTATTGGAGGAGTCACTTTAATTTAATTCTCCATGATCCAATATTTATGCACCACAGAAATTGCATATAATGAACAAGCCCACATACGTGATAAAGCATCGGCAACCACATTCTCTTTGCCCTTTGTGTATGTGATTTTAAAATCATAGTTTTGAAGCGTTTCTACCCATCTTCTTTGCTTAGGAGACAAGTTGGGTTGCGTGAGGAAATATTTCAGCACTCTATGATCACTTCTCACATAAAAATGACTCCCATATAAGTAATGGTGCCACTTCTTGATAGCATGGAGTATAGCAATCATTTCTTGCTCGTACACATGGAGTTCCCTTTCTTTATCATTCAGCTTCCTACTTTCATAGGCAATGACTCCATGATCTTGGTAAAGCACCGCTCCAATCCCTCTTCCACATGCATGCACCCTTATTGTAAAAGGTTTGGAGAAGTCCGAGCATACCAAAATAGGTGCTGAAGTGAGCATCTTCTTCATTTCTTCAAAGCTTTTGTTGGTAATGGCATCCCAAAAGAAGGTTTCCTTCTTCAACTTATCCATCATTGGGACTGCAATTTCTACATAATGAGCAATAAACCTCCTATAGAATGATGATAACCCCAAAAATCCCCTCAATTGAGTAGTGTTTGAAGGAACCGGCCAATTCCTTATGCATTCCACCTTCTTTGGATCCACACAAATGCCATCTTTGCTCACAATGTGACCCAAATATTCCACCTCATGTGCCATGAAAGTACACTTTGTCTCCTTCGCATACAATTTGTTCTGCCTCAAAACCTCCAAAACCTCTTTCACATGCTTCAAATGCACTTCCTCATCCTTGCTATAAATGAGTATGTCATCAAAGAAGACCAATACAAACTTGTAGAGGAAAGGTTGAAGCACTTTGTTCATCAATGCTTGAAAAGTTGTCGGTGCATTACATAAACCAAATGGCATAACCATGAATTGGTAAAGACCTCTTTCTGTCCGGAATGCTGTTTTGAACTCATCACCACACTCTTCATCCTTATTTGATGGTATCCAGAACGCAAATCAATCTTTGAAAAGCATGTGGCACCCTTTAGCTCATCCAAAAGATCATCCACCCTTGGTATTGGAAACTATTCTTGATGGTGATCTTATTCACATCACGGTAATCAATGCACATGCGGAAAGTTCCATCCTTTTTCTTCACAAGTAACACCGGAGAAGCAAAAGGAGATTGACTTGGTTCAACCCATCCCATCTCGATGAGTTCTTTGACTTGCTTTGCCACCTCTTCCTTTTCATACTTTGACAAATGATAGGGAGGTTTGTTGATGGGTTTG
This sequence comes from Cibotium barometz, assembly GCF_041138505.1. NCBI lineage: Eukaryota > Viridiplantae > Streptophyta > Polypodiopsida > Cyatheales > Cibotiaceae > Cibotium > Cibotium barometz. Next base: position 24,126,543 of record NC_141081.1, on the reverse strand, counting down.
GCATTTGGTTCCAACTCAATAGCATAGTCAACACTCCTCTTTGGTGGTAGTGACTTTGGCATGGCAAACACATCTTCATACTCCTTGAGTAGCTTAACCATGTCCACATTCTTGATGCAATCCTTTTGTCCATTCTCATCCTCCTTGCAAAGCTATAGTACATACACATAGCCCGCTTTCTTGAACTCTTTCTTCATTTGAGTAGCATTGATCATGAAGAGCTTGGACCCTTGCATTCCATTCAATGTAATCACCCTTCCATGATGCACAAAACTCATGAAACTTTTCTGCAAGTTCATGGTAAATGAGTTCAAAGTGGATAGCCAATCACACCCAGGTACTATGTCAATTGGCCCCAATTCTAGCACCAATAGATCAACTTTGCAAGTGTAGTTCTTGGACAGCTCCAACTCCACATTTTGACACTCCATGTTACAACCCATTGAATCACCATTGGCCACTTGCACCGTATGCATATTTGGCAAAGAAGCTGGTTGCATCTTGAGAATGTTCAAAGATCTTATATTGACAAAACTATGTGTGCTCCCGCTATCAATGAGTGCAATGCTACCTTTCCATTCACTTTGATCTTCAATCTCAATGTGTTGGCACCTTTGCTTCCCGCATAAGAATCATGAGAGATCATACACAAGGTAGTATTTGCAACATTGCTTTCATCCCACACGCATAGAGGCATACCATCATCAATTTTCTTATGAGCATTCTTTGGTTTCCCACTTGGATCAAAAGGAAACTCAAAATTGCCCTCTTCAAGATCATCATCATAAGGACCTCCACCATCATGAGGAGCTCCCCACCCATTGACATCATTGCACTCAAGGAATTCCTCCTCATGTGTAGCCTTGTCCTCACCACCATTAGCCATGTCAGTGATGATGTAGCTTATGGAAACATCCTTGGCTTTGCATACTTTGAAGTGATCTTTATTCCAATTTTCTCCACATTTAAAGCATAAACCTTTGAGCCTCATCTCATGCATGCGGTCCTCCTTGACAAACTTGCTTTTAGAACCTCCATTCCCTAGCTTCGTTTAATTATGTGTAGCTTTGTTGGACACAAATGGTGGCCGAAATGGAAGTCTACTAGACCCTCTACCATACACGGTAGGAAACCTTGGAAGGTTAGGCCTTGCATTTGTATGAGAACCCAAATCTGTTCGGGTAACCACTTCTCCTTTGATGCTTCCTTTGCTAGCCCACTTTGACACATACTTCTCTTCATGAATTTTTGCAAGCATCATTGCCTTCTTCAAAGTAGCGGGCTCTTGAGATTTGACATCACCACCAATAGGAGCTTTCAAACATCTAATATACTTGACAACAAGATAATGCTCATCAAAGTCATCCAAGTATAATAAAAGCTTCAGAAACTTGTGGGAATAGGCCTTAACTATAGTGACTTGCTCTAACTTGTCCCATTCCACAATGTGGTTATCCCTTTGCATATGAGAAGTGAACTCCTCTGCCATGTCATTTTTAAACTTCTCCCACCTGGTAATGGCATATCCATGTGATTGCTTCCTCCTCCACCACATATGAGCAAAACCTTCAAGATGAAGTGAAGCGAAATAGACTTTGGAGATCTCACTCCTTGGGCTGATCTCGAAGTAGAGGTCCATCTTATTTGCCCACTCTTCAAAGTCTTCGATGGAATTTGATTCTCCTTTGAACTTGGTGAACATGATTTTGTCTTTCACACGTGTTCACTTCACCATACATTCTTGACACCCTTTGATGTGCTCTTGGATCATCAAATCCCCGTGATTCACCAAAATGTCGATGCACTTGCTCATCATCCAGTTCCCAATCACATGCATCCATTAATCCTCTATGCTCATAACCTCTCCTTGCATCTTGCATAAAGGATGTAGCCCTCGGAACATTGGCATTTGACCTTTCGTGGGAAACTTCACCCATAGGCTTCTTGCCCTTGTCCCCATGTGAAGAGTACGACATCATTTGTTTCCCTTTGTTCACTTCATACATAGGCGGCATTTTGTCATGTCTAACCTCATGATGCACGCTATCTACTGCATTGTCTTCAACCTCTTGATTTGACTTGGAAGGAGCCAAATCACTAATGGCTTTCTCCAAATCACTAATGGCTTTCTCCAAATCTCTAAATCCTTTTTGCATCATATCATCAAGATAGTGCTGACACTTGTCAAAGCGTTCCATGAGATGTTCACCAAACTGTTGTTGCTAACTTGCTTGGTTACTTTCAATCCTCTTGAACATACTCTCCATAGCCATAAGCATCATATCCATTGTGACCGGAGTAGTCCCCATGGGTTGAGAAGTTTCCAATGGTGGCTGTGATTCATTAGTGGCATTGGTAGCCAAATTCTCCCCACCTTTTGATGATGAAACACTTGCCATTAATGCTTCGGCTTGTCTTGGCTCTTGTTCATTCTGGCCTCCCTTGTTTTGACCGCCCCTAGTCATTTCCATGCATAAAATTGATGTGACCAATTCACGGAAACCACCAAAACTTGATGCAATCAAGTCCAAATTCAACTCTCTTTGGCTTGTTAGATCCGTATTGATAAGATCTCAGAGCTGAATGCCTGGGCCCAAAAAAATCAGTTGTGCTAATACTCTCTGTTTTAGGGTTTGCGTTTGGAGCTCATTTTCTAGATCTCTATTCAAATGATATCCGATTTGAGAGATCTTTATATCATTGCGAAGCTCTTGATGAGACTTTTAAGAATCCCTAAAAATAGAACTGAAAAAGTCAACTATCTTTGACTAGTCAAAGATAGTTGAAAATAGAACTGAAAAAGTCAACTATCTTTGCCTGCTGAAAGTCAACATTTGACCTTGATCGCTCATTTCTCCTCCAAATTTGATGATCTTCGGCTTGTTAGAAAGGGGTTGTTGAGTAGATTAAGAAGCTCCAAGGACACATTTGAAAAAGTTCCTATAAACCCTAAAAATCTAGGGTTTTGTCCTGGCAGCAACTAGGCAAATTCTGGAAAAATTTTGCCATAACTTCCCCTCTTTTTCTATCAAATCTCAATCCAAGCATGCATGAATATCAAACACTGAAATCCATTTTTGACATTTATTCATTGCAAAGCATAATCCAATATCCATTTGAACATGTGACCCATGGCATCAATCTTTGACATGTAGTAATATAAGTTGATGTAGAGGCTTTTGTTTTGCTTGCTCAAGTTGAAATTGAGTTGTCGATGAAGTGCGTTGATGCTTGCCGATCTCCCGGCCAAGCACTTCTCACCCCTTCAACAAGTTTTCCTCCAAGGTGAAGGTTGAGGCCATTTCTTCACCACCATGTGCCTAATCCTCTTCCTTACTGCGTTACCTGGCACTAACGGCAAGGAAGATTCATGACATGCTTCCCTTGGCCTCTCCTCCAAATGCCAAGGTACCCTCACTTCATTCTAGATTCTAGGAAAGAAGTGGAGTACAATCATGAGTGATATGTGTTGGAAAGCTCAAATGAAGGAATGAGTGTTACTTACAATTTGGCTTTTGAGCATGACTCATGCTCATTCATCTCATATTACATAGCATGTACTCATGCTTTTTTTCCCTCCACATGTCCACCCATAGCATCATCACAAATCCAACATCAACAACATCCAACACCAATAGAGATCATGTGAAACATATGCATGGACTCCATAAGCATTGCTCAAGCTTGAAACTCCATCAAAAGCATGCCATATGAATCATATTTGAAGAATAAATCTCCAAAACATGATGTAAAGCTTGGCAATGGCTCAAATGGAATCAAATCTTTGCACACATGCCTTCAATGATGCATGAACTAGCATCATTACCATGTGAATGGATGAGCTTAATGTCTAATTTCTAAAAATTAGGGTTTCTATATGTAGAAAACCCTAATCCATCCCATTGCTTCAAGAAATGCTTCAAACTTGTTAAGATTTGATGGAGCAACTCACCAATGACCACCCGGAAGCTTCTATGCTTGAGTTTGATGAAGAAAGTGAAAAATCAAGCCACTTTTGGTGAAGAATGTTGCCCTCTTTCTACTGATTTGCAGCCATGATTTGAAGCCCCATTGCTCAAGAAAAGAACCTCAAAATAACTCCATAACACTGCTAACTCATGCCAAGTACTTGCCTTACTTACTAGGTAAGCTTGGCTTGCTATGCCAAGCATTTAGCCACATATTTTTAGCAAAAATGCGCCGCCAGGCTACTGTAAATTCTGCCTACTTCCCAGCTCTTGTTGATGCAAAAATTATCACCAAAGCTTCATACCTTGCCTGTACATTGTCTGCTCCATGTCCAAGTAAAGAATCCCTGGCTAGGGCTAGGGTTTGCAGAAAAGCTCTCCACAACAAAAACGTTTTAATTAAGGAATACTAATCTAGATTAGTGGATTTCCCCTTTATTTGGTCCCAAACTTTTAAAATTTTTGGTCCATATGCTCAGATTTGGTCTAGAACCCCCACTTTAGCCATTTTCCCCCCTTTTCATGAATCAAATGAAGTAGAAATTTTTAGAAATTAGGGAAAGGAAAAATAATATTCAAAACATGGATCTAAAACCATGCTCTGATACCAATGCAAGCAAGAAGAAGAAGGGGTGGGTTAGTCCCTCACCAAGGGAGTGGCTCATGAAGCAGTCACCACTTAGCATCTCATGGGAGAAGCTCACCATGGTTTCTTGGAGCAAGTATCCAAAAGTTTGATTACCAAATGATTAGTTACTAATCACATTCTTACATTGGTATTTATACCAGTCTCATGGGTTCCCACCCACTTACTATTGGTATTTATACCAATCTCATGGGTTCCCACCCACTTACTATTTGTCCATGGCCTTGATCCCATACTAAACTTACCATTTCATATTTACAATGGCCTTGGGCCCATTTTTACTTTCTTACAGAGAGAAAGATGAGAGATTGGTTACTTTGGAGAAGAGAGATTGGTTACTTTGGAGAAGAAGGAAATTCTGCACAATTCCCAAGGCAAATTTGGTTGATGCAAGAGGTGAAGAGGGAGAGCTTTGAAGAAGCAGGCGCCCATCTCTTCCCCCTAGGATAGATTCAAAGTCTTCACTCTCCCAAAAGTGAGGTAAGTGCTCTCCCCTTTCTCCCAAAAGTGAGGTAAGTGCTCTCCTCTTTCTCCTCTTTCTCCCCTTTCTATTCTCTTGTTCATTTATCATATAATGGGTCTATTTTGCCTTATATACCCCTTGTGAAGAAGGAAGTTGCAGCCATATGGGACAAATCCTCCTTGCTTCCCCCTTCTTTGTAGAAATATTGAGTTTTTGTCTTTAACCCAAAAGAGGAAATTTTTCTTCAAAATTCCTACATGCTTTCACCTTGAAGTTGTGAATGAGTATGATTTTTTTTGTGAATGAAAATTTACAGAATTAAATTAATTTTAGGGATAAACTGATCTATTTTTATTTTTATTTTTATTTTTTTAAACCATACCTTACTCAAGAAATTGGGCATAATAAAGTGAAAAAAGGACAATTATTGTAATATTTATATCTAGTGTTTGGTTATATCTAGTGTTTGGTTAGGAATTTTTGCATGCTTCTTTTTGGAGATTTAAGTTATTATTCTTGATCAAATTATGGGCTATAAACTCCCTAATTTGCAGCATAGGAAAGTCATTTAAATTATGTCTTTTGGTTTACCTATTACGATGTAATGTTGATATGCATCCTCAAATAGTTAGAGGAGTTATTTTGGGATGCACTTGGAAATTTTAACCTCCTAAAGCATAATCATGCTAAGGATTATTGGTTAATGCTCCAAGTTCCTTAAGTGTATGGCATAAACCAAACTTAGTGTATGGTTTCACAACCTTCCTTAACTAGATAAAGGAATAGAATGTTAGATTCTTATGCAAGTTATAGTCCCTTAAGATTAAGATTAATTCATGAGAACCTCATACTTTATGACAGGATTTAGAATACCTATATAAATCCTTAAATCATAAGAAATCAACTAGACCTTAGAATTCATAAATTCCTAAAGGATTAAGGCTTTAGGGTTATAGGAAAAATCCTCCTACGTGAATTTACCAATAATAGGAGTTCCTGTATCTCTAAGGTGCAAAACCCACCAAATTGGAAAAGTTAAGAAGTATTGAACATAGACCAAGGTTGGTACACCTTGTAAACAAAAACTTTAAGATATCAAAGGTTAAGTGGGTCCAAAAACCAGTACTTGATTGCCCTTCATAATTGTAAAAACCCTTAAGATGAAGAGCATGTGTTTCTCGATGGTCTTAAGTACACAAATTAGAAGATGAGTACATTCTAAGATTAATCAAGACCGTGTTATGCTATGATCCTCAAGATAAAGGCGATAAATTTATTGATAGCCTCAAACCCTCAAACCAAGAGGATAAGAGCTTATTAGACTATGACAATAATTCTAAGGAGTCTATTGAAGTGACCCCAAGAAAGAATTTCTCTTCCTATCAAAGATGGGTACCCGCCAAGGGAACCCTACTTGCATAGAGCTAGATTTTCAATTGAATTAAGGGTTATTTTCTTGCATTCACTTTTTTGATGCATCTTGTCTTATACATGTATTTTGTCTATGCACAGCAATGGATCCTAGCGAGTGGTGCCCCGTAGACCGAAATTGTGTAAATGTGCAATGCAATTTTTCGAGTGGAGTATTGTGCATAGGTGCCACCAAGACCGTGACCCTTCTCAAATGGTGCTAGGGTGTGCTCCCAGTACGTCTGGGTGAGGATTTCTGCAGAAGCAGCCTAGAGTGGTGAGACTCACCGGTATTACTGATCAGGCCAGCAGAAGCAGCTCTATGGTGTCAGGACTCACAAGCTGAGGACCCTAGAAACACCTGGGAGATAGTTAGATCTGAGTCCATCTCTACTCATGCACGGGATAGGGCTGATCACCTGAGTCTCCTCTCCGAGCAAGTGGATAGGATATTAACATTACATGTTGTTTTATGAGTCGTGCAAGTGGTAGAGATGGATACTTGAGTCCACCTCTCATGGCGAAGTGGTAGAGGAGTCCATGCTTGAGTCCATCGCTCCGAACTCTTGTTGTGATGAATACTATTTTTTTTTAACAAATGTTTCTTTTCAATATTTAAGGAGAAAAGATACGTGTGTGTGTGTGTGTATCGAGGAGTGCATGAGTAATGTTAGACTAGCGGTATGACTGTTTTATTGAATTCATGTGATTAATCTGTTGGCTAGGGGGCTTCGGTACCCGGGCACCAACCCATCTTAAATTGAATCCCTGTGTTGTGAGTGGTCGGGCGAATGGCTCTGGTTCGCTCGAAAATGGATGGGACTAGGCTCAACACTTGGGTTCGGTTGTTAAAAGAAAATGAGGAATGAAAAAAAAGGGGGGGAAATGGGGTTAATTTAAGTAATAGGTATTCAACATAAGGGATAGGATTTTTAGTATTATTTTTGTGCGTTACCGAGGAGTGTGACCATGATAGGGTTGACCTTCGAGAAAATACCCTATTGTGATGCCTTGCACTTCTGAGAGATAATGGACAAAAATAGCTAAGGGTAGAAGAGTTTCTTGGTGGAATTGCTTGTATTCCTTGTGCTTGGGTTCTCTTAGACCTCGAAGAGAGAGTGAGGGCTTTCGGATAACCAAGTACTAGTCAATACAATGCAAGGCCCCTATGTGCTTGGGTTCTCTTAGACCTCGAAGAGAGAGTGAGGGCTTTCGGATAACCAAGTACCAGTCAATACAATGCAAGGCCCCTATGTGTGTGGAACCATCTACCCGCAGCAGTTCGAGAAACTCCGTTGCACCTTTTAGACTAGCCAAGGTAGGTGGGATCTCACATCCTGGTATCAGAGCTGAATTGAGAGATTCTCTTTAGAGAAATAAGATTTCATGTAATAATTAGAAATTATGATGTTATGAGACAGGAATGGCCTCATTACCCAGACTTACCACAAAGCATTTCATCCTCTTTCCAGCATCTTATGGGACTAAATCAAAATTTGAGGAGGCAAATTGTTGGGATAGGATTGCTGACTCATTCTTTCCTACCTTGGAGGAAAGGAGATTTAGATGGTATTTTGGGGATCGTTACATCCATGCTTATCTAGGACATGATGGTGGATTTCATAGGAACCTTATCTTAGTTATGATTTATCGGGAGCTTAGACTAGTTTGACGAATTATTTGTTATGATCTCCTAGACTTTGATTTTTCTAGATTCAGTAGATTTTTCCAGGTTTTACTTCTATATGTCCCTAGAACCTATGTTAGTTTACCCTCTACTTATTGGTTATGTTCAACTATATTAGAGTTTTCAGATGAGTCTTGAATTACAGTTGTACTTCCTCATTGAAGGATTATGGTTATAAACCAGAGCTTTCTTCTTTTGTCTCTTTCAAAAGTTTGAATGAATAAAAAGTTCAATTTTGAAAAATGTGGGGTTTTTGTTAGGATGATGGGAACCAAGGAAATGTGCCATCCATATCTTTCAGGTGTACCTGATCTCTCACACGAAGTTGATATGCTCACTTTCGCTTTTGAACATATCAACCGGGGAGAAAAATCAACTCACCGAGCTTATGTTGATCATCTTATCGAGATATTGTTCCCTTCTTTTGCTGATATTAGTGGAAAATGGTCATTCAAAGCCAGAATTCATGCAAGAGTCTTTTACCCAAATCTTTGAGAAAACCTTATTATCTTGATGGTGTGTCTACGCCTAGGGCTAGTGTCAGAAGTTTTATTTTATAGATCTCTTGAACATAATGTAATCAAAGATCACCAAAATTATAAGTTACTTAAGCATTTTGTACCTCGTGGGATGTTAAAAATCCATGGATTTTCCCATAGAGCTATTTCCTCTAGAGTTTATCAGGGAATGCATAGAGGAACCTATCGGTTGTAATATTCAGAAAGGAAATGCTCCTAGATATTTTGTACTTGAAATAAAAAGCATGTTCATCTTTTACTCATAAATAAAGAAATCCTTGTGTTGTTGTGAAATGTTAATTAACCTCTTAGAAAACTTCTTATGGTATTTTGACCATCAGAGAATGGCTATTCAAAGAGAAACCACTGGAACATTCTTATCAGGGATCGAGGGACTCTCTGAAGAAGCTGATTGTATGGCTTTTGCTTTCGAGAACTTGGCCAAACGACCCCTTGAAGAGCGTAAACAGTTAGGATGCCACTCTCTATCAATAGGCTATTGGTTGCCTTATTTATGTATGCATTTCGAGGCTTGACATTCAGTTTTTACAGTCTCACAGGTGAGCAGGTTTATGCATAGCCCAGGCAGCACTAAGCATTGGCAGCACAGGCAATTAAGCGACTCTTTCACTACTTGAGTGGTACCAGGCACCTTGGGTTATTTTATCCTAAGGGGGGATCATTGCTGCCAGATTTACATGCTTTTTTAGATTTTGATTAGGCTGGTTACTACTATGACACTCACATGTCCACAAGTGGTTTTTACTTCATGCTTGGCACCTTGGGTTATTTTATCCTAAGGGGGGATCATTACTGCCAGATTTACATGCTTTTTTAGATTCTGATTAGGCTGGTTACTACTATGACACTCACATGTCCACAAGTGGTTTTTACTTCATGCTTGGTAACTCATGCATATCATGGCTGAGCAAGAAGCAGCCTACTGTGGCCACTTCCAGTTGTGAAGCTAAGTATAGGGGGCAACTTTCACAGCTACAGTTGAGTGTGTTTGGCTCATACGCCTTGTGGCTGATTTGGGTGTTGGACAGCCATCTTCCACCACCATCTTCACTGATAGTCAGAGTGCATTGGCAGTTGTGAGGAACCCAGTGTTCCATGCTTGCACTAAGTACATTGAGGTGCATTATCATTATGTCAGGGAGAGGCTCTCTCTACGGGCGAGATCAGTTTGGCATATGTGCCAACACAGGATAACCTTGCTGATCTTTTCACAAAGGCATTGTCTCGTGAGAAGTTCGAAGCTTTTCACAAAGCTTTGGGCTTACTTCCTTTTGTGGATTGATCATAGTCATATGTCCTGGCACTTCCCTATACATTGAGTGCGAGCTCATGTTCACAGCATCACTCCTAGGGGGGATTTGTTGACATGTTATGGTAGTGATGTGTGTGAACACACTTAGGACCGCCAGGGGCACTTTTTCCCTCACTAAGAGGTTTTTTCCCCGTGCATTGTATATACGCCCAACACTCTAGGGCTATCTTATCTTTGTTCTTGCACACTAAGCAATACTATTTTTGTGTTGTGTGCTCTTGAGCTTCTTCTTCTCCAAGCTGTGTGTGCAATACTATTTTTGTGTTGTGTGCTCTTGAGCTTCTTCTTCTCCAAGCTGTGTGTGCATTCCTGCAACCCTAGTTCCAACAAAGTTCTTTCTCACATTAAGTGACCCTTGACCTTATTCTACCATGTGTGAAAGCCTTGCCCATTGAATTTATCTAGTGGTGGATGCCATTGTAAGATAGGACTTACTACCATTGAGATGCTTAGGGATGTGTTTATACCCTTTACAAGGTTGGTAAATAGTGAATCTATAAGTGCAAGGTTAAGCTTCTATAATCCATATTGGCTATAGATACAACCTCTCTTATCACAAATTGATTGAAGTGGTTCATTAACCTCTTGGTCGATGAACTAGTAGTAGCGGAGAGAAGTGATAGATAGACATTAGAAAGAGATTAGTGAGAGTAATCATCAAAGGCTTCATATTCGAAGATAATATAAGCTTTGTATAACAAGATTATGATGAAAAGAATGAGATTAAGCACTCAACTAATGGCATAATTACTAAATTAATGTTTTTGATAGTTTCTAAAAACTAGACCACCTTTTGTAAATTTGCTCACACCATTGGGGATTTGTTGATCTATTTGCAAATCCCTTTTAGGGGCTTGTAGGGAACTTAGAGGCGACCATTCATGTAGGAGTAATTGAACTCATTGCTCACTAATATAGAGAATGAATCTCTGGACTAGCTGCATGCTATTAAAAATCTATGTCGATTTGGGGATAGCCCCGATGCCAATCCATATGGTGATGAAATTGATCAATTGTTGTACCATCCCCCCTCATTGCCACCATGAGTATGTCTATAACTTTTGTGAAGGCACATCATAAAGATGCTACATGTATGATGTGGTGGAAGGGCCTTCAAGTGAGGTGGGTACGTGTAGAAAAGGCCTCTAAGTGAGGTGGGTACTCAAAAAAGGTAATAACTAGATTATAGCTAGAATGTAGGGTAGATTATTGTTAATTAAGTGAAGATTGGGCTTAATGATGGCCTAAAGGATGTGGTGAGCTCTTATACCATGTTGAAATCATGGTGGAAATATTAAAGTAGCATTCATTAATGAAGGGAAACCTAGAAACTTGCATTAACAAATGTGTGAGTTGCATGGATGATGTAGATGAGCTAGATACTTCTCCTAAAGATGCCCCATGACTACATTGATTCAAGCTTTGGATTCAAGCTTTTATAGGCTTTGGATTCAAGCTTTTATAGCCTTTGGATTCAAGCTTGGATGACATCATTGATGATGTAGATGAGCTAGATACTTCTCCTAAAGATGCCCCATGACTACATTGATGTAGGGAGTCATTTACCAACTCTTGTGAGAGTGGATGGGTTTAATATACCATAGGTTATGACCTATATGCATATTTGGATTCTATGGCTAGGAGGGATAAGTGTATTTCTAATAGTGACTAGGAAGGGAATAAGACATCATGAAGAAAAAAAAACCCTAAAATATCTTTGTCATCTTGTGAAGGTGAGCACAAAGCCATCACCACATGTGCATGTGAGGCCATAATGGCTGAGAAAGCCAAGTAAGGAGAAATTGGGTTCTTTGATGCTTCTACTCTAACCACTTTGCTTTGTGACAATGAATCAGCCCAAGGAGAAATCGGGTCCTTTGATGGTTCTACTCTAACCACTTTGCTTAGTGAGCATTAACTAAAAATCAATGCTTATTCAATGTAATACATAAAAATATCCTCATGAAACTTAGTAGTAAGCTTAAATCCAATAGCCCCAAAAAAGGACAGATAGCTTTAGTAATTGGCCCCTTCTCTCCCCATTTCATCAATCATGGATTGGATTTACAATCAAGGACTATGTTACAATTTACAATCAAGGACTATGTTACATCAACTAGGCATCTCAAGGTTAGCCACAACCACAAGTCCTATAGTCACATGGCCTTGGGTTTCTGCTGAGATTGCTCTATGCCTTACGTTGGTCTTCTAGAACTTAAAGCTCTATTCTCACATTGGGTAGGAAGTTCTACCTCCTGATCATGACACATAAAGTCACTAATCAATAACCAACTAAACATTAGACTATTACACTAGGAAAAGAGAAATTCAAAGTATTGCATGATATTATTGATCCTAAATCACCTCTCACAATGTAGTCCAAATCTCAATGATGCCTTCCATTTAATCATGTAATTCACCCAATTTCATTTGTTAAAATCCCAATTCAAACTTCTCTCCTTTTCCCAACAAACAAACCTTTCAATTCCTTGTAAAATTCAACATTCTTTTCATTCTCTTTATCATAATATTCATTTTTTATTTCTCACCCTTCCACACTAATTTATTTCCATTATTTTCCCTACACTTCATTCCACCTTTTTTACAAGTTTAATAAAATATCCAGTAACAAACTCATTTTACAGCTCAACCATCATACATTAAATTGCCAACTAATTTTCAATATCCCATATAAATTAGCATTGAGGAAATCAAACATCCTTCATTTTCTTTTACTCTATCTTAAAATAAATTAACCATTCAAAATTACAAACATTTCATTTCTCATTTTTTTTTGTTCATCACTGATCAATGCTTCCATCCCTTCAGGAATTCATTAAGTATGAAAATCTAACCAGTTTGATTTTAATAAGCGAATTTCTGAATTCAAAGCATGTATAAATTTCAAAGGGAAAAATTATATAAAGTTTATGGCCATTTTTTAATTGGCTTAAACATTGCACCTACTCCCTGAGTCTTGATTCCCACAGGCGCATCAATAATGGCGTTAAGCTCATGCCCATGCTGCCACATTTAGCCCCCAGGTTGTCATCCAAATCCTCTCCTTGGAGAATCCATCCAACGATGGCCAGAACAAAATGGCTAGCCCCCCTAATCTCCATGCTCAAGGCCCGCCCACAAGCCTACATAGGCATGTGCTTCCTCCTCAGAAACCTGCACATTGACCTTCTTCTTCTCCTACAAGCCTATGCTACCATGCTCTCTACATTCTCCTCCTCTTCCTCTCCTGGCTGGTGTGCTTGCTTGAGGAGACAGAGAAGTTATCTCCCTCCACCACCCACAACCTTTGGATTCTCCCGTGTTCAATCCCCACCATTGGATCAAGCCATCTAGATCGTGACATGTGGCTCCTTAATTCCACCCTTCCTTCAACCTCTTACTACAAACAAAAACCCTTTTAACCAAAATTTTGAACAAACTTTGATTGGCCATCCCCACCTCGAGTTGCAGTGCTTCCAAAAGCAAAATTGATCGACATTTCACCCAATCATCTCCACAACTTGAAAACACACAACCTATCATCCACACTAATCCAATGGTACATACCACCATTATCTTCGCCTCATTAGATCATCATCATATTTTTCCACTCAAAAATGGCATGAGATCCCTCTTACCTCACCTGTGCGCTTTAAATGCTAATAAGTACCTCGATAATTACACAATTTTGCACACCTTCATGACCATGATACCACATTTTGCATAAAATAACAAAAATTTGCATGCTAATTAGGACCCGAAATCACATATCATCAGATTTTGGGAATATATCAATCTTTTTCTCTCTCTCTCTCTCTCTCATTTGCTCTCTCTCAACAATCACTCAATGTGTCATTGTGTATATGAATCCACACATCATCATTCTAACATGGTATCAGAGCTTCTAGATGGATGCAAGGGTTCACATGTTGATTTCTCTGCATTGTTTGAGGACAATACATGCATTTTTGCATTATTTGAGTGGTGGATTTGAGTGGGGGGCATTTTAGGACAAACCCAAAGTTATCCACCCACTACACATCCATCTATGTCTGGGGTTCCTTTTGGTGTGCCATATTCCTATGGTGCTTTGCTAGGAAGACTAGCCCCCTAGCCCCTATATACAAGATGGCTTCCCCTCCTCAAAAATCATCAACAAGCAAACCACAAGTGTTTTAGCTTCTGATCATCAGCCACCACCATTGCCTCTAAGGAGCCCACTCCTCACCTATGGGCTTGTAATCTTTGATTTTGGGAATATATCAACCTTTTTCTCTATCTCAATTGCTCAATGTTAGTGTGTCTATGCTTCTGCACATCATCATTCTGACATGGTATCAGAGCTTTCCTTGATCCAAGGGTGCACACTGATTTCTCTATGCTTTTCCAAAAGAGCACATACAATTTTGCATTATTTGGGGGGCCTTTTAGGTAGGCCGACCAAACCTATAGGAGTGGATGACTAACCCTATAGGACTAGTAGACAAACAACCCCCCAACCCCTATATAAGAGCTAGATTTCCATTTTGGTAATATATCAATCTCTCTCTCTCTCTTTCTCTTTCTCATCTACTCTCTCTCTCTTTCTCTCTCTCATCTACTCTCTCTCAATCTTTCATCTACTCTGTCTCAATCATTCACTATCAATGTGTATACATTTCTCGCACATTGTCATTTCGACATGGTATTAGAGCTTTTGGCTGGATCCAAGGGCATATGCTGATTTCTCTACATTTTCTAAGTAGAGTATATGCATTTTTGCATATACTCTACATTTTCTAAGTAGAGTATATGCATTTTTGCATATGCTAATTTCTCTACATTTTCTAAGTAGAGTATATGCATTTTTGCATTATTTGAGTGGGGGGCTTTTAGGCAGGCCAACCATCCCTCCAACCCTATATAAGGGCTGGGATTCATCCCTCATAAATCATCAAGAAAACCTCAAGTATTTAACTTCTAATCATCAAGAAAACCTCAAGTGTTTAGCTTCTAATCATCCTCAACCCTTTCCTATGGAGCCTATTCCTCACCTATGGGCTTGTAATCTTTGATTTTGGGAATATATATCAACCTTTTTCTCTATCTATCATGTGCTCTCTCTTAATCACTTATTGTCAGTGTGTATACGCTTTTGCACATTGTCATTCTGAGACTATTCCTCACCTATGGGCTTGTAATCTTTGATTTTGGGAATATATCAACCTTTTTCTCTATCTATCATGTGCTCTCTCTTAATCACTCATTGTCAGTGTGTATACGCTTTTGCACATTGTCATTCTGACATGGTATTAGAGCTTCTAGTTGGATCCAAGGGTGTACACTAATTTTTGTACATTTCTTGAGGATAGTACATGCATTTTGCATTATTTGAATGTGGGTCTTTTTAGGTAGAGACTGCTCAGCCCCTAGCCCCCCTATATAAGGGCTGGTTCCCCCCCTTATAAATCATCAAAAGCAAATCTCAAGCATTTTAGCTCTTGATCCTCCTTGGCTGTAAGATTCCTCCCCAGCCTTCGAGGTATACAGGAGTAAGAATCTCCCTTTCTGATCTTATAATTATTCCCTCTCTAAAATAAAAGAAAGTTCTGTTTAACAAAAGAAGACCCTTTTCCTAGAATACTTCTCAAGAGTCCCACCTGTTTTAAGGATTCAGAACAATGAGTTCAGAAGTGAGAATCGATGTTTTGGATATCAAGGTTTTGGTCTTTATTCGAGTACGGCCCAAAAGAAGTTCTTTATCTCTTGGGGAGTATATGAAGTTATCCCCCAGATATTGTGAGCCTTATATCTGAATTCAATGAAAGTAGGTGACTTAGCCTACAAGCTTCTTTTATCTCTTCATCTCAAAATTCTTAATGCCTTCTATAGAAAAATGTGTCAAACCCAAATCATGGAAAGACGGTAAAACTTCAGTGGCAAGTTACCGTTGGCTTCTAAGTTACACTAGCTCCTTCCTTTATATAAGTCGTAACTTTTACTTGTCGCTCACAATAATCTTACTTCCATCGATCTCCTTTCTTTCTTAATCTCCTTCATGGCTTGGCAACAAGAACTAGTTTTACCCATAATGATTCCTCACCTTCAAGACGCAAGTGAATCTGTGAAGAAGGATTTTATAGAGCAGTATGAGCGCTCACTTTTCCCTCACTTGGGAACTTCTGTAGCGCAAACCAAATGGCGGACCTATCAAAACATAACTAGGGTAACACCCTGGGGTCAGCAGCACTTTCGTAACAATGTCCGCTTGGCCATGGTTATTGAAGCTTTGGGTTTGGGTCCCCGATATTACTGTGTCATGAGATCAAGGCATCTTGGGTTTTCTGAGTGGGTCTTCTTACTGGCATGTTTTCTTCCTCATGAGAAGATATGCCTTTATCCCGTTTTTGGCTTGCCTCTCAGAGGTCCTTTTGTTAGATCACCTCATACCACTGAGATAGGTGCAGCAATAACCAACAGAATTATTCCCATAGATGAGTTACCTTATACTTGTGCAGCTTGTGAGGACTGCTTTTGTGATCATATGATGGACGGGCTTATGGAAGTGTAAAGAGTTCTTCTATCTTTACTGTATAAGTTCCGAGAATGAATAAAGTTTAAATCTTGTTCTTATTTTGAATCTTGCTCTCTTTAAGACGTTTCTTGGTGGTTAATCTTGATTAAAATTTTTCTCTAAGTCTCATATTCGTGCATCTTGCAAAATTATCCCAGTTTGCGAGATGAGGACATCTCGCATTTTTTAAGTGGGGTAGAATGTAAGATTCCTCCCCCACCCCCTTTTTGATGTCTAGTATCTTTCCCTGTAATCAATCCCTCTTTAGAAATATAAAGACCTTGTTTCTATCTGTTTTAGCCTAGAGAGAGAAAAATATTCTAGAGAGAGAATATTCAGATTTTGAATATTTTTGGATAGAAAAATATCTCTTCTAATTCAGATGAGTTCCCCTGAAACAGAAATTCAAAAAGAATTTTCCAATGTGCAATTGGAATTAATTGAAAATAGGTATAAAGAACCTTAGCCTAAGGGTCTAGATTTTCAGAAATCTTTAGACTATGGTCCAATTAAGGTTCCTATGGACCAATAGCATCAATCCATGTGTAGGGAGGAGATAAATCCAACTTGTAAAAAGAAAATACCCAAAAATGAGTAAATGCTCACATGAGGTGAAGAGTTGAAAATGTACAAGGTTTATTAGTAAAAAACTATGTGCAATATTAAAAATATGAGATATTTTGGGTATAATGATTTTATTATGACACATATGTAAGGAAGGGGAGTCCCTTAAATGCTCACATAAGATGAAGAGTTGAAAAATGTACAAGGTTTATTAGTAAAAAACTATGAGCAATATTAAAAATATGAGATATTTTGGGTATCCAAAAATGAGTAAATGCTCACATAAGATGAAGAGTTGAAAATGTACAAGGTTTATTAGTAAAAAACTATGAGCAATATTAAAATGATTCCATTATGACACATATGTAAGGAAGGGGAGTTCTTTAAAGGAGGTGCATATTTCACATAAGATGAAGAGTTGAAAATGTATAAGGTTTATTAGTAAAAAAACTATGAGCAGTATTAAAATGATTCCATTATGACACATATGTAAGGAAGGGGAGTTCTTTAAAGGAGGAGCATATTTCACATGCTTGAATGAGTTTTAAACTCATAAAAATTGAGATATTTCATCTCTCCTCTCTCCTCATTCAAGTCTAGTTCCAAAAAGTTAGCTTAACTGACCTAAAAATGGTCAATTATTGACCAAACTGATTTAGAAAATTCTAGAATCAGTTTGTTTGGTTAGGACCTCAATTTTTCCTATAAATAGAAGCCTCCCCCTTGTTGAAAAATATATAGTGTTTATGCATCGTTACTCTACTCCACCTAAGCCAAGAACTGTGAATTCATTTAATAATTCACTAGTTTTTGGATCTTCCCTCTTTCTTCAATCCCCATTAGTGGCTCCATCAACATACTTAACCAATTGATTGGTTGGAGGCCTCTACCGTGAACAAAGAATCAAGCAATTTGTAAGGTAATTAGTGAATATTGATCTTTTCTATAATTTCTCAATGTTTCTCCCTTCTCAACCCCTCTCAAGCTTGAGAAGCTTAATTGGTATGGTTTTTTAAATGCTATTAAAGTTAATTGGTGAATAGTAGTGAAGAGTTACATAATTTAATAAATGCTATTGAAGTTAATTTTTATTTATGTTTAAATTCTAATGGTTTTTATGTAATTTCTCTCTCTCACTCAAGAAATGGTCATACTCATGACCCATTCTCAATCCAAATGAAGCTTTTCATAAAGCTTTTCCTTAATCCAAGATTAGGCTATGCTTGAGGCCAAATTAATGGCTTTTTTCTATGCTTTTAGTTTATGCATATTGATGATTCAATCCATTATAGATTAATGATCCAATTAGAGATCATTTTAATTATTTCCTTAATGATAAGCTTTATCCCTTAGAAAAAATTGAGATTTATCCGTCATAGCAGCGGAGCTATGGTAAAATTTTTATAAAAATTATGCATAAAATAATTTCATTCAAAGCATAAAAAGAGGACTTCCTACCATATTCTAGGAATTATCATTCTAGATTAATTGAAAGAATTTCATTATAATCATGGAGAAATCGAATTTTAATATCATGCATAAAGGATAATTTTTTTATATCAAAAGTGTTACTTTTAGCATAATTGAATTTCATGCATAGAGGTATGCATAAAAGATATGGGAAGTGATAAAATATGATAAGATACATGTGGATGTGGATATGGATGTGTATGTATGAATGTGGATATGGGATGTGGATGTATAAATGAGGATGTGAAAATGGAGATAAGCTTGTAGATGTGGATGTATGGATGTGAATGAGGATGTAGATGTGGATGCATGGATGTAAATGTGGATGTGTATGTATGGATGTATGCATGTAGATGTGGATGCATGAATGTGGATGTATGGATGTGAATGAGCATATAGATGTGGATGTATGGATGTGAATGTGCATGTAGATATGGATGTATATATGTGAATGGGAATGTGGATGTGGATATATGTATGCATGTGGATGTGGATATGGATGCGTATGTATGAATGTGGATATGGGATGTGGATGTATAAATGAGGATGTGAAAATGGAGTTAAGCATGTAGATGTGGATGCATGGATGTAAATGTGGATGTGGATGTATGGATGTATGCATGTAGATGTGGATGCATGAATGTGGATGTATGGATGTGAATGAACATATAGATGTGGATGTATGGATGTGAATGTGCATGTAGATATGGATGTATATATGTGAATGGGAATGTGGATGTGGATATATGTATGCATGTGGATGTGGATATGGATGCATATGTGTGAATGTGGATATGGGATGTGGATGTATAAATGAGGATGTGAAAATGGAGATAAGCATGTAGATGTGGATGCATGAATGTGGATGTATGGATGTGAATGAGGATGTAGATGTGGATGCATGGATGTAAATGTGGATGTGTATGTATGGATGTAGATGTGGATGCATGGATGTAAATGTGTATGTATGGATGTATGCATGTAGATGTGGATGCATGAATGTGGATGTATGGATGTGAATGAGCATATAGATGTGGATGTATGGATGTGAATGTGCATGTAGATATGGATGTATATATGTGAATGAGAATGTGGATGTGGATATATGTATGCATGTGGATGTGGATATGGATGCGTATGTATGAATGTGGATATGGGATGTGGATGTATAAATGAGGATGTGAAAATGGAGATAAGCATGTAGATGTGGATGCATGAATGTGGATGTATGGATGTGAATGAGGATATAGATGTGGATGTATGGATGAAATGTGCATGTAGATATGGATGTATAGATGTGAATGGGAATGTGGATGTGGATGTGGATGTATGTATGTATGTATGTGGATGTGGATGTATGAATGAGGACGTGATAATGAATGTATGCATGTGGATGTGGATATGGATGTGTATGTATGAATGTAGATATGGATGTGAATATATGATATGTGATGTGAAGGAATCTGAAGTGAAGAGATGGAAAATGATATGATTGGATGAGTACACATATAAATGAAATGTGGAATAAGTAATGTGGATTGTATGAGGGATAATGTGGAAAAATGAGAGTTAATATAGAAATCGTATTTGTAAACTGTTTGTAAATGCTGTTTGTAAATGGCTGTTTTATGTCAAGAATGCTGGGAAAGCATTTTGACCGTCTTATGATTAAGGTCGTGGAGACCTAACTGATAAAGTTGCAACTGCTGACGGAGAGTCAATGGAGGACGTCTCGCGTAGCAAGGTCGGCCGAGGTCTTGACCAGCCTCGGTTCGATTAAAATGGTGAGCTTCCGGTACGGTGGATGAGGGACCAAGGAAGCGGCCTATGAGTGAAGCGCTAGGTCACCTGCGAAGGATCCTAGAGGGTGCTGACCATACGGTGCTCGGGCTCTGGGTCGCCCAGGATACCCACGCGTGCGTCGAGGAAGATATTGGAACAAGGAGTAAGAGTTGTTTTCTGGAACCGGGCATGGATCTGGTTGACTGACCTTGCTGGTCCTCAACGGATGAGTCCATGGCTCTTTTATATGGATCTGTTGGTTGATCTTGCTGATCTTCAACGAGAGTCCATCTTGATAAGTGATTATATTGTTGAGTATTATGGGCTAGGAGCTATTGAAACGGCCCCTGTGTGGACAGGTGGTGAGCGTTCTAGTTGCCAATGATGCCATAGATACTCTGATGAAGGAATGATGGAAAATTATGAATCAACTGGATAAATTGGGAGATTGTGATTAGTGGTACTATGGTTTCATTAAAGGATTGTTTTAAAGTTAGCTGATGCTAAGAAAAAGGCAATTTTCATATTGGGTGTGTAAGTGGTGTGGCTAGTTTTATGTTTGCATGAAATTCCGGCTAGGGGGCCTTGGAACTCTTTTCCTTGGTACCCGGGACAAAACCTAACCAAATTCCAAATTGGATCCCATCACTACAGTGGTTGGGCGGTTGGCTAACCCATGGGATCGGATGGGGTTAGGCTGGACTGATGGATCCGTAAATCGAGACTCAATTTCTGTTATTACGATAGATAAAGTAAATCCCGGATAGTAATTGTTCTATGGATAGGAATCAACGGCTATGCCTCCTTGGTGGGGAAAAAAGCGTTGATCCCAATGATCCAAGTGCAAGTTTCTTCCTTGATCTGACCAAGTATCTTTATAGATGCAGTCGGATCTGTTTGATCAGTAAGGGTTTTGACTACGTTAGAGTAAAAATCATCCTGGTGGAATCGCCCGTGCTTTCCGGATAAGGGAAGTTTTTCCGGGTCTGGTTTTGGAAAAACCGACGGATTAGTCTTTTGTCCGGATATCCGTGGACGAGGCCCCGAGTGTGGGACCCTGCCTCGCGCAAGAAGTGCTACTTCCGCTGCTAGTACCCCGAATCCGTTGCGCGGTGGGAACAGGGATCTCACATTGGCCCTTATGCACGGAGCCCAATCCTCACCTCTACGGGCTTGTAATCTCTCTGATTTTGGGAATATATCAACATTTTTCTCTCTTTGTCATCAATTGCTCAATCACTGTCATTGTGTATACACTTCCACACATTGTCATTCTGATGACATGGTATCAAAGCTTCTGCCTAGATCCAAGGGTGCACATTAATTTCTCTACCTTTTGTGAGGATAATAAATGTGGTTTTGCATTATTTGAGTGGGGCATTTTAGGCAAGTTGACTAGCCTTATAGGGTTACCCAATCACTATATAAGGCGGCCTATATTCCCCCTCTTAAATCATGTATATTAGGAGTTAAGATTAGGAGTTACATGCATATGGGCTAGTGTGGGGAGTTACACTAGTGGGGAGGAGTTACACACTAGTGGGGAGTTATACATATGTGGGCAGTTATGGAAGCCTAAAGGTCACATGGGTAGCCGAACAGTTACATGGTCTTTGATGTCTATTTAAATCCCATTATATGCACATTTTGGATGATGGAATATACACTATGTTTTCTCTCTCTCTCTCTCTCTCTCTCTCTCTCTCTCTCTCTCTCTCTCTGAGTGAATCTTTTTATGTCTTTTTGTGAGTGTATGTGTGTTTCATCCATGTTTGCATTCCCATGCCAACACTTTGGCATGCCCAGTCTTCAAAATCCACACTACCCTTGTGTGAACTTTGGATTCTTCATTTTTAAGAAAAATCTTGGCTTCTTAGTAAAACAAAGATACTTGAAATTCTTTATCTTACTCTGACTTACTTGGAGTCCAAGGATTGTCGACTATCCTTGAATCCTTGATAAGTTAGCAAGCCAATTCACCTTCTTACTTCAAGTAAGGGTTGGGTTCAATCAATTTGCTAGTGACTACACACTATAGTCACAACTTGTTATCTTGGTATTTGGGTTCGTTCGGATCTCACCAATGAGTACACACTATAGTCACAACTTGTTATCTTGGCATCTGGGTTTCTTGGTTGTTCAAAGCTATGAGCTTATCTTGGAAATCTAAAGATGGTTTATGAAAGGAAATGATATATACAAAGTAAAATGTATAGAGTATTGATGAGCATCCATTGCTTTGTATTAAAATTGGTTTAAGAAAAGTACATGTAAATTGTGTACAATGAATTACCAATAATTATCATACTAGTGAAAATTATCTAAAAATTCATCTATCCATCCCAACCATCCATCCATCCATCCCCGGTAATATAAAATCCTCGGGTACATATACTTTTACAAAGAAGTTATGTGTATAATATTATTGGGCCCGCTACTAGACTTCTTGGAATTTATTCTGATTGTCTACATTCAACTTCCTTTTATAGTCCCTTGTGCTTCTTTACATCATCCTTTGTGCTTCTTTATGTGCTTCCTTGTATTTCTTCTTGGTCCTCATTTGCAATAGCTTCTTTACCTCAGGGGGTGTCACTATTCAAGGCCTATTTATAAACCCCTTATCGATAAATTTCTCAAAATCTTAAAAAATGCCTCCTTTTGTAAGTATATTTTTACAAATTTTAGTAATTAAAAATTCTCTTATGCTGAACTCATGCGATAGGTTTACATATTCTTTAGTGACCCCCTAAGTTTTTTACAAGCTAAGATTAATGGGCCTTAGATATCTTTCACTAAAAGCTTTATTCACTACTAATGCTCTCCTTGTGCTGCTAGCCTAGATGTACTCCTTGCCTATGTTCAGCCATCCTCCTTTTGTTCAAGGGTCATTGGCCCTGATCCTTGCCAACATTATTTCTTTTGCTTCCTTATGGATGCTTTCACATATGCTATTATTGGAATAAGAAACATATTGCATGGTATTTCTACGTCTGTTACTCGAGCATTAATTGGCTGCTCCGGGTCACTAACTAGACTTGTGGTGCACTAACTAGTGAATGAGAGGTGCACTAGGTGGTGACTTAGAATCACTAAAACTAGTGCTCTACCTGCACTAACTAGTGAATGAGAGGTGCACTAGGTGGTGACTTAGAATCACTAAAACTAGTGCTCTACCTGCATGTTTTGACTAGGTAGTGACTTTGGATCTACTACTACTAATTTGTGTGTAGCTACTATTGCACATAGATCACTAGTTAGTGCCTGATATCATGTTCACTAACTTGTTGCTATGATTGCATATTATTAAGTAGCATATTACTAATTTTCTAACCAATTGTGTGCAAAAGGGAGTCCAAGTGCAAGACACTCGAATACATTACATGTTAAGTTGGAGTTCCCCACATCAACTACATTTTTTGAAGGTAACTCATTAGATACACACCTTATATGAGATCTTGAATTTTTGACTACAAGATCAATTTACTTTGTACTTGTAGACAATCAATTCTCCTAGGCAAGTTCCTCATAGAAGAAGAATAGTGAAATGGAGGATGATGATCTCGTGTTGCCAAAGGATAACTCTAACAAAGGTATGCACCAATATTGATCTTGGAATATGTGAAAACAACACTATGGAATATACTAAAATGAGATTGTGAATTGTGGTAAGACTAGAGGAGAGGAAATACACATTGAGACATTGCATGAGGATGTGGCATATCTAAGCAAGATCCCACCAATGTTGTGGGTGAAGATGGTGCTATATACTCTACAATTGACTACAATTGACAAGAAAGAGTGGGACATGACATTAGGAAGTCTTTTTATGAAGAAGGGCCTAAAGTGAAAGCTTGGTGTGTCTCCCATTCAAGTTGAGAGCAACTAGTTTTACTATTATACATTGTTGATGCTCGAGATCCTTCCTTGAAAGATTCCTTACTAAAATCATATGTATGCACGATCTATAGAAGAGCCAAAGATGATGGTTAAGGGTCATCAAACATGGTAAAAAACCTCTACATGTGTAACAATTTCTATAAAGCAATTGAAAACTAACCTATCATCAACTTACGACTTGTAAAAATTTATAATAACCCCCTAAAGCACATTAGTGCACTAGTATCCTATGGTGGCTATGTAAGCACATTTCTACTTCTAAACTTGCCATTGTGTATGGTTGCATTCTCTCAAATGTAATGGAATCTTAAGCAAATTACTATCTTGGTGTGGCTCATTTTTGCACTTGTTCACTTGCAAATGAGAAAGTGTTAATTAATGTCACTAGTTGTTGATGTAATTGTGTCTTTAATGAGAAAGTGTCAATTAGTGTCACTAGTTGTTGATGTAATTATGTCTTTAATGATCTATCAATGGAGTCCCAATTGTGTCATTTATAATTCAATGTCTTTATGTGCATGCTATGTAGTTTGTAAAACAATGACTCATGGTCTCCCTCCCTTAACACCAAAAAGAAAATCTACTTGTTGAGGATGATGATATTCATGTTGCCATGGCACTGATGTTGATGCTAAAAAGCACAATGCAAAGCTAAGTGATGGGGCTAGTGGAATTTCTATTCTTAGTGATTTTGGGGCTATAGGACAATCAATTCATGTTGCCACCATTGATGTTGGTGTAGAGAACGATGCAAAGCAAAGTAAGGGGGATAGTGGAATTACTATTCCTAGTGATGTTGGGGCTGCAAGATAGTCAATTCATGTTGTCATCACTAATGTTGTTATCGAGCATGATGCAAAGCCTACTATGGGGGATGGTGGAACTATAGTTTCTAGTGAGGCTCCCATCAAGGATGATGGCCATAAAAAGTTTAAAGGGAGAAAAAAAGAAAAAAAAATTCAAGAGAGGTATAGTAAGAGGTCTAAGAAGCACATGCAAATGCCTGAATATAATTTTTATTGGGTTGAGTTTAAAGAGGAGGAGATTGCTACATATATGAGATTGTATGCTGGAGTTGTTGATGACATGCATGTTGGAGGATTGGTGGAGGATGATGTTATGGGACTTAGACCTAAAGATTTTGGTGCTTTTGTTCTCCTTATGTACTAATGAAGGTGAAAGAGGAGGATGATGTACTCATGAAGGTGAAAGAGGAGGCTAAGAAAGAGGAAGTTGTACCAAGCCAGGAAGTGACCATGCCACCATAGTACAGACCAATCATGGAGGAGCGACTGAAGCAATGATACAAACTATCCCCCTTGATCCTCCAGACTATCTCACCACACTTTGCAAAGTTAATAAGAGTGGAAAGAGCACCTGTGGTTGTTGGTGTGCAATAGGATGCAAATGATTTTTTGGAATGGTGTTTTTTAGCACTTCGATATATTTATTTGGATGTGTTGTATGAGGTGGAAGGCCATTTCTTTGCTATTTTTCTAGTAATCTACAATGTTTTGTAAACATGTACACATAAGAGGGTTGTGTGAAAGAGAAAAAGTTTTCAATACTGCCACAAGAAAAACCAATCTTCTCTACAAGACTCTAGTTGTGTTTTTGTTAAGGTACCCACCATAGTCAACTATATTTTAATACTGATGTTGGATGATAGCTCTTACAAGATGGTGTGAAATGTTGTTAAGGTACCCACCATAGTTAACTATATTTTAATACTGATGTTGGATGATAGCTCTTACAAGATGGTGTGAAATGTACATACTTGCTATGTTTGTGTTAACAAATTGCAAGCTCAAGGTGTAAACTATCTTACAATGGTTGTATGTGACTGGCTCACTACATGGCTACAAGCAAAGGATCACCATGGATTCATCGAGAATAATCCAAATATCACATTGGAAGATGAAGAGTCTATCTTAGTGAGAGAACAATGGTGGCAACACTATAAAAGGTAATCAAATACATTATTCAATTTGTAAAGGGACCTGTAATCTAATAATGAATATGCCCATTGGTGTTGTACATAGAAAATATCGCTTTTGTGAACATGTCCTTTGGGGTTTTTGTAAATGACACATGATGAATGAAATATGGACTCTTTTTGGAGTAACTTGCTAGCTAAAGGTCATTTTGACTAAAGTTTTGAAGTGGTCTTGTGTCTACATTTCAATTGGCATGCTTAGGAGGACATTTCATATACTTTTGCATCCCCATTAATAAGCTACATAGGAATTTTGATGCTTCACACTAGATGTGACAAGTATATCAAGATTTCTAGTTTGTCTTTGACTACAATCCTAGGTATTTGCTACAATAGTGCCATCCCATCCATATCAAGTTGCCCTTAAGGATTTATCTCTTTACTTCAGTGCATTTTATCACACACATAGAAATCAACAACTTCTTCTGGGTGTGTGCATGGAGCGAGCATAGGTGAGTGAGTAGATTGATGGAATTGTTTTAAGAGTATGGGTGGTGGGCGAGTGAATTCTTACATTTTTAAAAATCTCCATTAAGTATATATAAGGGTCACATACCTCTCCACCAATGAATAAAAGTAGATAAAATCTTTGCAAAACTAGCTCACTATTTACCATTTTACTTAAAGAATTGTTGAGATATCAAGCTCCTCGGCTACAACAGGATAGCATTATGGAGGTTTGGTAGTCTAGTCGTGTGACAATAATGGCTAGACACCCTGGCTGTGTGTGTGGACCTTATGGTTAGGGTTACTCATAGTGTGGACACTACACATATTGTGTGTCTTCTCTTTTGTGTGTATGAGAGTGAGAGACAATGGCTTCTCTCTATGGCTATGGTGAATGAAATACATTAGGGTTTGGGTCTTTGCTGGTGTGTGTGTTGCCTCTTCTTCTTCTTGTTTCTTTACATGGTATCAGAGCTTGGTGCTCTCATCTAGGGTTTTGTGAGTGAGTGAGTGAAGAGGAAGAGAAGACTCTTGCAAAACAGAGAACATATGCCCGGTGGAGGATCAAATGCAAAGGCTAGAAGAAAAATTGAGCTAAACCCTTCATACCCATGCTAGATTAGGTCATTCCTAAGGTGCTAATCATTTCATTTGGGTATTGGCCTCTCCCCAGAGCCCTAGAAAGCAGGCGGCGCTTTTTTGTAGCAATTTTGGGATAGCTTTCATGTTTTTTGCTCATACTTGATCAATATAGAGCCAATGCAAGTGGTTGAAGTCACTTGGAACTTAGAAAATATATGTTTGGAGCTGGCATTAACATTTGGGAAGCTTACTTGAAGGATTTGGAGCTCATTGAATCAAATAACCAGTCATTAGTAGAATTCCAGAATTGTGTTACAAAAATAGAGCATTACTAATCAAAGCATTAATCTCTACCTATAGAGAATTAAGCTAATTCCTTTGGTACAAGTAAGGAGCCATGAGTTTCTAAACTTTTGGTTCAAAAAGTTTTGCATTTGGATCAGAATTTAAGAAGCTAGAGCAATTTGATTGACAGAAGGTACCTGACATTTACAGAAAAAGTCAAACAAGAGAGTTGAGAAAATTGATGGTTCTCACTCATCTTAAGGAATTTGGTCAAACCCTCTTAGGGTATGTTGGAGCAACATGTTATGAAGCCAATGAATGCTTAACCATAGCATTTGAATAAGATTTAGAAGATTTAGAGCAGAATCATTGACTGGTTCTTTGGTGAGAAAAAACCAGAAAATATTTTTTTTGAAAAGTACCTCATGCATTCAACTTGATTTGAAGCCATATTGCAAATGGAACATTGTGGGATGTAAAGACACGTATTACAAATATTTGAGGTGATTTGAAGTGATTTGGAGGTTCACAGGTATTGCATACAAGCTTGTTCTCACTGGCTACATTCACTGCATAGAAACCATGGGTAACTGCATAGAAACCATGGGAGATGGTCCAGTGCAAATAGTGGGAGAGAAGCTTGATAGAACAAACTTTCAAGTGTGGAAGTTTCAAATGAAGAGTTTCCTCAAGGGTAAAGGCTTGTGGAGCCTTGTGTCAGATGAAGATCCGGAGCCACTCCTCCCTCATCAACCTACAAATGCTCAAGTGCTAGCTCATAAGCAATGGGTAGAGCGATCATCAAAGGTGTTGCATTATTTCTCTATTTGTGTAATAGATGCCTTGTTAATACACATTCAAGATGCCAATACACCAAGGGAATCCTGGAGTATACTATGTCAAATGTATGAAATAGATACAGGTGCTCGAAAGATTCAACTCAAGCAATAGATTCATAGTGTGACAAGGAGAAATCGAAGTATTCATGAGTATGTCCAGGAGATCAAAGGCTATGTAGATTCATTGTCCTCTATACATGCACCGATGGATGATGATGATTTAGTAGCTCTTACATTACATGGCTTAGGTTGGGAGTACAAGTCATTTGATACTTCTATCTCAGTTAGATTGGGAGGAATGCCAAACTTCAATGAGCTAGTGTCATTGCTCATTGTGGAAGAACTAAAGCTTGGACTTGGTGGAACAAGTAATACAGGTGGTGCATCATCATTGAGCAATGATGAGCATGCAAGAAACCAGGCATTCTATTCAGCTAGAGGCTCTCGAGAGGCAAGGGGAGATTTGCGGCTCGAGGCCGTGGAGGACGTGGTTGGAATGACAGGTTAGCTCGCTCAACCACAACAAAATCAGAATTTTCAGAATTCTCAGTCTTTCTTTGGATCATGCGAAGGTCGTGGATTTCAATCCCATAGGGGGAGAATAGCAACAGGTGCTCATGGAAGAGGCCGATGGTAAGGCCCTCAACAAAATATGAATGGGATTGAATGCCACTACTGTGGCAAACTAGGACATATGGTGAAAGACTGTTACAAAAGCAAAATGATGTCAGAAATGGGAGACCACAACAGGGTAACTATGCATCCACAAGTAACAATGATGGGAGTTCAAACCATCTTTTTGCAATGAAGCATATAATGGGTACGATGTATTCTCAGAATGCAGGAGATGAATCATGGTACATGGATTCAGGTGCCTTAAACCACATGACTTGTCATGGTGGTGAGTGGTTTGAAAGGATGCAACCATTGGAAACAAATGGTTATGTTGTCACAAGTGATGATACTCAGCATCCCATTACACATGTTGGGAGTGTTCCATTGAGGATGCATGATAGGAATGTTAAAAACATGTCAGAGGTACTGTATGTGCCTTCTATTACAAAGAACTTGGCATCAGTGGGTCAAATGGTAGAGCAAGGACTCCAAGTGAGGTTCAATGAAAATGGCTGTTTTGTGGAGGATTTCAAGCATGGCTCTGCAGGTTGATTGCCAAGGGCAAAAAGGAAGGCAGATTGTTCAAACTGGATGCAGGTTGATTGCCAAGGGCAAAAAGGAAGGTAGTTTGTTCAAACTGGATGCAGGTATACTAGAGTTGAACTCAGCCATGTTTTCTAAGAGTCATGGGATTGTGCAAGACATTGATATGTGGCACAAAAGGATTGGGCATGTAAACATACAAAGGTTGAAGAACATGCAGGTGAAAGGCATAGTTGGAGGACTACCAAGGTTCAAGTATGATGGTAGCCATCATGCATGTGAAGCATGCCAGTTTGGAAAACAGGCAAGGCTGCCATTTCCTAAGGAAGGAAACATGAGTAGAAGACCATTGGAAATCATACATAGTGATATTTTGGGACCTGCACAAACCCCAATTATCAATGGAAACAAGTACTATATCACGTTCATTGATGACTACACCAGGTTTATTTGGGTGTACTTTCTCAAGGAGAAAAGTGAAGCACTTGGGAAGTTTATAGAGTTCAAAGCTTATGTGGAAAAGCAACATGGTAATTGGGTCAAATGCTTAAGGACAGATGGAGGTGGTGAATACATCTCTCATGCATTTGATGACTACTTGAGGAAGCATGACATACGAAGACAACTTACATGCAGGCACACCCCTCAGCAAAATGGAGTTGCTGAGAGGAAGAACAGGGTCATATGCGAAGTGGCAATGGCCATGCTAAATGAAAAAAATATGCCAAACTATTCTTGGGCTGAAGCATGTGCTACTGCAGTGTATGTGTTGAATAAGGCACCAACAGCAGCCATACACAAGAGCACACTAGAAATGAAGCTGACAGGCTATAGGCCAGACATTGGTCATCTCAAAGCATTTTGCAGTATTGCATATGTGCATGTTCCAGATGAGAAGAGAAGGAAATTGGATCCGAAAGTAGAGAAGTGCATATTCATTGGCTATGCACAAGATAGAAAGGCTTACAAATGCTACAACCCAATCACTAGGTAGGTTCTTATTTCACGAGATGTCGTGTTTGATGAGTTGGCAAGTTGGTACAAGGACAAAGAAGATATTATGGTAGATGATATTGATGTAGATGTGTATGTAAACTTGCCTAACGAGGTCTCTACCTCATTATCAGGACCTGCAGGTTCATCCAGTGAAGCAAGTAATGTGAGTCCATGGTCTAGGAGACTTAGACATGAGAATGGTAGCACTAGTAGTAGTGTTGTGGATAAAGGAAAGAAGAAAGTTGAAGGTATTGGTGTTACAGGTTATGAATCTTTGAGTTCTAAAAGTCTTGATGAGGAACTTGGGATTCCAGTTTTGTGTACACCAGGTATTAGGCATGAAAGATATGTGCCTCCTCATGCTAGGAGAGTTCATAGTGAACCATAGGTTGTGAGAAGATCACAAAGGATAAAGTATCCCATGGAAAGACTGACATACAAGGGTTATGCAATGCATTATGTATACATGACATCTATGCTAAAGCATGAGGAACCAACATGCTTTGAAGAAGCAAATGGAAAGCATGTATGGGACAAGGCCATGAGGGAAGAAATGGATGCATTGAGTCACAATGGAACATGGGATTTAGTTCCACTACCAAGTGGAAAGAATGCTATAGGTTGCAAATGGGTCTACAAGGTGAAATGTAACTCACAAGGATTGATTGAAAGGTATAAAACTGGTCGCAAAGGGATATGCACAGACACATGGAATTGATTATGATGAGACGTTTAGTCCCGTTGCCAAGATGGCAACCGTGAGATCAGTCATCTCTATGGCAGCCTCAAAGGGCTGGGAGTTACATCAAATGGATGTCAAAAATGCATTCTTGAATGGTGAACTACAAGAGGAAGTTTATATGGAATAGCCAGAGGGGTTTGTACACCCTCACCATCCCACATATGTTTGCAAGTTAAAGAAAGCACTCTATGGATTGAAGCAAGCACCATGTGCTTGGAGTGACAAAATCAGCAAATACCTCAGGAGCATTGGGTTTTCTGTTTGGTACTTGAGATTCTTCATTGTATGTGAAGAAGACAAAAAGAGGTATTGTGGTCATAGTCATCTATGTTGATGACTTGATTGTGACAGGTGATTCTGGCAAGGATATTGCCAAGGTCAAAGAGATGCTATGTACAGAATTTGACATGAAGGATTTGGGAGAATTGAGATACTTCTTGGACATTGAAGTTGTGAGAAGCAAAGATGGTATATGGTTGGTCCAAAGGCAATATGCCTTGGAAATGTTGGCAAAGTATGGTATGACAGGTAGTAAGCCTATGAGTACACCTTTGGAACAAAATGTAAAGCTACGGGCTGATTTGGGAGATGAGTTGGATGATGTTAAAAATGTACAGGAAAATGGTTGGTAGCTTGATCTACTTGACCATAACAAGACCGGACCTCAGTTATGCAGTTGGACTCATTATCCAGTTTATGCAGAGTCCAAGCAAGCCACATCTAGATGTAGTGAGGAGGATTATGAGATATGTGAAAGCCATAGCGCATTATGGTTTATTCTATGCACATGTCAAAGAGTTAGATGTGCATGGTTACACAGATGCAGATTGGGCAGGTAGCTCCTATGATAGGAGATCTACTAATGGTTATGCTTTCACTTTTGGGAGTGCAGTGGTTAGCTGGAGTAGCAAGAAGCAACCCACCGTTGCTTTGTTCAGCACAGAGGCTGAGTATAGAGGAGCAGCTTTGGTTGCATGTGATGTTATGTGGCTAAAAAAGCTACTTGCAGATCTTGGTGAGCATCATGATGGGAAGGTTGTCATGTACTGTGACAACATGAGCAGCATACAGTTGGCTAGTAATCCGGTCTATCATGCGAGGACCAAGCACATAGAGGTTCACTATTATTATGTGCGAGAGAAAGTTCTTGATGGGCAGCTTGACTTAGCATATGTGAGAACTGAAGAGCAGGTTGTAGATATCTTTACCAAACCATTGGGTAAAGAGAAGTATGAGTACGTCAGAGACAGACTTGGAGTACTAGAGATGGACATGTTAAGCTTGAGGGGGAGTGTTGAGATATCAAGCTCCTCGGCTCTACATTAGGGTTTGGGTCTTTGCTGGTGTGTGTGTTGCTTCTTCTTCTTCTTGTTTCTTTACAAGAATAATGTCAATAGGATTTTGATGAACCAACCATAGTCTTAGTATCTTTTGGATCTTCTCATGAGTATTATACTAAGCAAAA
This sequence comes from Cibotium barometz, assembly GCF_041138505.1. Taxonomy (NCBI): domain Eukaryota; kingdom Viridiplantae; phylum Streptophyta; class Polypodiopsida; order Cyatheales; family Cibotiaceae; genus Cibotium; species Cibotium barometz. The sequence goes on along the minus strand of NC_141081.1, from coordinate 24,093,742 downwards.
TATTATACAATTTAAAAAGTTTCAAAAATATTTTTTAAAATTTAAATTTAACTTCATATTTGAATAGAGCACAAAAAATTGAGCGTTTTTCCTTTTTATAGCTCATCAATCCAAGTTACGGTTTAAAAATTATGACCATTTTTTCATCTCTATCCAGAGCCGATTTTCAACTACGCTTAGCATGATTGATATCCAAGTCAAGATAAGGCCACGATCAAGACCTTTTTGAATTTTTTTTCCAAATAGGGTCTTGGTCATGTCCTTATGTGGACTTGGATATCAATCATGTTGAACATAGTTAAACATCAAGTCTGGATAGCGTTGGAAAAATGACCATAACTTTTAAACCGTAGCTCAAGGTTAATGAGCTCTAAAAAGCAAAAATGCTCATTTTTTCATGATCAATTAAAATAAAAAGTAAAAAATACTTTTATATAATCTTTTAAAATCTTATTTTAATTTTATAATATTTTGATTAATATAATAAAATAATTTTAAATTATACTTTTGATGAATGGGATATTAAAAGACTACTTATTTTTATATCTAATGTAGGTATGTGATTCAGATATTTGTGGGCATTATTCATGAGCTAATTTTGTAGTCTCCTTTGAACTTTATAAAAGATAACCAAATTGATGATAACCCAACCCACAATTCCTTTGCTCTAAACTTGTTCTCTCCACCACCGTGCCCTCTTTGATATCTTTGTAAGATATCCAACTACAGTGTGAGTACATATTTGAATTTAAGTTAAGGAATTCATGAATCTACTGCTTAGGGTAGGAAGAAAAATAAGAACATGAATTTGCTTGCTCAATTGTGCTCGTTGTTTAGCCACCCCATTCTTTATTTCCTAGCTCTGCATTCACAACAAAATTGTCATCAAGGTAAAGTGCATCGCTTAGGGTGTTAGAAAGATCTTCATATGTAGCAATCTCCTCTTCTTCTTCCTCTTCCTTACTAGAATGGGAATGATTGTATAATAGATCCATGGCTTAACATGTGATTTGTTGATTATCTATTTCAGTCACCTTGCATGCAAACATTACAATAACAAGAGAGGCTCATTGTTCTAAGTGTCCTACCATCATCTTTTAAATACCCCTAAACATTGTGCAAGGAGCAAGTCTTCTCAATGTGTTTACTAATCCCATTTATTGCATTTATAGTCCCATTTATTGGATCTACCAACCTTGCCTTCTTTGATCTCCCAAAACACACTCTTATTACATCCCTCTCTTTGGATACATAGCTCAATTTGGCAATGTGAGACAAGTTATCTCTCAAGAAGGCCACAACATCTGCAACACTTTCTAATTTTGTTCCATCTATCTTTAGCTGTTCATGCATTAAAATTGTCTTTACAACAACACTAGCCTTATCATGCTCACCCTTACCATGCCAAGAACCAAAGAAATTCTAGCTAGGTCATCAACATCATGTTTGTGAGTCTTGCATATCTGGCTACAAAGTAGAATCACCTTTTGTCCTTGACTTGGGAAGTAGCACCATCAAACCAAACCCAATGCTACATCAATGAGAGTCCTTGCTCTCCTATAGCCATGCATAATGTAACATAAAGCAATGTTGAACATAAAAGCTATCATGGACTCTATCATTTGAAACAAAGAAATGGAAGGTATTTTGCACATCACCAGAATGCCACATATATGTGATGTGAACAAAAAAGGTAACTTGGCTTGATTGCCAATGCATGGATTGAATCTCATTCTGCTCTTTAAATGTATAGTTCTTTGCAATGATTGCTAATGCATGGAGGATTGAATCTCATTCTGCTCTTTAAATGTATAGTTCTTTGCAATGATTGCTAATGCATGGAGGATTGAATCTCATTCTGCTCTTTAAATGTATAGTTCTTTGCAAAGCCGACTACTATTGATACACCTATGCTCAAGGAACCATAGCACACACTCTTTAAATTAATTAGCCTACCATTTGTATATAAAATTATGTCATATAAATTTCCAAAGATAAGTATTTAATAGTTGTAATAACAAACCACTATAACTCATCTCTTTTGCATAAGAATATTCCTTTTCTTTATTTCTCTCTATGTCAGTCTTCTCTCTATGTCAGTCTTCTCATTATTTCTCTCTATGGCACTCTAACTCACACAGAGAATGGGGAAGGCTACAACAAAAAAGGTAAGGCAAGGGTGAGCTTTACTGTCTACTGTGAACATTCACAAGTGGGGAGAGCTTGTAGTTTTTTTTTTTACCACCTTTTTACTACTGCTGTAGCAAGATGGAACTCTTCAACAAGCAATGGAGCTTCAATGCAAGAAGAAGGCAAAGAAATGCAACTAGGAGGGAGGTAGGGCTTCTCCTCCAACAAGGCTTCTCCACAGTAGGGAAGAAGCTTGAAGGGCTGGCCTCAGAGTGTCCAGCAGGGGAGAGCTTGCTCACAAGGCCAAGCACAAGCAAAATGCAGAGGGGCACCTATGAAGAGTGGGGGGGCTTCTCCTTCAGCCCACTATACCCCTTGGACCTTTTATAGGCCAGGGGAAGCCACTAGGGGGGGGTGAAGCACCCCACTCCTCCTGGATAGAGGCGACCAGCAGGCGCATGCTGCCGCCTCTGTTCATGATGGGGGAGGGGGTTGAGTAACCCCCTCAAGTGACTTAAGTCACTATTATAATAATATAATATTATTATATAGTATTTTTACTAACTATTCTAACCTATTAGCCCCACTAACTCATGCTCCTTCCAAGTGTTTGAAAGGGGTAAATATTGGAAAAAGTTTTATTTCAGAAATGATTAAAATAAGCAAACATCAAGTCTTACACCTCTACTTACACCTGTAAGTTTGATGTAACTGAGACCTTTGATAAATTTTTGATGGGGGAATATCTTGCATGGGATTTTCTTTCACTTTCTTATCCCATCCCATCTATCAATGCCCCATCAGGTGTAAATGCTGGGGATCCATAATATCTAATTATTTTTATTAAGAAAAATATGCATTTTTCTCCCCAAAGGCTTCACCTTTGGGTTTGGTATTTAATTTGAAACCCATAATTCATCCTTAATTTTCCCATATTACTAAGGTGTTTCCAAGATTAATATTTATCCAACCTTAGGTTAAAATAATGGCCATAACATTCAATTATAATTTGCACAGGGTCAGGGACCATTTTACTGACAAGGCACCTCATTTTGGATTTAATTTCTCCTTACTCTTGATCACTGCACAAGGCCAAATATTTTGAACAATGTGCAGGCCCATTGTTAATTTTATTCATATCCTGGACAATTTTTATATGCACAATAATTATTACAATGTTCCCAGTATAGGGATCTTATAGCCTCAAAAGGCCAAGAGTTACATCAAATGGATGTTAAAAATGCATTCTTGAATGTGGAACTACAAGAGGAAGTCTATATGGAACATCCAAAGCGGTTTGTACACCCTCATCATCCTACATATGTTTGCAGGTTGAAGAAACTCTATGGATTGAAGCAAGCACCACGTGCTTGGAGTGACAAAATCAGTAAATACCTCATGAGCATTGGGTTTTCTATTGGTACTTCAGATTCTTCATTATATATGAAAAAGACAGAGAGAGGTATTGTGGTCATAGTCATCTATGTTGATGACTTGATTGTGTGACAGGTGATTCTGGCAAGGATATTGCCAAGGTCAAAGAGATGCTATATGCAGAATTTGATATGAAGGATTTGGAAGATTTGAGATACTTCTTGGGTATTGAAGTTGTGAGAAGCAAAGATGGTATATGGCTGGTCCAAAGGCAATATGCCTTGAAAATATTGGCAAAGTATGGCATGGTGACAGGTAGCAAGCCTATGATTATGCCTTTGGAACAAAATGTAAAGCCGCGGGCTGATTTGGGAGATGAGTTGGATGATGTTACAATGTACAAGAAAATGGTTGGTAGCTTGATCTACTTGACCATAACAAGATCGGATCTCAGTTATGCAGTTGGACTCATTATAGCCAGTTCATGTAGAGTCTAAGGAAGTCACATCTAGATGCAGTGAGGAGGATTATGATATATGTGAAAGCCACATCACATTATGGTTTATTCTATGTACATGGGAAAGAGTTGGATGTGCATGGCTACACAGATGCAGATTGGGTAGGTAGCTCCTATGATAGGAGATCTACTAGTGGTTATGCTTTTACTTTTGGGAGTGCAGTGGTTAGCTGGAGTAGCAAGAAGCAACCCACCGTTGCTTTGTCCAGCACACAGGCTGAGTATAGAGGAGCAGCTTTGGCTGCATGTGATGTTATGTGGCTGAAAAAGCTACTTATAGATCTTGATGAGCATCATGATGGGAAGGTTGTCATGTACTGTGACAACATGAGCAGTATATAGTTGCCGGTCTATCATGTGAGGACTATATCTACATGATAGACCGTGGGTGATGGCCTACGAGGGTCTTCATTACCACAATTCCCATCCTCCATTAGCTTATCATCCGTACATAACTCGCTGTATGGGAGAGCGCACGCTCGATGACTCAACCCCACTCCGTATAGGATCCCACGGCCGCTTCGATGGCCCTCAAAGTCCTTGTGGTTGGCGGGAGTACACCCCACGTTCCACCCGAGGGGGGTCTCTACCTCGGAACGTCTTCATGCGGGGCACCCGGCGGGTGGCACCCACACGGCAACAAGTAGGGATGGCATAGCTCATCGTCACCTGATCCATGGATATCCAAATCTCAATGCATGTGGTCATGTGTGCAACATAAACACATGCTCATGAAAACCAAAAGATGCACAAACAATCTCTTCTCAAACTAGTGGTAATCCATAGCAAGTAGATTTTTCCCAACAAACAATAGAATACGCATGTCCGGAGACCTATGCTGGTATGGGAGAGAACTACTCCAGGAGTCTTTCTCCTCTAACTTCACCCCAATGGGTGAATATCAAGTCTAGCTTAACCCGGGGGACTCCTAATGTTAGGCTAGCCCCGTATTAGTTCACTTAGGGTCTTCTTTTACCCCGGAGGACGACTTGTCCACGATTAATTCCAAGGGGGCACCACACTCCTGTTAAGATTCTAGAAATGGGATTGGTCATGGTGAAGGACATAGATTAAGGTGGATTAAACCACACTAAAAACTCCATGACTAGAGAGAGAGGGAGATTGCACACTCAACACTATTCCCTTGTATTGCATATCACAATGAACCATACAATGATATAGGCTTTCTAGCCTTATCCCACTTTACACATCATCATCCATGTGGCAACTCCTTTTCCACTTCTTTTGGTCAACACTCACACACCATACAATATTACATGTGGCATTCCATCTCACCACAATATCTTGCACTTCTAGAGTGCTTTCCCACATATACACATACACACAATATCTTGCACCTCTAGGGTGCTTTCTCACATACACACAACACCACGATTACATCTCTCAACACCCCCTCTTAATCGAGGTGTTCTACAACTCACCCATCATCCATCATCCATACAATGTAGCATTGCACAAACGCAATCGCTATCTCTCAACACTCCCCCTCAATGATACATTGGAGTGTCCATCATCCAAACATGTGTGCCCGTGTCTACCATCTTAGACACCTAGTCCATTTTGAGTCGACTCGTCGCTCACAGCGGAACCACTGAGTCCGATTTGAACATGGAAGTTCGGGTGGGATCCAACCCATGCGCATGCACCTCACACGTGCATCGCTCATGCCGCACACATCACAACAACCATTTTGAGCTTCTCGGTGAGCTCGGGCATGGTTACCCTCATACCATGGATGATTACAAAATTTTTGTTTTGAGCACGCGCTCGTGGACGATTTGTCCATCATCGGGGTGAAAAATAAATAAAATTACAAATTACACAGCCTTTTTGGTCAAAGCCGGGCGGAGAACTCATGTGAGTGTATGATCAATTGCAAAGTACATGCTTCTTAAAAAGCATGTGAACAAGGGCTTTATGAGGTCTTTTGTGTGAATGAATTTTTAAAACCACTAAAGGTTAAATTTTGGAAAAAAATCAAAATTGAATCTGATTCTCTACGAAATCCAGCTTGCTGAGTGTTTCGCTACCAATAATTGCGTGCTAGAGGTGGGACCCATTTTGTGGATAGGTCATTGTCTTCTTCAACCTTCACACACCCGCCATAGCTGGCTTTTGCTCGCTCTACAAGCTTTACTGCTCATTGAATTGCTAAATACTACACCTTTCTCTGCACGGGCTCTGCTTTCCTTCAAGCGAGACGTCACCAATTTCCCAGCCTCCTTGACGGGCTGTGCCTTCAAGCGAGGCATCACCAATCTGCTTGGCTCTCCTGAACGTTGGCCGCTTGCCTGTTGTTTGCTCTACAGTGGAGGTTTGCTATCACTGCTTCATGCTTGCTCGAGCTCTCTCTCGTCTGTGCGCTTCTCTGAAGGTAGGCGCTGGCGCTGCTCCAACACTTTCATAGCCATTGGCCAATACTGTGAGCTCTCCACTGCTCTTCGAATGTAGTTATCTATTGCTACATGAAGCTCACCCACGCCTCGTACGACAGCTGCTCACTTTTAGACCCGTCCGCCCCCAAGGTGCCTATACCTGATCTTGCTGCTACTCGCCATCTCTCACTCACAGCTCACTTCTTTTATGCTACTTCCACATTGGTGCTGCCTCCTCCAATGGTGGCTGGCTTTCAGAGCTTCTATTATTGGTACCCTTACTACCTGCTCCTTAGAAGCATTACTTATGTTGCATATGTTTCCCTCACACACCTCCAATTGAGGTTCAAACAGCCTCCTATAAGGCTTTAATATCAAGATTCCTGGTTGCACCCTCTTGATGAAGCTCCATCATTCAGCTTTCAAATACTCTCTCTCTGCAATTTCATGCATTTGCCTCCCTTTGAGGCATCCCAAGCCATCCATCTGGCCTTCAAGAGCTCCCCAATTTGAGCTCTAACATGCATCTCCTTCTTGTTTCAGTCTCTTTGCCTCTTCTAAACCTCTCTCATTGAGGTTTCTCCCATAGCCATCAACATGGCCTTGCAAGTTCCCAAATGAACTTGCACTCTCTATGCTTTTTCTTGCATACAAACTTCAAGGGTGCATCTTCACATGGTCTCTCAAATGAAACCATAGGTGCAAATCAATGTGAAAACTCCAAAAGCTTCCACCAAACATTGCCCATCTTCTATGAGCAAAACCATGAGCATCACTCTTTCCAATGTGCTCAACCATGGACTTCTTCCAAGCCCATAACCGCTTGTCCCTTCTTAGACAAGCATTGCACCTCTTACACTCTTTGCTTGGAAGCAAAGAACCTTGGGATTCTTCCATCCCATCAAGCAACCCTTATACATTGAGCATTTTTCCATGCTCAAACACAAAACTTTGAGGCAAAACTTCACAAAACCAACCTTCTTGAGGCATAATCAGCAGCATATCTTCTCTTGGCAGCTTCTCCTTGACGATGATGAAGACTCCATAGCCTTCATAATGCTGAAATCTCCATTTTCAGCTTCCTTGATGATGAGCAAGCTCTCTATGTTGCAAAACTCCATTTGCAACTCTCTTGGGCAGCTTCTATGCAACCTCCTTGTTGCAAATCTCCTCTCAAACTTGAGAATGGTAGCTCCAAATCTCTCTCAAATCCTCACACATGCAAATCCAAATGATAATATGAGTGTGCATAAATTTTTTTTTTTTCATAATAAGCTGAAAATAATGCTTAATCAAAGAAACACACAACCAAGCTAATATACATAATAATCACCCATGACCAAGAGCCCATTTGGCTCTGATACCATGTTAAGATTCTAGAAATGGGATTGGTCATGGTGAAGGACATAGATTAAGCATAAGATTAAGGTGGATTAAACCACACTAAAAACTCCATGACTAGAGAGAGAGGGAGATTGCACACTCAACACTATTCCCTTGTATTGCATATCACAATGAACCATACAATGATATAGGCTTTCTAGCCTTATCCCACTTTACACATCATCATCCATGTGGCAACTCCTTTTCCACTTCTTTTGGTCAACACTCACACACCATACAATATTACATGTGGCATTCCATCTCACCACAATATCTTGCACTTCTAGAGTGCTTTCCCACATATACACATACACACAATATCTTGCACCTCTAGGGTGCTTTCTCACATACACACAACACCACGATTACATCTCTCAACAACTCCCACTGGGGTGGCTCCCTTTTCTCATTCAAGAGAGGTCCAATAATCACATTCTCCTATTAAGGAGAAGTGTTTAATTCATGGTCTAATTATCCTAGACTGGATAATTTATTTCCAGGTATCCATGACCTTCTCGGGGAAGGTTTTCCAATAATTAAATTACTCTTAATTTTGGGTCATCCGCTTGTATATTTCCCGCAAGGTCTATTTAGGATTTTGCCAAGGAAATACGGAAAAGAATACTTATTTTTACTTCTACTTACTCAAGGCGGGGTATAAGTTGGGGTAACCCCTTAGCCAATGGTGGCATCTTATTTCTGAGAGAGCACTTAATCCTAAATGACTCATGATTTACCCAAATGGGAAAAAGTCAATTTCTACTTAACCTTTCCGGATTTATTCAATACTGACAAATACTCTTATTATTTTATTGTCAGGGTAAGAAAGTTTCCACTTCCCTTCCTCTTCATTTTTCGACATAGCCATTTTTATTCCTATTTTATTTACTATATTTATTATCTATATTTTTGCTTAGATTAATTCTAATTATTTAATTTTAATTATTTAAAGATTCAATTATAAGGAAAAATACTGGAAATGACGGGAAAACCACTTACTTCAAATGTTAAGTGAGTTGAAGCGGTCTTTACCGGAATTCCCGTGAACAGTCCTTTCTTTCAACTTGCCCGCGTCGTCTCCGATTCTCCACAAGCTTGGATGCCCGGAAATTTGGGAGTACAACCCTTGGAATGAAGCGGTTACACAAGCTATATTATAGTGAGGATTTCTTGCAATTTGGAAACCCAATTATACAAGGGAGGAAGCTTGTGGATGGCTGGGAGCAAATGGGTAATATGGGCACTCACAAGAGGGTAGAAGAAAGCCCAAATGAGAGCTTACACAAGCTATAGCAACAACAGTAGGGATTCTATTTCAACAAGAGTTTTCAAGCATGCATGAGAAGAAGACTTTTGACAAGTTGAAATCTTTGGGCAGTCTATACACTCACAAGGAGGAGGAAGGAGACCAAAAGAGAATCACAACAAGGCTGGAGCACTGTAGACCTCTTCCCTCAACAAGGAGGCTCAAGCATGCATGAGGAGGAGAGGCTTGAAGTTGGCCAAATTTACTGCAGCAAGACCACTTTTTTCCAGGGAGTAGAAGAAGCAAGGGAATAAGCAAAAATACCATGGGCTTACGGGGGAGGTTTCATTTCTCCACTGGGGTTCAAACAGGAAAGAGATGTAGATGGGAACTTGGCTTGAAAATCTACAGCAGCAGCAGAGGGATTCTCCCAAAGAGCAAGGAAGCAAGGCACCAAGAAAAAAAACAAGGCTTTGGGGTGGGGGAGGGCTTCCTTCAACCCCAGCTCCCCCCCATGGCTTTTATAGGCCATGGGGCTCAAGGGGGGGGCCTTGGGTCCCCCTCCATCCTCTCTCTTACATCCTTCCCCCCTTGAAAAACTCGAGATGTCCTCATCTTGTGAATAGGGGATAATCCTTCCTTAGATCCTCCTCTTTTTCCCAAGTGGCATCCTCAACAGGATAAAACTTCCACTTGACCAAGTATTCACGGAGAATACGATTACGGAGCGACTTCTCGCGCACATCTAAGATTTCTTCAGGTTCTAGCTTGAGCTGACCTTGAGCTGCAAAAGTCATTTGATCTTCATCTAGGATGTGACTGGGATCAGGTACATACTTCTTTAACAAACTGACATGGAAAACATTATGTACCTTTAGCTGAGGTGGTAACAGTAGCTCATAAGCTTGATCTCCGATCTTTCGAGTGATTGCATAGGGACCACAATATCTTGGAGAGAGCTTTTTGTACTGGCCCAAGGATATGAAACTTTGCTTGGGTCGCACTCGGAGAAATACCATATCACCTTCCTCAAAGGTCCTCACAGACCGCTTTGCATCAGCATACTGCTTCTGACAATCTTGGGCTGCCTTAATATCCTTTCGGATAGCCTGCATCTGATGATCCATCTCATCAAGCATTTGCTTTGACACTTCTACTCTGATCATTGGATCTGACCAAGTTAAGGGGGTGAGGCAGTTTTGACCGTAGAGTGCCTTGAATGGACTCATCCCAATGCTGCGATGATAGGAAAGCAAACTCAACCAAATGAAGGTAACTTAGCCACTTACGAGGTTCCCGTCCATAGTAGGATCTGAGAATATCCTCGATCACTTGGTTGACCCGTTCAGTTTGACCATCAGTCTCTCAGGGTGATAGGCTATACTGAGATTCAAGGATGTACCGACAGCTTCAAAGAAGGCGGTCCAGAACCTCGATGTAAATTTGGCATCTCTACACTGACTATCCTCCTGGTAACCCATGTAGTCTAAAGATCTCTTTAATAAAGACCTTAGCTATATCCATTGCGGTAGAGGTCACCTTAACAAGGATCAAATGTGCAACCTTTGTGAGGCGATCAACCACCACGATAAAGATTGAATTATACCCAGACTGAACAAGAGGCAAACCCGTGACAAAATCCATACTTATACATTCCCATTTCATTGATGGAATGTCCAGAGGCTGCAACGTTCCAGGCATTTTAACTCTTTCGGCCTTTGGCATACAAGGCATTGGCGAACATGACGCAATACAACACTTTTCAGGCCTGGCCAGAAGAAACTCTTCTTGATTGACATGTAGGTCTTTATGTAACCAGGATGTCCAGCTATAGGACTGTCATGTGCCTCTACCAATAATCTTTTCCTGATATCCACATCCTTAGGAATGCATAGCCGATTATTGAAGTATAAGCAATCATTTGTTAGCATATACCCCTACACAATATTCAGTTCCTTGGGAGTCTTGCTCTCTTTATGAAGCAAGGCGATGATTGGGGCAAAGAAACTGTCTTGGTTGATCTTCCCTTTGACTTCCTCTACCAGAGGGCTGGAGATCACCGAGATTGCTAGCAGGGACACTTTCCGACTTAAGGCATCAGCAACCACATTGGCCTTGCCTGGCCGGTACTTGATTTCAAAATCAAACTCTTGGAGAGTCTGCATCCATCTCCTTTGATGCATATTAAGGTTATCCTGGGTGAATATCCATTTCAGAATTTGATGATCAGTCACCAGGGTAAACCTTTGACCTAGAAGGTAATGTTTACACAACTTTAATGCATAAATGACTGTAAGCAATTCCAAGTCATGGATGGCATAGTTCTTCTCATGTGTTCGGAGTTTTCTGGACTCATAGGCCACAGCATGACCTTCCTGCATCAGAACACCGCCTATGGCAAAACCACTGGCATCGATAATCACCTCAAAAGGTATGCTGAAGTCTGGCAACTTTAAGATGGGATCAGACACTAGGACATTATCTTGGCCGCTGTGATAATCTCAAAGCTCATACACAAATTTGATGGAACCCAAGATCTCATCACATTTATCGAGACATTTAAATTGAAATGTGAGGCCATGGGAAACCTTAGTTGCCTGACCAAAGTATATGTTTTTAGCTTATGCTTAGAAGGTTGAGCAAGACAAGGGTTCCAAACATTAAAACCTTTGATAAAAGTGATCTTCAAAACACTGAGGTAATTCAAGGTACGGACCATGTTGGAGTGCAGAGCACATGAGCTCTATATGATAGAGTGAGAACCTGAGGAAACCATATAAGACTATATCGTACATATGAAAACCTTGAACTCACATTGAAGACTAGGAGAAATTGAATGAAAATCAAATGAGATGTTATTTCCTCATGGGCTTAAAGAAAAACAAGTTGTACATCCTAATTATTATCACATTGAAGATTGGGAGAAATTGAATGAAAATCAAATGAGATGTTGTTTCCTCATGGGCTTAAAGAAAAACAAGTTGTACATCCTAATTACTATCTCAAACTTGGATACATTTAATTCATTTTGTAAATGAGGCAATCTAGTTAGATGATGGGTTATTGGATGAGCATTCTAAAATTGGATGAGCATTTTGAAATTGCCTCCCTCCCACTAAAGCATGTGCCAACACAAGCCACGTAGAGATAATTCTTTAAATCATGTAGCAAATAAGGCAATCTAGTTAGACGATGGGTTATTAGATGAGCATTCTGAAATAACCTCTCTCCTATTAAAACATGTGCCAACACAAGCCAAGGAGAGATCATTCTTTGAATCATACAAAATTGAACTTCAAAAGAGCATGCTAGAATGCTGTTAGGATTTAGGCATAGCACATCCATCTACATTTAGAATACAAACACCACCCCAGCTTCTAGATGCTTATGAACTATGTGCTCTAGCTACTTTTGAACTATGTGCTTCCATTCAAATCATACAAAATATGTGCCTTTAGGGTTTAGGAATAGCACATCCATATGCATTTAGTGTACAAACACCACCCTAGCTTTCAACTGCTTGACTACGTGCTCCAGTTGCTTGTGAACTATGTGCTCCAACTATTTGGTGAACTATGTGCTCTCATTGCTAAATCAACTAAGCATGATAGTTCACCAAGAAATTTTGACCAAAATAGTATTTACACATAAAGAAGTGCAATCCACATTGCAATACTTCTATTGTAGAGGACCCCAAGTCCACAAAGTAGTAGAGTGCCCAAGTTGGAATTCTCCAAATCTAGTAGCTCTATTGAACCTTCACAATCCCT